>NC_132790.1:13998541-14302500 GCF_048418805.1 Vulpes vulpes
GCAAACAAGCCCATATCAAATAAGGCAGGCAGAAAGGCCTGGATTCAATCCACATTTCTGCAGCTCCCCAACACACACACACACACACACTCACGAGGAGTCTCTTTAGAGGTTTATGTTTCCTTCCAGGATCTCTTCTTCCTCCAACGCCATCTGCTAACCCTGGTAGAGAGAACAAGGCCAAATCTTCAGCTCCTCTCTCACTCGTCAAATGGAATCCATTTCCGATTCCACCTGTGGAACACCACTGCTGTCATCCTCCCTCTAGTGCTACGGTCTCCCTTTCTCGGGTTTTCATGGCGTTGATTTCCTATCAGTCCCACGGACTGCCCTGACTCTCCATGTAGGATCCACTTGAAGGCCAAAAAGGCCCAGGAGCAAACCAACCAAATCCCAACCCTCACTACACACACACACCTGGCATACCAGGCACTAACGTCTTCAAAGCCGCTTCTTTGCACTGAGGATCTTTCTCTAAAAGCATTCGTGAAAACTCAAAAGATTCCCAAGGTCGCGGGTGGAAGGGGACCCAATCCCACAGCCCCCTCGGAGGGCCTTTACTCCCTAGGGAACCTGGCTGGAGCGGCACCCACAGGGGTGCCATCATCCCATCCTATCCCTCTACCTTTCTGATGCAACTCAATCCCAAGAACGTCCACTGGACCCTCCCATCCCTCCGTCATATGCCCTCCACCGCCCTCCACCCCCATGGACTCGGCTCCTGACTCAGGAGTAGGATCTTACCACCCTTCTCTGAGCTGGACAGCTGCCTCTGTGCACACCATCACCACTCCCCACAACCTTCTGCCCAGTTCCCAGCTCTGGATGCAAGTCGGGAAAACACGGGCGGCTTCTTAAAAATCATAGGTGGCTTCTTAAAAATATGATCCCAGCTTTGATGCTAAAAGTGCCGAATCAGAGTTCCCAGGAGATATATTTTTGGCAAGTCTCTCTTGTGCTCTTCTTTGGCCGGAGGAGTTTCCCTAAAATGCACTTATGACTTTTATCATATGCTCATTTAACATCTTTCAGCAGACCCCCAGCCACCCTGGGACCCAACTGCCTAACAGGGGCACCCGTGGCCTTAACCACTTATCTGCAGGCTGCTCTCAGGCACCTGTCCAGTCCCCTACATTCCAACCACGTGACTACTCCATGGAACCCAGATAGGGCAGGCTGCCTGCGTCAGCCCTTCAGCCACCTGGGTCCCTCTGCTCAGAGGCTTCCCTCACCAGCTGCTCCACCTAATGAATACCTATTGGTCCCTCCAAGACCAAAGGCACCAACCTCTCTGTGGGAAACCTTAGCACATTCCTCCACTCAGAGATGTCACTTCTCTGTCCCCAGAGCATCTCAAAGTTCCAACACCACACATGCATGCTTCCCCATGACTTCTCTTAGGATACGGTCTCCCAGCTCATCAGTAAGTTCCTTGGCATTCCTATAACATCTCTCAACACGAGACAAGTCACTAGCACTTCAGAAAATGTTTGCTGAATGCTTTCCTTTGCAGGTACCCCGAGAGTTGCAGGGACTACACCGTGCATCTGGGGAGCCGATATGGCAAAGCAATTAAATATATCTAAAGAGTACCTAGGTTACTGGAACACCAGAGTTTGAATTTTGAATTCCCCACTTGTTAGCTATGTCTCAATGGGTTGTTTTTCCCCCCTTTGGAGCAAATGAGAACATTAGCTACTTGTTATAAAGACTATGAGATGATCCATGTAAAGTACAGGTATCTCAATTATTGGCAGTAATTAGGTACATTATTTATCATCTGTATGCTCATAGATTAATGGGTATGAGTGCACACACATCTTACAACTGTGCCTGACACCTTACAGGTCCTCAAAATAATTGCTGAACAAATGCATATAGCTATAATTACTAATTACTGCTTATATATCTGTCTTTCCTGCTACACCACAAATTTTCAGAAGGCAGGGACTCTGTCCCACTCATTTCTGTACCTCGTCCCCATTTTAGCTCCATAATTATCTGATTTAGTTTAACATAAAATATTAATACAATTTTTAAGACTATTAAGAAATTCATCCTTGTCTAAGGACTCACAAAGACAGCCTCAAGCACACTCTAGACCAAACTCGCAAAATTAAAAAGTCACTGGCTTGAAAACCTTCCTCTAATCTCCCCAAACCCTGACTAGCTGGCCTCTAAGGCTCAACATAAACTCTGCTGGCCTCCCTTCAAGGCAGGGCCTGTTACCTAATGAACCACCACCCGAGATGACTCACATCCCCCTCCCTCCCAGGTCTGTGGCACCCCTGCTCTGACCCCCAGTGACAGCCCGGCCACAGCCCTGCCGCAGCAGCTGCTCCACCTGGGACGTGGGCTCCAGCCTTCTCAGCTCACAGCCAGTCCTCCCCCTGGGGCCTGGGGGCTGCAGTAGGCAGGCCAAAGTGTCAGGTTACCACAAAAAAACAGTGGGCCTGCACAGTCCGAGTCCAGGCCAAGTGCAGAAAGAGAAGCCCAGGAGGAAAAAAAACCAGACATCTGAGTTTGAGTCAAAGAGGACCTGGGTTTTAAGAAATATACTTTAATTCACAACTACACTCTTAACATCACACTGCAGCCCCTACAATAACTCATTTAGTGTCCCATCCAGGGTAGATTATTTATATTAATACTACTTTCAACGTGCTTTTAAAAACATTATGTTAGGGTAAGAGTGGGGGATGGTTTGGGTTTGTTTTTGTTTTTTTTTTTCCCTTAGTTTGCTTATTTAGTTTGCTAATTTTATAAAAGTCCGATTTGGGTCAATGAAGGTTTTAACAAGTATTGCCACCATTCAGCAAATCCCTGATATTACTCAGCTTTAATTTTCTCAAAACTAAATCCAAACATGACAGAGCTAATTAATTAGCTCTGCTGAAGGAGGGGCAGACCTTCAAGAAAGAAAAGGCTAATAAAAAGCATTTACACATTTTTTTTTCCTTTTTCCCAAAATGAAATCAAAGGTCGCTCCCGTGCTCCCCTCGTGCAGGAACTCTGCTGGCTTGATGTGGGCTGACCCCGCCTGCGCACAAAGTTAACTTCAATCACTGCAGTGAGTTAACAGGTTATTGATTCTCCATCCACTGTTCTTTCATCTGGCTTTACTCCGTATACCATGCCTCTTTAATGTGCTCCTGGCAACTGTTTTATTAGAGGCTGGGTACAGACCCAGCGACAAGAAATGCCCTTTTCCAGCTGGGCAGGTGAACCCCAGGCCCGGGCGGTGTTGGGTTGGACTGGGTTTCTCATTGTAACCCCTCCTGTGTGAGAGCCACTTGCTGTGCCCTGGCACATTAGATTCTCGGCCTGAAGGGGCTGAAAGGGAGGCAGATTTAAAAAAAAAAAAAAGAAAGAAAGAAGAAAGAAAAAAAGAAAAAGAAAAAAAAAAGAAAAGGAAAAGGAAAAGGAAAAGGAAGAAAAGAAAAGAAAGGAAAAGAAAAAAAGGAGATCCAAATAGAAAAGGAAGAAAAAGGCTTCTTTATGAGCTTCCTAAAAAAAAGAGTTCATTTTCATGAGGAAAGGTTCTCCAACATCCCCTTGTTTTATAGTTATTGGTTTATATTTCATGTTAAAATATCAGGGTTGTATTACAAGGCAAGCGGGGCTCTGAGCAGGACTCCACTGCAAAGGCTTAAAGGGGAAGGGCGGTAGGTGGGGTCTTTGAAATGACAATCTTGGTGGCACCCAGACCAGCTGGTAAACATGCAGACAGCCAGATTGTGTGTTTTCTTCTTTTTTTTTTTCCTTTTTAAACTTTTAAGAAATAACCCTCTCCCAATCCCATCAATAAAAACTTGAGAGACGGCACCTATTACCAGCAGAGTTCTGCAAGGGGAGACTAGCACATAAACAGTGAAATTACCCGCAGTTTCATTCTGTCTCTACAAACAGTCCAATTCCCGGAAGAGAGGCTCTCCCCGGCCCGCTCCTCGGCTGTCAGAGCGCACACAGCTCACGCAGGACACACCACACCGCGCGATCACCACTGCCACTGCTAGAGGATCTTTAATAATCCTGATTTTAAAAAAAAAAAAAAAGAAAGAAAGAAAGCAACAAACACCCCACCATAGCAGCTCTCCTTAGGAGCCCAGCTCTCCGGGCTCGCTCAGCGTGACGGGTCACCTGGAGGAGGAGGAAACCCCGGGCAGGGGCTCATCCTTCCCCAGCGGGGTCTCCGCACTGCGAAGCCACACGCCCCGCCTCCGCGCTGGCCCCCTGGGTTTCAAGCTAGCTGAGCCCCCGAGAGCCCCGGGCAACCTTCAGGCAATGGTAGCCAGCGGCGGAGCAAGGGAGCCAAGGAGCAGCCAAGGAGAGCCTGCCCATCAGGGCCCCCCGGGAGCCGCACCGTCCAGGGACCCCGAGGAGCCGGGCACCCCTCCGGGCACGGCGGCCAGCACCCAGCGAGGCAGCGGCCGCCTCTCCCGGCAATCGACACGAGGCCTGACGGTGTCTCTCCGGGTCGGGAAGGTCGGGACTCAGCATCCTCGGCCGCTGCTTATATGTTAACTTTGAAAACTTACAACTGGATTTTAAAAAATGTAACAGCCCCGGTGGCTCAGCGGCTGAGCGTCTGCCTTCGGCCCAGGGCAAGATCCCGGGTCCGGGGATCGAGTCCCGCATCAGGCTCCCTGCGTGGGGCCTGCTTCTCCCTCTGCCTGTGTCTCTGCCTCTCTGTGTCTCTCATGAATAAATAAATCAAATATTTTTTTAAAATACATATAATAACCATGGAACACTTCTAAATGTAAAGTTCATACCCACAGGTGACCCAAAAAGTGGAACCTGTGGCAACATACACAGGAGAGGAACTGTACTCACAGTCCTCCCCCAAACAACACTCGGTGCAGACGATGCATTTTGAGGTACTTTCTTGCACTCACAACATGGTTCTTATTAATCCTATTTTTTTATTATTATTACTCCCTTATAGTTTTGGGTTCTGTTATTACCCACTCTTAGCATTCACACTCAGCATTATCCTGAGTCCTGAAATACTCTTCATATTTGTGATTTTTAAGAAGCATAGTATTCCATGTAGAGTATTCCATGTTGTGGGTTTGCTATCGTTTGACTTTTCCCCCCCATGGGTGCACATTTATGTTTTGCCCAACTGTTCGCTGTGACAGCAAACATCCTTGTAATCATTTCCTAAGGACAGATTCCTGGAGTCCACAAGGGCGGGGAAAAAACTGGTGCAGACTGGGGACCCTTGAAGACAGGGACTGTGCCTGTCACACTGTAGGGTGTTGTGAATAAAGGAATGTGTTTCGGCACCTTCCAAATAGCCCTAAATTCTAATGCGACACTTTCCGAGCACCTACTGGGAAATCATCAGGCCAGCACAACATAAGTCCCCTCAACAGAGACAGAGGAAGCTACGAGCAAGGGATCCATCTAACACCTCTGAACACCTGTCAAAGGCAATTCAGATGCTGCTGGCACCGTCTACACCACCTCCACCAGTACCTCCCCATTATGGCCACGATGGTTGTTGAAAATACTGTTATCTTTCATACGAGTTGGTGGAGAGTGAGTGGCACAAGCCCACCAAATGCCCCTGTCCCCTTGACTCCCACCCCTCTCCAGAGTCCCGGGCCTCCTCACTATCCAAGTAAAGGATAAGTGCCTGGCACACCTGGGGGCTTCCAGGGATTTCCCTTGTGTCAATGTCCTTACAGTTCATTAAATATTTCAAACGTCCCTCCTGTTCACATACAACCTACAACTCAAGATTGGCTTTTTAAATTTTGTTCATCCTCCTCAGAGACCACTGATTAAAATTTTAATTATCATCAGTTCAGCCGTTTCTTAAATTCATTAAATTCTTTAATATTTTATCCTTAAAACAGAAATGGACAACTGATAAGAAGCCCTTACCAAGACGCCTAGCAGGGAGCTGTTCCCACTAAGTTCTTCTCCACGAGGCACAGTGAGTTAGGTTAGACAAAGATGGACATCATACGTGTAAGATCCATACACCAAGTACTAACACCAGTGATCCTGGCTCCCCAAGGATCAAAGCTATTTGTATGATCACGTGAGGCTTGGAGGAACTCTCAGATCATCAACTATAATTCTCAGGAAGCTAAAGCAAAAAAAATATATATATATATATCGAAATGCTAAAATCTAGAAGTAGAAGAGTCAAGTACAACATAACCTGTGCCCCAATCACCCTGGTACTTACTGGCTTACCTCTAATACCAGTAACTGCAATATTCTGGAGCTGGGTGTATTGCTGTGCCGTTGGAAGCATGATCTCTACCTTATCTGTCTCTTTGCTAATCTGAATTATTTTCTGTGTCGGGGAATAGATAACTAGTAAGTGGAACAGAATTTCATTTCCTCTGGATGGTTCTATCCTCTACTGCGGATGCCAGGGCAGGAACATCAGCCAGGAAAGGGAAGAACAGCAAACCAGAAGCCCGTAAATCAGACTCTGAAAACCAAAAAGGAGCTGGCCTGGATGCGTTACAGCCCCGCCCAGCCCCTCCCAGTCCCTCCCAGTCCCTCCCAGCAGCTGGGGTGGTGGCCCTAGCTGGAATCAGCTCAAAGACAATGCCCATCCACATCTCCACTAGGCAAGAACATACCCCAAATTTCAAGTCACTGTGGGAGCTATTTTTGACTCTAGTGTCAGATACAATGGCAAAAGCTTACGGAAACACCTTGTAGTCATAACTGAAAATAATAAGCACAGCTAAGATTTATTTAACACTGCTGTGAGTATGGAAGGCAGACAGGAGCGCCACGACTTGATTTCTATTATCTCTCCTAATCCTCATCACAACTATATTGAGATGTGATATTATTATACTTGTTATTCAGATAATGAAGAAGGTGAAGTTTAGAAACATTACGTCATCTGTCTACTTGTCAAATAGTCAAACCCAGATCCATCTCACCTTGAGTCTAAAGTCTGTTTCTGTGATAGAATGAACCTCCCAGCATTGGAGATAATCAAGGAATGGCTGAGACATCTCTTCACAGGGATGCTGTATCAAGTACTGGAGTGGGTAAAAGGATGTCAGGGAAGGTGCATTCTAACCTCTGATCCATGATAGATGAAAACAGACTGCCTACTGTGTGCTGGCTCTGTACTAGGTGCTTACAGGACATGAGGTATAGGAGATCCTGTGACTGAAGTGAGCACACAGAGCTGAGATAACAGACAGTCGTTCTATTTTTCTGCTCACAAAACAAAAGGCCACTGAATAGAAGGGGTGTTGGGAGAGTCCAGACTCGGGTCACTGTGATCCCAGCAGGGCTGGCACATGGCAAACACATGTTTCCTTCTCCCTCCCCAGAACACAACCAGAGGGAGCAAGTCTAGCTCTACTGCAGGGCAGGCAAAGAGTTTTTGCCCTTCTGTTTTTAGATTTCCTGCACCTGAACTTTTTTCCAACACAAAGCTAATATTTACAGTAAATAAACGATTCAAATTTGTATTAGAAAATATCAAGAACACAACCAGAAAAGGAGATGAATGGACAAGTCACACAAGAGAAGTATGGGACTTTCCCCTCTGCTAGGAGAGGGGATAAAGGACAAATTCAAACAGGCTGAAGGTGTGACTTTAAATGTCCCAATCAGCAAACCTGTGAAGTCGATAGTAACATCTGCAGTGACTAGGACACAGGGAATACACTCACTAGTGGTGGTGTGCATGTGAAGATCCAAATGGCTATACTTACCAAGAGTCTCAAAGCCTTAAATCCTTTGACTTAGTAACCCTCATATTAGAAATCTATTGAAAAGAGAATTCTATAAAGAAAAACATTAGGATCACAAAGATGCACATTACAGAATCATCCATAATACTATGAACAGTGGAATAACGAAGAAAATCAGAGTACATGAATGCAAAGGAAAACTGTCTCTGTTTATAAGAAAAACAGACTAACAAGTAAATCTTTAAAAAAATAATAATAAAATAAATTTTTAAAAAAAGGGAAGCCTGGGGAGCTCGGTGGTTGAGCATCTCCCTTCGGCTCAGGGCATTAGCCCGGGTCCTGGGATTAAGTCCCACATTAGGCTCCCTGCAGGGAGACTGCTTCTCTCTCTGCCTGTGCCTCTGCCTCTCTCTCTCTCTCTCATGAATCAATAAGTAAATCTTTAAAAATAAAATAAAGTAAATAAAAAAGAAAAACAGACTGAAACATTAGGGAAAACATCTCAAAGAATACGGATTTTAAAAACCAAAACACAAAATTGTGTGTATATGTATACATTATAAAATATATATTTGTGTAAGTATAAAATTGGGGGCATATATGTATCCATATATAGTATAAAATACATATTTACATGTATTATGTATACATTAAATTGCATGTATGTATAGATATGTAATTACTTCAGTTTTATGCCCATACCTACAGAAATAAAATAATGGAATTTTTTTTTTTTTAAAGTTATTCTCAGGGTGCCTGGGTGGCTCAGGTGGTTAAGCGTCTGCCTTCAACTCAGGTCATGATCCCAGGGTCTGAGATGAAGCCCCTGCATCAGGCTCCCTGCTCAGTGGGGAGTCTGCTTCTCTCTCCTCCTCTGTGATCACTCTCTCTCCAATAATACATAAAATCTTTTTTAAAAAATAGTTATTGTTAGGAAGGTGACATTACAGGTTTTGTCTTATACTTTTTTTTCATGTTCTATAGTTTCTGTAATTTTTTTAAAAGGAATCCAATTTTTTTAAAGAATTTTTATGTAATCAGCTACAACTTAAGACATTCAAGCACTTGAATGCAAAATAGAAGCTTAGAAGTCAGACACCTGTGGCTCCTTGAAGCCTCTCTATGGCCAGGACCCACCAGGAGCCAGTCTCCATCTTTCTAGGTCTAGTCACTAGCTTCAAATACAGAAGTTTCAGGAGACCTGAGAGCCTGATGTTCCCCTAGCATTACAGCAGCAATCACAATAGCTAACACAGAGTGTGTATTCTGAACCCAAGCCCTACTGGAAGCACTTGATATGTCGATTCATTTAACTTCACGTAACAATCCTGTAAGAAAAGTACCATCATCACTCCCATTTAGAAAGGAGGAAACCAAGGCACAAAGAGAAAATAAATTGCCCAACCTCGCCCACAGAGGTGGCAAAGCCAAGATTTGAACACAGACTAACTCTAGAGTCTAAACTGCTAACTACCAACCCACGCTGCCTGTACGTAGACAAGTCTCCCACCCGGGGCTCCGCTGATACCTCTTTCCTCCCCTTAGCCACCTACAAAGCCCCCACACATACTGCAGAGGCCAAGTCCATTGCCACCTCTACGGCAAAGCCTTCCCGGCACTTCCACGCAGCACTAATAGGCCTGCGCTTTAGTTTTCCATGAGAACAGTTCTAGAGAGGGCTAACAATGATGGTAGCGAAACAAAGTGGATGTACTTCATGCTCCTGAACTGCACACTTAAAGATGGTTGAGATAGTAAATTTACAGTATATGCATTTTACCTCAAATAAAATTATAGATAAGTAGGTGGGTACATAGGTAGGTAGGTAGACAGCAGATAAAATGGGACCCCTTAAGCAAAGAAATCAGGTCAAGTGAGAGCAGCTCTCCCATGGAATCCAAACATAACTCTCAGTGCTGTAGCACTCACTTCACACAGCACACAGGTGTCACGTGCATCTTTCCAAGACGCTTCCCCCTTCAGCAGGGATATCGCTCCCTCCAGGGCCTTCCTGGATACCCGAGTCCAGTCTGGAGGAACCTGGTCACATGCTCCCACACTATCACGCCGTCGTACCAGAGCACCTTTGTGAGGGCCTGTACCTGGCTCCCTGTCAAGCTCCCTGCAGGCAGCACCCTTATCTTATTTGAGTGTGTCCTCGGGACCTGGCTCAACACTGATCACCCTTAATAAACACTGAATTAGGGATCCCTGGATGGTTCAGCAGTTTAGCACCTGCCTTCGGCCCAGGGCGTGATCCTGGAGACCGGGGATCAAGTCCCACATCGGGCTCCCTGCATGGAGCCTGCTTCTCCCTCTGCCTGTGTCTGCCCCTCTCTCTCTCTCTCCCTCTCTCTCTGTGTCTCTCATGAATAATAAATAAAATCTTTTTTAAAAATAAATAAATAAAATAAACACTGAATTAATAAATTAACTGCTGGAAGAAGGAGAGGGATAGAATATGGCTCTGATTTTCAAAGCTCACACACAGGGTTGTCTTGAAGGGTGATGAAGAAGACCGGTCAATGCTCGCAGAAAACCCAAAGATTCTAACCTGAAACCGGGAAGAGGGTCCACTTGCAGAGATCCCCACAGGCCTCCTGCCACCTCTATTAGGTATGGGGGATTTTTATCTGTGAACAGGGGATTTTCAGCAAGTAGAGCTCCCAGGAGGGAAAGGTCCATGCCCATCTTCTGAAGCCCTGGGCTTCAGTTCAGTACAATGGCTTAGGTCACCTCTGCAAATTCTCTTGATGTCAAGTTTAAATGGCAGTTTGATTAATTTGTCAGGCACCTACGCTTTGGGCTAAAACCAAAAATCATTCTTTAAGGCTGCTAAATCTTTATTGATCCTCAGGGGTCAGCTCAGAAGGCAGGGGCAGTAATTGCTTGGTCTTTGCATGGTGCATTTTCCATTCTTTAAGGCAGACGGTACAGCACAGTATTCTTTCTTGTATGTGTTTCTGCCACAATTACTTCATTGCCCCTAATGCCGCTCTGCTCATCACACCTTCAAGTTTCTCAGTCCATGTGTCACAAAGGAGAACAAATTTTTGAATTTGCTACTGAGCCAAGTCTATTTCCTTTTCTTCCTCCCTCTCCAATCACTGGGCAAACCGTAGGAGTGAAGCAAGCATAAACCAGGCTCATCCATGCTGGAGCACCACAAGACAGAGGAGCTGAGACTCAGGGCATTTTTAAAAGGAGATAATGATTACTCTCTTTTATGTGAATTGTTTCTTTTTTTTTTTTTTTTTTTAGTCTTCTAATTATTAGTGGAACCATCTTGATTATAGAAGTTGAGTGACTATGAGGAGCGGAGCCTGTGCTGGGTAAGACAGGGCATAGCCATAGTCACACCTTGAGTAATTATTCCTTTTCTTCCCAGCCTGGGCCTCGGATTCCTCATCGGTGAACAAGGGAGCTGAAATAGGGCTGTATTGGTAGCTCTCATGTGTAATGTTCTTTCTACTCCATTCAGCTGTCTACCAGAACAAGCGGACTTGTGGCCCATGCAGGACTGCGTTGTCCAAAATGGGAATCTTTTTAAGGAGTCATAAATATTATAGACTACATTATGTATACAGGCCACATCATATATATAGACCATATATGTTCTAACACTGTTCTTTTTTGAAGATGCAGACTATTTCTAACAAAATAATAAAAGATCGTGATTATCTTTGGCTGGGTGGCTTAGTCGCTTAGGCATCAGACTCTTAATTTTGGTTCAGATCGTCATCTCAGGATCATGAGATCAAAAGCCCCATGTAGGGCTCTGCGCTGAGGGTAGAGTCTGCTTAAGATTTCTCTCTCTCCGTCTCCTGCTGCCTCACCCCACATGCTACTTAAGAGCTCTAAAGAAAAAAAAAAAGATGGTAATTACCATTTTTAAAGACATTTTTTGGGGCACCTGGGTGGCTCAGTTGGTTAAATGTCTGCTTTCAGCTCAGGTCATGATCCCAGGGTTCTGGGATAGAACCCCATGGAGGGTTCCTTGCTCAGCAAGCAGTCTGCTTCTCCCTCTCCATCTGCCACTACCCCCCAGCTTGTGCACGCTCTTTCTCTCTCAAATAAATAAAAGACACTTTCTAAAAGTAGATCTTATAATAGAATTACAGATAAATTTTGAAAGGAAACAATATTTTCATTCATAGCAACTCATTTAAAAGAGAAGCAAGCAGGGCGCCTGGGTGGCCAGTTAAGTGTCTGCCTTCCGGTCAGGTCATGATCCTGGAGTTCTAGGATGGAGCCTGCACTGGGCTCTGGGCTCAGTGGGGAGCCTGCTTCTCTCTTTCCCTCTGCCCCTCCCCCACTGGCCTTGGGCTAATGCACAGGCACACACTATCTTTTAAATAAATAAAATCTTTAAAAGAAAAAATGAATAAAAGCGAACCAAGCTTTGTTTGGCTATCTCAAAGAAATGTTCCCTGCTTTTTTCTTCCTGCTTTACCTATTTCTTTGCAAATGTATCAAAAATCAAGGTTCCAGTTGGAACCCATCACATCCCACAGGACCATCAAATTTGGCAAAAATTCTATATTTAATACATTCAACCACTATCCAACAAGCTTTGGAGATTATACCTTCATCTGAAACAGAAAACAGTGTTTATTCATAGGTAGACATTTTTTAGATTTAAGAATCACTGATAAACTCTATGTTCAAAGGAAGAGAGATAACCACTACTATCTCACTTTACAACAATCTCACTTATCTCACTTGAATTCAACAAGATCACTAAAATCCTAGATAAAATATTTCCAATTTTCATATTCCTTCTTTAAACTTAATTCATCTTTATTTTAAGATACACTGCTACCACACAAACCTGTCTTTCTTGAATAGTTTGTTCTAGGTGGGGCAATGGGGAAAAAAGGCTAGGAAAAAAATAAGCTCCTTGGTCTAATAGACTGTAAACATGCTCGCATATTCTGGTTTTGATCAGAAATAATAAGTGAGAAGAAAAAAGGATGCACTTGGGATTTCAGGACACCGTGCGGTGATTCAAGACATCCGAGACATCCGAGAGGCCAACTATTTGCCAGAGTAAACAAATATCACAATCATATTACCATGTTAAAGGAGATTCCTGTCCACAATTCACACACCCTGAAGAAGTGCCTGAAGGACTGCCTCACTGACTTCTCTAGATGGCTAGATAAAGTGTGGCCAACTTCTGTTGGGCTAAAAACCAGTGGTAGATACGGCCCACTCATAGTTTAGTTGGGTGTCATAAAACACCTGCAAGCACTCATTCAATCAGCCTTCAATATGCACATGGCAACTTCGGGCCAGGCTCTGGCTGCAGAGATGGAGATGGGTAACCACCACGCCCCTCCCTCACAGACCTCACAGACAGCCCAGGGACAGGCAGGTAGGTCAGCCACAATCCCAGAATCCAGAACACCGCATGCACATAGCAGGTACCCCCAAAAGGTAGAAAGGAGGCTCAGAGGCAGGGAGGGTGGGCAGAGGCCTGCCCAGAGAGCTGCGGTGTGGTAGGGAGCCCTGACTTTGAATGCATGCCCCCCACCCCCTGCAGCTGTGTACCAGGCTGTGCGTTCAATGCTGCCCTGCCTCAGTATCCTCCTTCGGGAGTGACGAGGTAACATACGTGGAAATGCCTGGAAAGGGCAAGACCAGGAAGGCCAGATCTGGTCGAGGGCAAGGACCAGGAGGGACAGAACCACTACAGTAAGACAAGATCTTTTTTTCCTACTTCTCCTCCTGTAGAAATCCCTTTCCCCAAGACTAACTCAGACTGAATGAACCACAAAGGATGGGGTGGGGGGCAAGAGGAGGATGCAAAGTGAGTCCTCTGGCTACTAGCCTTTGGGATGAAAACCCTCAGTGGTTCTACAGTGGAAAGGGGCGAAAGGACTCCCAAGCCAAACTCCTAAAGCGCTTCAACTTCTCTTCTGCCTAGACTCCTCCAGACAATGACAATTAGCGAGAGTTTATTCTCTGCCTCCCATCTCCTCATTTGAAGGTCCTTTACTAATTAAAGCGCCTGCAGCACATTAACACTTGATCAACACAAAAGAAAGGCTAAGCCAAGCTTCAATATCTTAGATCTTTTCCTATTTTAAAATAATATACATGCGTGTTTGCATATTTCTGTATATCCAGTTGTGAGTGCAGATCCGGCTACGTATATATGTACATCCACACACATGCATGTGCTATTTAAGTACACATCTATGTATGTATTTAAGTACACATCTATGTACACAGGACAGGTAAATTGCGTGTCTACCACAAACACCTGCAAGTTCACCCTGCATAAATAACTATGGTTTGACCAATGAAGAAGGCTTTGGGTTTCCAGGATAACCACAGGGGTAATGCTGGAGGGGCTCAAACTCTCTGTAAGTGGACCCAGCCTCTAAAAGAACCTCTCTTTCTCTTCCTGGAAGAAAGCTTCCTTTTTTTAGTAAACAAGAGCCCTGGTTCTAACCAGGACCACCAAACCTCTTAAGGGGTGAAAAGCAGGGGCCTCAGAGCTGCCTTCATGCCTGGAAAAGACCACAGCCACACAGGGGACTTGGGGAGTTGGAACTGTCAGGCTCCTGCCCATTAACTCTCTCGAGGTTAAGTGATGCTGCAAAGTTCACGGTCATGCAATTCAACAGGCCCTGACCTAGAAGCAGCTGTGTCCCAAGCCCAGTGCTCAGAGATTACTTCTCACAGCACCATTTCGTGTGTGTTTTGCAACAACCAAAAAAAGGCAAGTGGTGTGGTATTATTTTCCTCTTACAGGTGGGGGAGTCTGAGGCTCAGAAACACAGAGGGGCCCAAGTATGGCCCCAAAGTGGGTAAATGCAGGAAACTTCATGCTGCCTCACACGGCAGGTCTGCTTCAAGAGTACTGATTGCAGGAAAAGAATCTGAGCTCCCAGGTTCTGGTTTCAGTTCAGCCTCTGACCTAAGGGTAATCAATCATGAGTAGGTCTTAACTTTCTGAGCCTTAAACTGACAGTATAAAAAGAAAAAGAGAGGACATCTTTTGTTCTAAAATTGACGGTATGGAGTCAGATAAGAAGCCTCTATACAGTCACTATTCAACATAATTCTCAAAGGTAGGTGGTTTCTTGTCCTCAGCTCTCCCACCAAACACCATGTCCCCTGCCATCCCTTGGGTCCCAACTCAAGTTTTCACTGCCTCAGGCATTCACACTGATGGCGCCCTGAGGAATCCCTCCACTGTCTGTCTTTCTGGAAGACATCAAGATCCATCTCAACAGTTAGCTCAAGCCCAAACAGTCAACCCCGGAGCAAGCTCAACAGCGTCTGAACTTACCTCCATTGCATCTGCTTCTCAGTTTTTGTCTCTTCAGCCTCATCCAGGGACCCAGCCTGGACTTCTCTATACTTATCACTGTGGTATCACAACCATGCCTGCATCCCTCCCTGGAGTTAAATCAAAACAACTATTTACATGGCAACATTTTCTAGGTATCTGTTAGGTCACATATGAAAACATGGAAATGGAAAGTGGGTTTTTTAAGATAAATAACAGGACATGGTTTCAGCCCCAAAGAAGTCACAATCTAGTAAGGAAGATGGAGACGTAAAGGATTGCTGGGATTTGCTGAATCATTTGACAATGGAATTTGCCAGTGACTGGGAGTTGGAAGAGACAGTGACTATGAAGAATGATAGAGTCTGCTCCTGATACTATCTCAAAGGATATAATGACCGGCTGACTTTAACGAGGTGGAAATTTAATAAGGATAAATGTCAAGTCATGCACTTAGGTCCCATTAAAAAAAAAAAAAAACCCAACTCACAAGTATAGGGTAGAGAAGATCACATGAGAAAGTCTTAAGGGATTGGGTTGCCCACAAGCTCAATGACTCAGTGTGACGAGGCTGCTATTAAAGCTAATGCAATAGCAGGCTGCCCTGATTAGAAATGCTGCATTCAGAGGAAGAAAAGTGAGATCTCAAATCTGGACCCCAGAGACTGTAGAGGGATGAATGGTCACAAGTGAGCACATTTCAGAGAGCAGTCAAGAGTGTGAAGCCACATCTCAAGTGGGATGAAGATGAGGAGGCCGGGGAATGAATAACTTAGGGAGGCCATGAGTGACACCTTCAAACTAGTCTTGGGCTTGTCCATCCCATTTCCAGAGATGCAGTTTACCTAAACGAGAAAGGCACTAGAACAATCTTTATCATAGCATGGTTTATGACTGCCCCAAACTGAGAGGGTGCAGGCAAAACATCTGGCAAGAGCGAATAAATTACATTCTCGTTATGACATGTTACCAACTGCAATATCAAAAATTTCTTAGTAGGAAAGATAGTCATAAAATTCTATTTATAAGATAAAGAAAATTATAAAATATTATGCACAAATTATCCATTTTGTAGAAACAAAAGCATGAGTTACGCACCAAAAGCTGAGTTACTACCTGTCTGGAAGACTATGTCGTGTGGGGCTGACAACACTAAAAGTGGTGAAATTATGGGCAGTCTTAAATTTTTCTTTTGCTTCTCCATAGTTTTTCTCTGTTTCCTAACAAACATATCTTGAAAACTCTGAGATGAAAAAAGAAAATCTAAATGGGCTATCATATAAAAACAGCAATTAGGCTCATGCTGTCTGGCTCCAGCAAGAGAGGGGGGTTAGGATTAATGGGTGAGGATTGAGGAGACCCTGTCTGGGCTCAGTGTAAGGGAGTGGAATAAATATGGTCCTTTGTCATAGGGAGCTCCCCATCAAATACATGTGCCTCTACGAGGTATCAAGGCTCTTTGGGAATGCACTGTAGAAGCCTCCATGAGTACAGGGCTAGCGCCTCCTAAATGACCTCAAAGTTCCCTCTCATCTATATAACTCCAATTCCTTGGTGGATGCTGAGCCATCCATGTTCCAGAATGCACACAGCCTCTATTTCTCTCCTATAAATTCAAATCCTCAACCAAGCTTGTAGGATCTACCTCTCTGCTCTCTCACCAAATCAGGGCCAAGCGGAGTACAGTTAAAAGGACATTCAACCGGGAATCAAACTGTTCGGATCCCAGTGGTACCAATGGAGACAATACGGCCTTGAATGAGTCACTTAATCTCTAGAAGTCTGTTTCCGCATCTGCCAAATGACAGTAAAATGTATATGATCTCAAGAGGTTCTGCTGACATTTCAAGAAAAAGCCTGTGAGACTGCGTTGGAAACAATAAAGTGCTATACAAGCGAGAGGTGATACATTCCATCATGAGAGCATTTAAAGCTGAAGCTGATGGCCAGCTGATGGAGCAAGCTATAGGCATCCCACTCCGCTGGAAGCAGACACGACTCTAATGCCAAGATCCTACGATCCTACTGCACTTGGCTCAAGCAGCATCTGCACAAAGCCCTCCAGTCTGCCGGCTTCCCCTGACCACTTCTCATCCCACAGAGTATAATGATGAATTGCTTTTTCTCCAGCTTCTGAGGATGAGTCTTGATCTTTCACTATGACTACAGGTTCTTTTCATTATGGCTATAGGCTTTCACTATGGCTATAGGCTCCCTCACTGGGGCTGCAGGATCCCTCACTGTGGGCTCCAGGTTCCCTCAATGCGGGCTCCAGGATCCTTCACTATGGCTCCAGGATCCTTCACTGTGGGCTCCAGGATCCTACACTGTGGCTCCGGGTTCCCACATTGTGGCTCCAGGTTCCCTCACTGGGGCTCCAGGTTCCCTCACTGTGGCTCCAGGTTCCTGCACCGTGGCTCCAGGATCCTACACTGTGGCTCCGGGTTCCCACATTGTGGCTCCAGGTTCCCTCACTGGGGCTCCAGGTTCTCTCACTGTGGCTCCAGGTTCCTGCACCGTGGCTCCAGGTTCTTGCACTGTGGCTCCAGGTTCCTGCACTGTGGTCCAGGTTTTTTAAGACCAGGACCAAGGCCCCTGCCTTTACCCATGAACCCTAGTGCTGCTAGGAACTCATGAAAGACATACCGATGACCTGACTGACCCTAACTGAGTCCTGCTACTTCTAGTGTAGCCTGTGAAGCACCGCCACTGGCATCACCTCAGCACTTGTTAGATGTGCAGATTCCAGGGCCCTGTCCCAAATCCATGTAACCCATATCTGCATCTTCAACAAGATCCCCAGGTGATTCACATGCTCACAACGTAATGCTACTGCTGGGCCACATAGAGACACCAAGAAGCAAGTGGAAGACTCGGGTAAGCTCATCCCACAAGAGCTTGAAAGCCCAGAAAAGGGCCTCATTTCATTCATTCATTTACTCATTTATTCAGTCATTCACTTGTTCAACAACTAGATCTTAAATTCCTACATCATGCCAGTATGTGTCTAGGCACCAAGTCCTGTTCTGAGCAGGTGTTACTGAATGGTAAAAGGCCCTCCGATTTCAGAGAGCATTTCCCATCACAGCCGCCTGCCCACAAAGCTCCGCTAAAAACAACTTCAGTCCCTCTGAATTCCGGCTCCTCCAACCCTGGCCCAGCTCCTCAAATGCTTTGCAGGTGTCAGGGCTGGTATCTCTTCATGAACCACCGAGAAGCCACCCACACAATAGCCACGGCCCAATGGTCTGCACCGAGCCCCTTTTTACTTCTGCAGGTGCTACATTCCAAAAATATTTCTTCTTACGAAGCATGGCAGGAATTCCACACTTAGGGCAGAAAAGAGGATAAAGGAGGGCCTCATTTTTCCCAGGGGAGAGAGGAGACTCACAGAGAGGTTTACATTTTTAAAATGTATTTATTTTATCAGCCACATGCTCGCAAGTCAAACATCCCCTCAAAGACATTTTGCAGACAGAGATATTCTGGGAACACACTGGAGGCAGCTTATTTATGTGCGGCTATTACAAGACTAGCCCAAAGGGATGAGTATCAGATGCTATCTCCTGCTGAAATGACCGTCTGCCCACCTGCCACCTCTAATGCCAGGTCAGAGCTACTTCATGCCCCTCAAATACCCCCTGCTTGGCCCTGCCAAGCTGCCTCTGCCCCACTGGTCCTCAGAGAGCCTTCCAACTAGCCCGGTCACTCCTGATGGAGGACGGCCGTTGGCTGTCCATGCTCTGTACCATCTTTGGGGCTCTGTAAATGGACAATGAAAAGTGTCATTGATGTCTATAACGGGTGCAACGTTAATCTCGAACACTGTCACGGTGCTGGAACCTGCAGAGGCTGATCCCAGGCCAACTCAGCTCCTTGATTTTCCACCGCTCCTTGGTTTCACTGCCCAATAAGAAAGTGTGCTGTCTCTTACCGCTGCCTCTGAGCTCCCTCCTCTGCTATCCTCCATCAAGTCACCCTTTGAGTCACAAGACGTAGCAGTTGAGAAGGCTTACCATGTCTCTCCCACAGTCCTCTCCCTCGGCCAGGTAACTGTCTCCTTCCCAACGGTGAGCATTTTGAGGGCAGGGGCTGTGCTGGGCTCAGCACAGCATCTCTGGAGCCCAGCACATAACTGGACACATCCCGGTTCCCGTAAATAGTGACAGAATGTCAATACATTCAACAAGCATCTAATGAGGGGTGAGTTTTAAGATTACAATAGAGGTAACCTGGAAGTTTAAGCTATGACACTTCGCTCTTATGAAAGACCTACGTGAGTATAGGAAAGACCTACAGGACTACACCAACAGTTTTTCTCATAAACGTGAAAATCCTCTTCAGGTTTCTTTTGGTTGGTTGGAGAAAAGAGTTACTGATGTAGGTCTTTCCTTTAAAAGCAAAGTAGCAAAACATGAACTTTTGGAAAACATGGAATACTGTGCCTTACGCCATTTCTGCTTACAAAAAAAAAAATCATAGAAACAACACTACTTTTTGGGATCCCTGGGTGGCTCAGCAGTTGACAGTCTGCCTTTGGCTCAGGGTATGATCCCAGGCTCCCAGGATGGTGTCCCTCACCCGGCTCCCCGCAGGGAGTCTGCTTCTCTGCCTATGTCTCACCTCTCTCTCTCTCTCTCATGAATAAATTCTTTTTTAAAAAAAGAAAAAAAAAACTCTAATTTTGAATGAGGGCTGGGCAGGGGCGGGGGACGGGAGCAGAATCTGTACTAAATACCTGAAGATAAGAAAAAAGGAAATGGGATAGCCCTTAATGGCCCTCTGAGACGAAACAAGACAAGAAACAAGGACTGTGAAAGCCAGGATGGAAACTCCAGTGTGAGAAGTGAGGGAATTCCTGGGGCAGCGCAAGCCAAGGGCAACAAAAATGGAATTTTCTTATCCACAACATCTCACAAAGATCCACCCCCAGTCAATAATTCATTGTGTACTGAATACATTTCCCACACGCCAGCCTCTTCTTAGTCTGCAATTGGCCAAATTTCTCATCTTTTAAACCATCAGTACACTGTATGGTATACATCATCTTCATCCTAAATGGTTTCTTTACAAGGAGAACCACAGCTCATCACAAAATGTGCTTTGCATGGGGGCATTCTGACTTCATTCTCTCCCCAGCTGTCAGGACCACGCGAGAAAGAAGGGCAGGGAGGTACTGAGGGGGTAAGAAATGCCCCAGATTATGCCTTGGGACCTGAGTCTCACCTCTTCCCCCAAAATCCTGTGCTCTCATCAACAACCCACTTCCCCTCTCAGGCCTCTCTTTGCACAGCTAGCATCGCTGCCCAACAAAAGTGCAACGTGAGCCATGCATGTCATGGTACGTCTTCTAGTCGCCTCATTAAATAGGGCAAAAAGAAACAGGTGAAATTAGTTTCAGTAACTTTATTAACCCAACCCCAATTTCAACCCATAATTGATACTTAAAAACCATTAATGAGATTTTTACACTCTCTTTCCTATTACTAAGTAGTCGAAGGCCAATGGTCACTGCATGCTTCTGGGCCATCTCAATCCAGATGCCACCATGGTGCCACTGGCTACCATGCTGCCCAGTGAGGGCCTCGAGTGAGCATTTCCTACTACCCCTGAGGCTCACGGAGCCTACTGCCTGCCACCTCCAAGCACACAAGGCCTTGTTCCTGGCACCAGCTGCTGCTGGATCGGAGAACGGGGAGGCCCAGTGTTCGGTGCTCAAGGACTGTCGGTTCTACCCTTCAGGTCTCACCGCAAGTACCGCTCTGTTAAGGAAGCCCTTCCTGGGGCACCTAAGTGGGTCAGTGGTTGAGCAACTGCCTTTGGCTCAGGTCATAATCCGGGGCCCTGGCACTGAATCCCCCATCAGGCTCCCCACAGGGAGCCTACTTCTCCCTCTGCCTAGGTCTCTGCCTCTGTGTCTTTCATGAATAAATTTTAAAAATCATCAAAAAAAAAAAAAAAAAAAAGAAGAAGAAGAAGAAGCCTTTCCCAACTACGCCCTCATGCCCCCTACCCCTCCCCCCCCCCCCCCACACACACACACAGTTCTGTGAGCCTCCTCTGTGCCCAGGGCACCCTTGGCTTCACACACTGTGGCCCGAGTGGCCATCCTGGAGGGGCTGCTCGGCCGTGTTCTCTGCACGTTGTCTGTTCCTTGAAGTCAGGACCGTGTCTGCCTCATTCACAGCCCATGCCTCATCTCCCAGCCCAGCACGGGCTCAATAAACGTCTGCCAGATGCATGGATGCATGGTTGGATACATGAATGGAATTCCTCCTAACGGAACCTCTCTCTGTGTCTGTCCAGGCCAAAGTGTCCTCGTCTGTAGGAGCCACATGCTTCCTTCCAGCTCTGCAGGTTAGCATGGTCCGTGCGGCCCTCACCGTTCTGTTTAGCCCTCCACTGCACAGCCAGCTGGGCCAGCCGCCTGACACGGGACGGAACACTTCTTACATAGCTCTAGAGTCTCTCGCTCTGCAAAAGGGGGCAATGGAAATTGCTTTCAGGTCTTCTGAAAGTATCCTGTGAACTTCCTGCTGTTCCACAGAACTAGAGACATAGATGTAGTCTCTCTTAAATACCTCTTCTGGCCGATTGGTTATATCCTTCTTACAGAGAATTTTTTCAAATTCTGTCCTTAATGAATCAATGTGGTAAAAAGATCACAAGGTCAGGTTTTATAGTCTAAAGTCTTGGTTTTCATCACCACTACCTTTCTGCCAGCTAGCTGCTTGATCATCGGCTTATTTAACCTCCGTGCACCTGAATCTCCACATCCATAAAATGGGGATAACAATGTAAACAACTCAGAGTCGATGTAACACCAGAACGCCTTATATACTGTCCAGGACCACGCAGATGTTGTTAGCTACTACATAAACTATTTCTTCGGAAGAGTGTCAAAATCAGGGGACAGGCTAACCCACAACTAGCAGAGCCTCAGCCAGGCCTGGGGACTCAGGCAAAGACCAGACAGAGAGAACTCGCAGGCTCACATCAAACAGGCCCAGAACCCACAGCCTCACAAAGCCAAGCCCACGAGGTGCTGCTCAGGGGTGTCAAGCGGCCCAGAAGGGCAAGCTTCCCCCAGGGAAATCCGCTGCCAGGCCCCACCAGGACGTGGCCAAGGGACAAGACTGCATACTGGAGCACGAGGAAAGAACATTCTGTCTCAAAAGGCAGGGTCCCTGCTGGGCCAGGGGTCCTGCCCTCCATCAGGCCCAGCCAGGGGCTGGGGGAATGGCTTCATCCACCCCTTTCTCATTCTCCGGCAGTGCTTCCGAGGCACCCGAACTTTCCCGAACCGGTTATGCCTATTTCAGGCAGGAACTAGGCCTGCATGTACGTGCGTGCACACGTGTGTGTGTGTGTGTGTGTGTGTATGTACGCATTTTATGATTTCAGAAGAAAGCACTCTGCAGTCCGAGAATGAGTCATCAGTAATCCTTGTCAATGTGCCAGCAGCCTGCCCCTCTTCATTACAAACAGAAAGATAAAAGCTCTTGCACTACATTAGCTGGCATACGCCTCCACAGACAGTACAAATAAATTAATTGTGCCTCATCTCAAACAGCCCAAGAGGTGTGCGGGAGGGGAAAATGCGCTCCGTCTTGTTTCATTAACAAATTAAACTGAAATAGAGCCACGACCATTCTCTTCTTTCTGCACAGACGCCCGGCCTCTGCACGGCCATCAGACCGCCATCCGTTTGGGGCAGCATCACCCCCAGGAGAGGGGCCAACTGTGACAAGCTGTGTCTCCAGCCCAGGAGGGCAAGAGTCTGGCCCTGGTGGGTGGGGGTGGGGGGTGACCTCAGGGGCCACTGTAAGGGGCGGGGGGGTGCCTGGGGGACCAGGCTCCTGCAGGTCAGGTGGCCCAGGGGCTGTGGCAAGGCGAGGCAGGTGCAGGTCGTTCACCCCAGGCAAGCAAACCAACCAACCAGTTCGGTGGCCACGGTGTGGTGTGTTCCCAGAGTGAAGGAGTTTGTCATCAAGCAAACTCTTGTCACGCTGAGGATGGTGAGCATTCCAGAGAGAACAAAGTGATTCAAGACCAACTTGAAAAACAAGTTGGACTCCCCTTCACCGCAAGCTAAGATTACACCCTGGAACACACCTTCCTTCGATCCTGAGACATTTGCTTTTGCAGAGCAGTTAAAGGCAATTTGTTACAACGCTGTGATTTGCTTTACGCTGGCTCGGGTACTACATAATTTAGGCAAACCTACGTTTTATATGCTGAAAGGGGGCACGGCTGAAAAGCTGATCCTTTCAGGGTTTCTCTCCAAAGAGACAAAAACAGTGCTTCCAGGGGAGGAGGGGGGACAGGAAATGGGGGTCTGGGGCGCTGGAAGGAAAGAAGAAAGCGCACTCTTGAGGAGAGGAAAAGCCCCTCTACTCTCCAAATATCACCCCATTAACTGGTGACCTGCAAGGAAGTTAGATCATGAATGGCTAATCCAACCATAAAAATATGTCCTAACTATGTATTATACAGATAGGCTCTGGGGTTTGGTTTGTGTTCATTTGGTTCGTTGCTTTTTTTTTTAGCTGTAAAATGCAAGAATCTGAAAAATTCTTTTTTTTTTTTTTTTTTAATCTGAAAAATTCTAAGCAGAAAAATCTAACCTTAAACAGCTAGGCCTCACCTACAACAAAACAAATTAAATCTTAAAAAATAGTAATAAGGCCATACTCCACTTTATGAGTTGAAGAAATTTCAATCAAACAAGGAAGCACCACTGAGCCAAACCTTTGTGAAAATGACAGTATCTAAGGCGGGCCAAGTTGCTGAAAAACTGGTACCTTCTTGCACCGCTGGTAGCACCGTGAATACAACCCTCCTGGAAAGCAGTTTAAGCAATAGCCATTGAGAGCCCAAAAAATGTTTGTGCCCTTTAACCCAGAAATCCTGCTCTTGGGAATTCACCCTAAGGAAATAATGTACAGTAAGGATGAAGCCATATCTCCAAGTATTATTTATAACAGCACAAAACCATAGGGGGGTAAAAAACCCTAAATGTCCAGTAATAGATGAATGGTTAAATAAATTCAGTCTGTGAGATGATAGATGGTAAGACCATTAAAAATCATCTTGAAGACTCTGTAACCATTTGGAAAACATTTGCTTAAGGTTTACTGAAAAGAGAATACAAAATTGGGTCTACATATGATTACAGCTATAGAGAAATATGCCTGCATTCAGACAAGGGCTAAAAGAAAAATGAAAACAGTTGTGCTCAGATGGTAAGCTGGTGGGTGAACTTTTTTTTCTTTTGTTTCATTTCCTTTATTGTGGTTGCAGCATTTTCTTTTGTGAAATGAAGAGAAATCACAGGGTGTTATATGCAGCTCAACTCAAAGGATGAATCAGGAATCTGGGAAACCAATATGCTAGTCTGGGGCAACAACACAGAGTCTCTATCTACTGGGCTGTGCCTAGGGCCCTCCCATCACATCATCACTCAGCCAGCAAGGCAGGTTCACCAGGAAAGGGATGCTCAGAGCAGTCACACGACCTATGCAAGGGTGTATGAGGCTACCAGATACCAGATAGAGGATGAGACTCCAGACTACTTTGCTCAAAAGTCTTATCTACTGTGGCCTCAAATTCCAAGATCCCTCCCTTCTCTGGGAAATAGTCTCCTCAGTAAAAACAAAGAGATACACACTTACTTCCAGTACTAGCTGATTCTGACCACCTGCATCTGTTCATAGACCATCTGCATTCAACTCACCTGCATTGCAGGTTAAAACCCAAACCCAAACCTAGGGAACCGTGCCTCTGGGACTAAAGTACCTGAACGTGAGCTTCACCAGCTGCCCGGGCAATTCTTTAGGCATGGGGATAATTGAGAACCACTAGTCTAAGAATCATGCAAACACCTGCCAAGTCCAAACACCCAAACTCCAATATCCATCTCCCCACAACATGGAAAAAAATATTAATCTGCCGGATGTGGGGAAAACAACATTTAGAAGCCTATCCTTGCTCAGAAGAGCATTTAACCTCAGAAGATAAAATGTCAGAACACAAGAGAGTGACCCGTGTTTCTCACATTTTTTTCTGGCAAAGTAACTCCTGAGCAACCAGATATTATCGGATTTTCACGTGGCCTGTGTTTAGCAGAGTGTGAGAAACATAGTAAGTGTTCAAAATGCCTGTTGAAAAAATAAATGAATGAATAAATAAGCAGGTAGTATGTAGCATCTGGATCCCACTGTATTTAGTATTTGTTTGCCCACACTGTATAAGCTCAGTGACACGGGGGTAGGAGCACATCATCCTTCTTGGTCTACGCAGTGCCACTGTGGCTGCAGCCACTCAAATCGGCCATGGGGAGCCGTGCACTTGTAGACAGTAGCCGAGTAAATGAACAGTAGGCACCAGCAAGAGCAGACCCAAAAAAATGTGAATGCTCCCGGATCTGATCGTCTCGATCATAAATGGATGATACTGTTCAAGGGGGAAAATTAGGGCAGCCCAGGTGGCTCGGTGGTTTAGCGCCGCCTTCAGCCCCGGCGGTGATCCTGGAGACCTGGGATCGAGTCCCACATTGGGCTTCCTGCCTGGAACCTGCTTCTCCCTCTGCCTCTGTGTGTCTCTCACGAAAAAATTTTAAAAATTAAAAAAAGGGGGGGGGGGGGAATAGGAAGACAAACCACAAGAGACTCCTAACTCTGGGAAACAAAGGATTGCAGAGGGGGGGGGGATGGGGTAACTGGGTGATGCACACTAAGGAGGGCACAAATGGAATGTGCACTGGGTGTTATACTATATGTTGGCAAATTGAATTTAAATATAGAAAATAAAAATAAAAGGATGCTGTTCCTACTGGAGAAGGAAATGAGAAGCAAGAAACAAGCAGCTTCTTAACCTAGAGTGCACACCAAGCCCTGGGCCCGGTGCTTCCACCTTCACGTGCCCTGGAGGAAACTGCACAACTACCTCAAGGAGATGAGCAACAAGTTAGGACCAAATGGTTTGTATCCTGCGACACAACCAGGAGGTACAGAAGAGACACGGAATTCAAAACCACATTCTTTACAGTCTAAGTAGAGGACAATCCAATCCGGAAGACAAGAGAATGAAAGAAATAGAAGTCTAAAATCATGTCCCATAAAGAAGCCACAGTCCAAAGAAAAGCCACTCAAAGATGGAAGGTGCAACAACAACCAAAAAAACAAAAAACAAAAAACAAAAGAACAAAAAAAGATGGAAGGTGCTTCCAGAGGAGGCATGCACAGGGGATGGCATTTGCTAGCAACTGCCTCTTCGAGCCTGCGGACGCTGAGAGGGAGTCTCAGCTGGCCCTAGTTGGCCCCAGCTCCCTTCCATAAGAAGCAGTCCCACACTGCTCCAAACTGCCAGCAGCTGCGGACACTTCAGCATCCAAGGGACGGACATTACCCTCAGAGCACAGCAGCGCTGTGCCCGATACAATCACCGAGCACTCACGGGAGCACCTCGCAGGCTACTCCAAGGCCAACTCTGATATCAAGCTGGCCTGGATTCCAATCCTGCCCTTACCGGTTGCTGGCCAAACAGCTACGACAAGCCTTGCAAAAATCTGATCAGGACACAGCTCGCTCCCCCCTATTTTCACCAGCACACAGGCCACCTAGAGGTTCTGCATTCTCTACCAACGTTTTTCCCATTCCACATAAAAAGCTTCACGTATTAATACAGGGCATATACTTGTCATTTTTAATAGGCATGGAGTTAGTACCTATTCCTCTCCCTAGGGATCTAACTTTTTAATGATTTCCACATTAGATTTAACATTAAATGCAAATTGATCCATAAAGTCATCTAATTAGAAATTAAGCAGGCCATAGACATTGCCTAGGATTTAATTAGAAGAGCAACATGATATGATGAGAAATGCCCCTCACTAGGAGGAAAAGCTGGGGTTGGAGCTCCATCTCAGCCAATTACTGAGATCTGGAACGCTGCTTAGCCTGTCTGGGCCCCTGCAAAATGAGGAAGTTAGATTTCAAAGATCCTTTCCAGTCAAAGAAAAGAAATCTATAATTCAAATTGCTTCAGTAACCATTTTATGGAGCAACAGGCTCTGGAAATGCAAAAAGACTCAGTCATGCCTCGAGGAGTTTACAGATTCTGGAAAACCACAGCCTGTTCCATCCACCAACACACCCTGGCTTGCAAAGCGGAAGGGTTTGAATTTCCATTGTAGGCAATGCTACCTGGCACCCGCTCCTCCCCGCGGCGTGCCCTCCCCTCTTCTGGGAGCCTATATCCTCCGTTTATTTCCCAAAGCAGAATTTTCAAGTCACAAAGTCTCAGGGCTCTTAGCCCAAGACTGGAAGAGCTGGTCAAGCTCTTCGCAATTTAAACCAATACCCCCAACCCCACCTCCAACCCAGAGCTTCTCCTAGATCAAATTCTGAAAAGGCTGCTAAGATTTATTTCGGCACTGCTTGCCCTTTTCAGTGCAAAAGAATCCTTGTGCCTACCCTGGCCTTTTAGTCAAAAAAAGTGGAAGTGGGAGAGGAGATGTGCTGAGAAGCCATCTGGAGTGAGCAAGGAGCACAGTGTCTAAGAGCTTGAGGAGTATGCAGCGTGGCTGGAGGTTAGCATGGCCTGCACCCAGCCAGGCCTGAGGCCGCCTCATCGGTGGCATCTCCCTCTCGGGGAGTTTGTGGGATGGCTGTGGGGTGGCATCTTACCCTTGTTAATGTGAGTGGTATCTGCGGACACTCTCCTCACATCCCACTGGAGTACAAGGACATCCTCCAGAGCACGCTATGCAGTCCCACCTCCTTCTCCTCTTCCTCCTCCTCCAGGCAGACTCCAAAACCCCAGGCACCTTCATCACTGCTCAGACTGCTCTCATTTTACTCTGTCAGCAAATGTGGGTTGCTGCTTTTGGAAGAGACCCAGAGGAGGGAGCTCGGGATGACCCAGGCCAGCACAGTAGAGTCCCCGGCCCTGAAAAATCTCAGAAAGCAACCACACAACTCTGAAGTGGCTGTTTGGAAGGCCCTCGAGCCCCCCAAGAACATCCTCAGACTCCTAAGAACACCCCAGAGCAAAGCTTTCAAACTCTTAAAGAGCTGCCCGTAATTGAACATAATGATACGTGTAAAGCATATGAAAGTAAAAATTCATACTACTCGACCCAAACTCAGGTAGAGGAAGACACATAAGGTAACATTAGTGCAGAGGATAATGGGATTTGATGAAACGTCTCCTTTTTTAAAAAAGCTTGGATCGCAATAAAACAAATGTAAAAAAGCATCTGACTATAGACTGGCCTTGGACTGTACTTGAGAACCCTACGGGGATAAGATAAGAGTGTAATTTAGAGAAGAAAAGAGAAACTGGATTCAAAAATACCCCTACACAAAATCAAAATGTTATTCTTACACAACTCCACATGTGAATTATGTTGATAATTCTACCTGAAAAGGAAGAGGGAGACCATCAACATTACAGAAGAGCCACATGACTCTGTAAACCTGACCCACAAGAGCTGGGAGGGGGTCGGGGGGGGGGGGGGGGGCTTGACAAGGAACAGCTAGGAAGAGCATGGTGACGCCACTGGTGCCTTCCCTCTGAAGAGATGCTGCATGCTTCCATCACTCCCACTTTCCTCTTCTTTGATGCCCCGAGATAGTCCTGGGGCAGGGAGGATGCCCACTTATCTCTGTTTCATACTCTGAGAGCTGAGGAATCCGCTGAAGTGTCCCCACCGCCATCAAGTGACAGGTGTAGCATCTCAGCCTTCAGTCATGCCGGAGCCAAGCACCATTCGTGAGGCACAACCCACGAAGAACCCATAGGATAGTCTTTCCCAGGTGTGTTGAGGCAGCTCTATAGGAGAGATGGTGGGAGGAGACTATTCTGAGCCATTACTACCAGAGCCAGTACTTTCCCTACCCCACAGGAGGAGGTTAGGGGAAAGAAAGCCAGATTGCCTATGAGCGAGGCATCATGCTTCTAAACACTTTATATACATGAACTCATTTTACTCTTACAACAGTCCTATGAGAAGGCAGAGACTCGTAGGAACACCCCACCGCACAGCTCCATAAAGAGTGAGATTAAGTAATTTGCCCAAAGAGGTGGAGAGCGGTAGGCCGGGAAGCAGGTCATGTGAGCCCAGATGCTGCTCAATGCCTCAAAAGCCATCCCCACGTTAGTGGATTCAAGCCTGCCGTGGACTGGGGTGAGGGGTGGGGTACAGAACCCTCCCAGCTCACTGATAACACCACACAAAGCCTCCTGGACTTCCAGATGCTTCCAACTTTCAGAAACATGCAGGTCACCTCCCCCATCCACCTCCTCTTATTGGGTTACTGCTGGAGGATCGTGTATTAAGGCAAACACCACTTTGACATAACCTAATAACCACCCCATCTCCTAGCATTCGGCAAGAACGAGTGCTACAGGGCACACGTGCAAACTTGATTCTCAGGCCAGGAGTGATTTCTGTGGGAAGTGTAATTCCATTGTCCACCTCACCCAGCACATCTTACATCCATAAAACACGAGACCTCCATCCGTCAGGACACCCCGGGATGAAAGGCCCTGCCTCCTGACCCAGGTCTCAGGTACAGCTAGATCCCAGCTGGTGACAGAAAGCCAAACCTAATCTGATCTTTCCATTTGGAAACATAATACCAAGGCACACACATAGCTGTGTACGGAAGGCAGCGTCATCACAGAGACCTGGCACTGTCCCCCATTCAGTTCTGCTGCTTATTTATTAGCTCAAAATTACCCCCGATATTGTAGCCTATGATCGCTATACACTGCATTCATCATCATTCTGACCACAGGGCAGACCTGACTGGCAATGGCTCATTCTCTAAAGACGACTGATTTACAAAGTCACTCAGAAACCGTCTGTACGGCAAACTATGGGATGTGGGTTCATATCTCCGTTGGAGAAAGCTGAAAGACAAACAAGTGGGGGTGGGGGAGAGGGAGGGCGGTGTCTGTCCCCCACCCCCACTTAAGATCCCAACCCAGTTGGTCACCTGGGAACAACAGAAGCTGTGACCTCAGGGCAAGAAGCGATTCGGCTCCCAAGTGGGGCGCAGCCAGCTCTGCTGACTCAGAAGAACAAAGTTGGTCAATGACAGTGGATGGGCCCATTTGGACCTACCGTCTCTTTTGGTATGGCCCATGAGTTAAGAACGGTCTTTATATTTTGAAACAGTTAAAAAAAAAAATCAAAAGAATAAATTACAGGGCTCCTGGGTGGCTCAGTCAGCGAAGCATCCAACTATGGATCTCAGCTCAGGTCTTGATCTCACAGTATTGAACTGGGGCCCCACGATGAGCTCCACACTCTGTGTGGAGCCTACTTAAAAATAACAACTAATTACATAGCACTTACATTTCAGTGTCCATAAAAAAAGTGTTATTGGAACACGTCTATTGGTTTGCAACGTCTGCTGTCTATGGCTGCCACGCTCCAACTGCAGAGCTGAGGAGTGGTGACAGCGACCATGTGGCCCGTGAAGTCAGAAATATTCACTATGGGGGGGGGGGGGGCTGAAAAAGAAAATTCACTATCTGGCCTTCTTACAGAAAGACTCTGCTGACCTTTGACTTGAAAGCACGGCTAGAAACAAGGCCTTGGAAAAAACCTACCAGGAGTCTGAGAAGAACACACGAGTGGTCACTTTTTTTTTTTTTTTTTTTTTATTTATGATAGGCACACAGTGAGAGAGAGAGAGGCAGAGACACAGGCAGAGGGAGAAGCAGGCTCCATGCACCGGGAGCCTGATGTGGGATTCCATCCCGGGTCTCCAGGATCGCGCCCTGGGCCAAAGGCAGGCGCCAAACCGCTGCGCCACCCAGGGATCCCGAGTGGTCACTTCTTGACCACTGTCTGCCATCCAGGGATTCAGCCGCAGGAAGGACGGATGGTCCACAAGGAAGGCGAACAGACATCGGGAGGAGATGGGTAGTCCCAGGGCTGAGAAAACCCTGTGCATTTCTAGGCTCCCTCTCCACTGCAGAGACACCCCCTTTGTCTAAGAGAGATGAGGCAAGATGGGGGTCCAGGGACCCGGCTTGGCCTGCTGCTCCAATGCGACAAGAGAACTGAAGGCAGGAGGAAAGCATTAGCTGAAGTTCTCACCAGGGCTGAGCCCACCCCCCTCCTTCCAGCCCTCAGACACGGAGCCTGCCCCTAGTCCTCAGTTGCTAGGCCAGGACCTCTTTGTGATGTTTCTTAGTGCAAAAAGAGGCTAATGACAGTATCGGTTTTGAAGGGAGAGTCCGTGGGGTGCACTTGGATGTGAGCGCAATATTCCTTTATGAAGTGTTTAGGACAACAAATGATCTAGGATTGTCCTTGTCCTCCTGTGCCCATACACCTCACCACACCTCGGTTAATCGGGGAACCCCTAGAGCTGGGGTTGCCAGATTTAGCAAACAAAACATTCAGGATGCCCAGCTAAAGTTGAATTTCAGGTAAATGACAATTTTTTTTTTTTAATCGTACTGTCACAAACATTGCTTCTTGGAAAATGAAATGATGAGAGTGACTTATGCTTAAAAAAAAAAAAAAGTACTGACTGCTTTTCTGATATTCAGATTTAACAGGGCATCCTGTATTTTAGCTGGCAACAAAAATCCAAATCATGCACAGGAGGGGACTCCTCGCCCTCAGCGTCTTCTGGTGAAGTCCTGTCTCCGGGAGCCCTGCTTACACTCACAGGGTGACGGCTCCCCCAGGGCAGGGGTGGCTGCTTCCAGAAAGAAGCATCCCCAAGAGCAGAGCACCTGTGCCCTGAGCCCTTTTCCCAGCCACCAGTTGAATCCAAGCTGGGCTGGATTTGGTTCTCTGGCTCCTCAAAAATCCTTCCCAACTGGAAAGGATGTCTTCTCTCCCTCATGCCCATTCTGCTGGTTACACTAGACTACCCAACCCTGGGCTTTGTATCAACAAAGGAATGACTCCAGGACATGAATTTAAAGGAGTCTGGGAGAGAAAGGTATTGAAATCATACTGCTAGATGGTCCTGAACAGGAACCAGAATGGGTAACTGAGGGACAGCTACACCCCTGCCCCGGAGTCAGCTCGATACCAGCAAGGATTTTTGTCTGTTTTACTCACATCTTAGTACCCAGGACAGTACCTGATACATTTGGGACACTCAATAGATAGGAGTTGTTATCAAATGACCGGTGCCCCTCACCCCCACAAAAAAAAAAAAAATCACATACTGAAGCCCTAACCCCAAGCACTTCAGAATGTGATGGTGTTTACAGACAAGGTCTTTAAAGAGATAATTAAGGTAAAATGACCTCATAAGGTGGACCTTAATCCAGCATGACTAGAGGCCTTATAAGAGGAGATGTGGGCACACAGAGAAGGCAGCCATCTGGAAGCCAGGGAGAGAAGCCTGAGGAGAAACCAAACCTGCCAACAGTATGATCTTGGACTCCCAGCCTCCAGAACTAGGAGAAAATAAGTTTCTCTTTAAACCACTCAGCCTGTGATATTTTGTTATAGCTGCCCTGGGAAAGTACTATTGGGATGAATGAAGAAATGAATGAATGAAAGTAGGGAGCCCACGGTTCTCCATTTTACCTTGGGTACTAAGGCCAGCACATGGTGTGCTCTCGTTGAAAAATGCCAGCAATGGAAAAAAATGAATTAAAAAAAATAAAAAATAAAAAAATGAAAATGCCAGCAATGCAGCCGGTCTCCCCAGACTACCACTGGAGGCTGACCAGGCCGAAGCTGCTGGGGACAATGATATACGGCACAATCTCTATCCCTCTACTCTCCAGACCTTCCCACTTCTGGGACCAGCTGTTCAGGAGGCTTCTGTTTTCTTGAACAGAGTGGCTGGTGAACGGGCCTCAGAGGCAATTAGCTTACTGGCTACCGCACTGTAGGGTCCATATGTACGGATAGAAGAAGAGTCTGGGAACAAAGACTTCTGGGCATTAGTGTAATGATGTGATGCCTGGAGCTGCTGCAGCCATTTGCTCACCGTCATACCAAAGGATGGTATGGAGAAAAATGCAAAGAACCAGGTCCTTGACTAGGTCACCGAGCTGCTGAGCTAACCAACCTCTGGACTTCTAATCTTGGAAGACAGATGCTCTCCTTATTGTAAAGCCATATGAGTTTGTCTGTCACTTGAAGTTAAAAGTCTCCAGCTGTAGTACATGAGCTGGAATGCCGCCAGTATCAACTTTCTAGCTTTACCACGCAAAATCCACAGATCCTCACTCTTTTCAAGTTTGGGAATCCTTTTTAGCATCACAACATTTTACAGATGACCCATCTAGTAGCAGTAGTAATTTTAGTATCCAATACCTAAAAGCCAACAGACGACCACAACTTCCAGGAACGTTGCTTAAGTGAATCTGCATTTTAGACAGCCAACTGGAACACGTCGGAAAAACACTCAGCATCATGTTAAGACAATTTTCATTGCATGAAGTGAGTCTGCAGACAATCCCTGCTATGCACATGAGTCTGAGGACCCTCACCATTAACCACACCCTGACCCCAAACCTGAAAATCCTCTGCCAAGACAGAGGCCAAAGACCTCTCTCCCACTTCAGTCTGCGTCCAAGCTGATGCTTCTCATCGATTCGAGTCCAAGTTCTGTGAAGACTCGCCCCCTCCCATGGAGGCTTCCCAGCTGGCACCCCTCAATGGGGTCAGTTCAGACCCCACAGCGGTCAGTTCAGAATCGCCCTCTGATGCTTTGCATCATCAGCCTCAAGCACGCTGGATTTGATGGATTCTCACCCAGAGAAAATCTTGGGTCTCTCACTCTACTTTCCCTACTATTCCCAAAGGAAGGACACAGTTCTCAAGAGCAGAAAAAGACAGTAGTGGTGGCAATATTTTAGCATGTAATCAATACCAGCCAAAGTACCAAGGACTTGACGTGCATTACTTCAGTTCATCTTTCAAAGCAACCTCTGAGTATGTTATTATTCCCATTTCACCAAATGAGGATGGGGAGATGGGGTTCAGGTAAACTGCCCGAGGCCACATGGGCAGAGCTCGGGTGTCGACCACATGCAAGCATTCACCAAAGCTGTGTGGGAGCAGGAAAACCGGACGAGCCTCGGAAGAGGTGGTAGTGCCAGAAGTTTCCAGAGGCAAAATGGTCAGACTGGTAGGAAGGACCTGAGAGCCCCCTGACTTTCTTTTTTTACCGCTAAGAATAGGGGTTTGCTCCAACAAGGAGCTCAAATTATTAAGATGTATGGAAGGAGGGAGGAATGGTGAATGGATAGATGGAAGGATGAGTGGGTGGGTGGACGGATGGATGATGGGTAGGTGGGGTGGGTGAGAGATTTTTAAGGAATATCAGGGTGATTCCATGAAGAAGCAAGAAGATTGTCCCTCAAAAGATGCAAACTGCCTCAGTGGATCTGGAGAGGGACACTCCACCTTTGACCCAAAGTACCTTAATTATGCCTTTGGACCTGGCACTGCGGGGGTCGAGGGTGGTGGGGAGAGGCCATGGTGAGGAAAGAGGTAGGGAGGACTGCAGGAGAGAGGAAGGTTTGGCAACTTCAGCCCTGGGGACAGGAGACTAGCAAGCCTGGCGCAGCCTAACCAGGAGTCAGGGACCAAGGCTCAGAACAGTGACTTCGTAGCAAGAGTAGAACCTTGGAAGGACCCCACGCTTCCTTCACTGTTTCTGTGGTTAATTGGTTACCTTGCTGTCTTGGTTACTTCACCTCTGCTCCTTTGTTTTACCTTTGCTTCTGTATCAGTTTCCTCGTAGTGATTCTCAGGAAATCCTGAGAGGGTAAAGGGCCTGTGTGCAGTCTTCCAAGGGATGAGGAGGAGGGGACAGAGGGAGCTGCATCCCAAGCCCTCCCCCAGACAGCAGGGAGCAGCCCCTAAAAGACTACAGTGTGCAGTGCAGAGGGCTGCTCTAGCTACCAGGCCTCAGCCTGGCCAGCCAGGACCTCTGCACAAAAGGTCTACCTGGTTCCTGCAGGGAGGGGGTCACGGTATGCAATATCCCAGAGGAGGCGGAGAAGCTGAGCTGGCCAAAACCCTGGCTAGGCCCTTAGGGGGTCCTTGATGACTTGTTATTTATTCATGAGAGGCACTGAGAGAGAGGCAGAGACACTGGCAGAGGGAGAAGCAGGCTCCTGTAGGGAGGCCGATGCAGGCCTCGATCCCAGGACCCCAGGATCATGACCTGAGCCAAAGGTAGACGCTCAACCGCTGAGCCACCAAGGCGCCCCCCTTGGTGATTTGCTGGGTGGCATCAGACAAACATGGGCTCCCAGGAACAATCTGATTTCACAACTACATCAGTGTCTCTCAGCTCCTGTTCTACACAGGATCTCCGTTGCTTGCAATCCTTAGTCCTACACATTGTACTACTTCTTTCTTCCTCCCATCCTCTGACGCGGCCTGACCACCTCCTTCCAGAGCCACTGTGGTGGCCTCCCCATGATCACACCCTGGAATCCCTGTCTCTTTCCCTTCCAATCCAGCCTCAGAGGCAGAGGAAACTTTCTGAACCACTAACCCTCTCACATCTCTTCCCAGGTGAAGTCCTGCAGGCCGCCAGTCGCCAACAGATACCATCCACACTCCCCAACGCGCCATTCCAGCAAAGCCCTGGAAACACCACTGCAGACTCGCGGCCCATGCAGGGCCAGCTGGGGCCCCTGCCTGCAACCCCACCGCTCCCCACCCCCCCTGCTGCTCACACCCTCGTCTCCCCTGCACATCGTCACTGCACCCCCTACCCTTAACGCACACAGAACAAACGCCTGCAAGCATGGTCACTCCTCTTCATCACTGCCCTGATCGTGATCGTCAAGACATGTCTGCTTCTCTCTCGTTCTCTCTTTCATCTGCCTCATTCACTGCTCCATCCCCAGGCCTGGAATGGTGCTTGGCCAGACCACTGGGCACCTGCCCCTTGCGGAAGGACTGTGTGACCAGAACCACTGCGCTCTCGCTGCGGCTGCTGGGCTGCCCTCCATCAGTCAGCAGCTGTCATCGGTTTATAATCACGTCCACTGTCATCACTGCACTCCTCACTTCGTGGAGAGGACGAAGAACAAGGAGCCGTGTCCCATTCACCCCTGTAACCCACACACCCAGCACGTAGTGGATACCCGGTGATGGCTGCGTAGTATAAACATGAAGCACACGTACAGACTTCCATCCCTTTTTAAAACAAATTATTTACACTTTATTTCCTTGTTCATTACTTGTTGCACAAGTTTAAGGGGCAAGGGAGGAGAGACATGTTACAGTGATAAAGTTTTAAAAGGTATAAAAACTCTCTTCTATTTTTTTAATATATTTTATTTATTTATTTGACAGAGCGAGTGAGAGTGAATGAGCAAGGGGAGAGGTAGAGGGAGAAGCAGACAGCAGACTTCCTGCTGAGTCAGGAGCCTAATGTAGGGCTAGATCCTGGGAACTCCGGGATCATGACCTGAGCCAAAGGCAGACGCCTAACCCACTGAGCCACCCAGGCGCCCGAAGGAAACGAGAAAGGGTCCAGTAAGTCAAAGAACTGGAAAACTGCAATAAGGGCCCAAACTGGCTGCCTTTCGGAAGTTTATCTCATTTTTCTGGTCTTCCATTTCTGAACAGTTCAAACAACTCAGAAATGTAGGAGGTAGAAAATGAGAGGCCTCACATGATCCTAAATCCTAAATAAATGGTCACCATTAGCATCTGATAAAGATTCTTCCTCCCAATCAATACATATAAAAGCATGATAGAAGATGTACCCCACTGTGTATACAAACACACAGAAAAATGGATCACACTGACCTGGAACCCTCAGGTAACCCCTCAGCCATCTCTCCACCCTAATACAGAAGTCAACCCCACCACTTTCAAAAGCTTCATAATATTCACTACGCAATTCTACTGAAGTTTACTTGGCTAATCCTTTATCAATGATTTTTTTTTTAAAGTCCCAGTTTGTCACCACACGGTACAGTGAGGGCCACTCTTGCCCATACTTAAGATACCTCTTTCCTTAAACTAAGTTCTCACTAAGTTCTGGGAAGTGGAACTGATGGTCATAAAAATGGAAATATGACACTTTATTAAGATTTTATTTATTTATTCATGAGAGACACAGAGAGACAGAGAGGCTTCAGAAGCAGGCTCTATGCAGGGAGCCCAATGTGGGACTCGATCCTGGGACTCTGGGATCACGCCCTGAGCCAAAGGCAGATGCTCAACCACTGAGCCACCCAGGTGTCCCAAACCAACACTTCAATCCCTACTGTCAAAACGGCCTGCAGAAAAGCCATACGATTTAAACTCCTGTCAGAAGCTATAAAATTTTCTCCACCCTCACCTCAACCAAGGATGTTTTGCATGATGGAGTCATAAACCTTCAGCAGGACAGTCTCTGACCCACAAGACTGTCCACAGCACTGCTCCATACTCACCAATTCCTGCGTCTTCAAGAAAAACAGGCAAAGTTCTGTTCTTGCCCAGGGTTCAAAGCCTTACCCGGTCACTGGACTGCACTAGTGGTGTGCACCCATAACTGCACAGGCCCCAGTTGAGGACCACTACTCCACACGGAGGTCCCTGGCTCCGGGCTCTGACCACAAAGCAAAGTGATCACAGGTAGGAGAGCCCCCCCGAAAGAGCAGCTGCAGGGCCTAAGGTATATATGACTGCTCAGCAGTCCTGTCCCCTAAGGGACAGCGGGAAAAGCGAGACAGCAGAGCGGACCAAGGGCACATATTTGAACAAAAGGAAGTTTGTTTGTTTAAGTAAAAAACCCACTGCCACCAATCAGTGTAGCCTAAGACTTCAAGTCACCAGGGTCCCAGGGGAAAACTATTCTTTGTTAATAGTTTCAGTATGAATACTGATCAATGCTTTGAGCAGCAAAACTTCTTCATTTTGTAAAGACCATTTCTACAATTCCTCCCTGTCTTCTGAAACAGAGGAGGGTGTCTCAGAAAGGCCACAGCCCTTTTATGAACCCCGAGTGCCCCATGTGCTAGATGATCGTGCTGACCACTCAAAGCAATGGGGCAAACAAGGGCTCAGAGACCCCAGTTTAACATGCATTTTTAATGTGCCTGCTACCGTGCTCCCCTCTGCCCACACCGTCAGCTCTCACCTTCTCTCTCTCTAGCAGAGGCCCCTGGTTACTTCAGAGCACAAATGGCCCCTTCTAGCCATCTTTGCTGTGGGCAGAAGCAGATTAGGATGCACATACATTAAGAATAAACAAGTAGAGGGGCACCTGGGTGGCTCAGTCAGCTAAGTGGTTGCCTTCAGCTCAGGTCATGATCCAAGGGTCCTGGGATCCTGGGATGGAGCCCTCATCAGGCTCCTGCTCAGCAGGGAGTCTGCTTCTCCCTCTCCCTCTGCCCCTCCCCCCTGCTCATGCTCTTTCTCTCTCAAATAAATAAATAAATAAATAAATAAATCTCTTTTTAAAAAGACTAAACAAGTACAGCCCAGAGAAAATCACCTATGAGTGATTCAGCTAAGCTTGAGAAGGTTGCCTGTGAGTGAAGTTAAGTTCCGGTGTATACTTTGTGAAAAACAAATGCAAATGTCATCACTACATCTGAATATGTGCCTTAAAATGGCTTGCAGATAGCTCCACCGTGTCCTTGGGTAGAGGGATTTTGTTTTTGACACAGAGGCAGGCAGCTGGCTGGCCACCAAAGCAAAAGCATGAGGAGGAGTGAAAGGGGTGACCCTAGGTCTCGGTCCAGTGTTTCCAAAAAGAACAAACACATCAACTGCTTTTTCTCCACAAACCGTGAGACAAACACGTGGTCACACAAGTACAGCACCACGAGTGAACAGGTCTTCTGCTGGCATTATGCTTCTGCTAAAGAAAAACCGCCACAAACATCATTTCTTTCCTATACTTAAACTTTCTGGAAAATCTCCAACTAGCCAATGATTTGCAGACAGTCTGATAAACTAAAACTCTCCTCCTAGACACAGCAACTGAGCTCTACAAGTGCAACATCTTGCATGGTGAAAAGATGCCTGGGTCAAGGTCAAGACATGACCTTGGGCCAGTCACATGCCTTTTCTTAGCTTGGTTTTCCCATCAGTGTAAAATGGGGATGAAGAGGACGCTCGCAGAGAATGTCAGGAGATACAACGGTGACCACTGCTTCCCTGACAGCCATTAGCCAGGCTGACCCTCCAACTCGAGCCTGGAGCGTTCATGAACTGCAGGACGTGGGCATCCAGGACGTGGGCATCCAGAGTGTCACATCTGGTCTGGCTACCCCAGAGAATCCTGAGGGTCCTAGAACGAGCCAGGAAAGAAAGGAGCTTGGCGACAAGTTACCAAGTCAACACGCACACTGCCAACTGCCTGCTTGAGAAATAGCTACAGCGATGGTTTGAACAGCATCATCATCCCTCCTTCAAAGGAAACCTTATGTAGAATCCTAATGTGTAAGAAAACAGATACAAAGTGGGATTAAATTCCTTAATTAAGTTATAGCACTGGGGCGCCTGGGTGGCTCAGCGGGTTAAGCATCTGCCTTCAGCTGGGGTCAGGATCCCAGGGTCCTGGGCTCCCTGCTCAGCAGGGATTCAGCTTCTCCCTTCCCCTCATCCCCCTTGCTCGTACACTCATGTTCTTTCTCTCTCTCAAATAAATAAATAAAAATCTTTAAATAAAATAAATAAAATTTTAAGTTACAGTACTTATTATAAATACAATGAAATTATTCTCATGAACATATAGATTTAAATCACAAACGAAGCTCCTAATATGTTTCTCTTTTATTTTGTCAACCATATACCAAAATACCTGATTCACAAAGAGTTGCAAATGTTAACTATTCTAACCTTTTACTTGCAGCCTCAGAAATCCATTCAACTAAACTAACCCAGAAACCCGAAGGTAGGGCAACAGGAAATTTTTATTTTAAAGTTGGGTAACATTTCTTATCAGAAAATGTTCAATTTGGAGGGAGTTGAAGTACTTTCACTGGCCAGCTAAATCTTTTATTTCTGGAGGAAAACACTGTTAAAATGTATCTCCTACAACATAATTCAATGTTCAATGAGGTCAGCTCTAAAAATCCCCAGATACTCGGTACCAGGCTCTGACAGATATTTATGTAAAACTTCAAAAGACTCAAATTTATTTTGTTTCGCACATTAAGTTCAAACTAAGTTTCGATTTCATCATTGACACTCAACTAGCCTTTGTAAATAAGCATGGTGAGAACACAAGCCCATATTGCCTAATGGAGCTCATTCAATTTATTTTAAAAGTTTCAGCAAGATACACAAGGGCAAAAGTGAGATTATATTTGAGAGATTCAGGCGATGGATTTCATCAGCCAATGTGAAAAAAATGATTTATCACCTCTTCTGACATATTTTAACTGAAACTTTCCTCGAGCAGTGCACAAACTGCAGTACAAAAAGGTAAACCCCCCCTAAGAATTATTACCATAAATAAGTCATAAAAGATATCTTAGTATAATATACACATTGTATATTACACATACAGCACCATTCTAGAAGGCTAAGTAATAAGCAGAATTTATCTATATGACACCCAACAAACCCGCACTGCAACAATTTCTGCTGCCTTGTTCTCACAACATAAGGCAAAATCTTCTTCATTTCTGTACGTGTCAAGTGTTTCAAAGAACTGGTCCTTCTCATCGTTTGCCTGGAGAGACGCACGCAAATACGAGCAAAACATTGACAAGTGCATCCTCCACTCTTCCACCAAGGGGGATCGCAAGAGCATGCATAATCCAGCCTTGGGACTTTGGTTAATGAGGGCGAGCATTCGGGTGCTTCTCTGAACTGCATCATGCTACAACGACACCAACTATTTTCAGAGGATTATGAGGTGAGGATTTTGAGGCCATGAGACATTTTCCATATCTGATTGAATCTTGGTCGTAGAATTCTAGGATTCTGAAGAAGGGGGCGGGGGCGGGGGACACATGGGGTCTAGGAAAGTGTAAGAAGACACAGAAGACCTGATAGCTCTCCAAAGCAGGAGTGACTACAAAGAAATGTGGATGCCCAGAGCTCAGCTCGGTTCCTGCTCAGAACCCCAAGCCAAACACAAAGTTCAGCTTCAGGGGCAGTAGAAGGTTAGTCCTTTCTACCTCTCTTTCCTTCCCCGAAGATGGAGGCTCTTTTTTTTATCCATTTACTGGTTCATTCATTCAGTCATCCCACAGGAAGGCACCCACTGGATATCTACTCTGCAAGGCCAACGGCTCGCCAGACGCATGGTGTAGGTTTTTGTTAGCACAAATACTATATTGTTTCTCGGACAGCTCTGCAATATCTTCAAAGAGAACTTGAAGATACCAAAAACGAGTGACCACCACCAGAAACAGGACTCACCCGCTCATAAAACACTGCTAGCGCTTGGCAAATGTCAGCTATTACTATCACATCCAAATATTTTGACCTGGGAAGCAGGTTTTGAGCTCCTGTGTACCAGGTGGGACAGAAGGTTCCTGTCCTCAAGGGGGCTGAGAGGGATAAACCCAACACTGTGATCGAGAACAGCACCAGGGACTAAGGGAGAGGAAGGCAGGCTTAGTTATATCACCCTGTAGGGGCCGGGAAGGCTTCTTGTGAAATGATGAACATTCTCTATAGAAACGAGCTGGACAAGGGCAAGAGTGTATGGTAGATAGCTGCAGGTGGGAGAGGGCAGGGAGGCAGCAGAGACAACTGAGCACAGCGGAAATCAAGGAATACTGAGTGGGAGTGGCTGGCCAGGAGGGTGGGAGAGAGTACCAGGACTTTCTCATCAGCAGAGTTAACATGATGCAGGCCACCTGGTTTCGGACACCTCGGTCACCCATAACTTCTCAGAGGGGAAAGAGTGGCTCCTCTGGCAGTTCCACATACCAAACTGAGTGGTCACACTGCACTCTCCCTCCCTGTGCTTGGCGGGAGGCCCATCCAGTATACACATGACCCTCCTCTGGCCTTGCTACATGGAGGGGAGCTCCCCAAACCAACCAACCACAACGCTGAAGCAGCCGTAACAGAGGATAAGTACAGGCCTCTGACTCGGCGGGAGCCAGGTTCCTCTGACACACCTCTTTCCATGCTCTAAAACCCATGCAGTGTTTTAAAAAGCACATCCACAAATCAGAACCAAAATGGGATATCACCTCATGCCACTGAGGAGGGCCAACATCAAAACGACAAGAAATAACAAGTGTTGGCGAGGATGTGGAGAGAAGGGAGCCCCTGGGCACTGCTGGTGGGACTGCAATCTGGTCAGCCGTCGGGGAAGACGGGATGGAAGTTCCTCAAAAAAGTTAAAAATAGAACTACCCTACAATCCAGTCATTCTGCTCCTAGGTATTTACCAAAGAAAAGGAAAACACTAGCTCTTAAAGCTATCCGCACCCTTTGCTCATTGCCGCATTATTTACAACAGCCAAGATACGGAAGCAGCCTCATAGATGATGGATGGATGAATACTTGGTGTGTACATACAGTGCAATATTATCCAGCCTTAAAACAAGAATGAACTCTTGCCATTTGTGACAACATGGATGGACCTAGAAAATATTATGCTAAGCGAAAGAAGAGACCAACACCGCGTGATTTCATTTATATCTAGAATGCAAAAAACAAAAGAAGCAGAAACTCATAAATCCAGACAACTGGCTGTCACCAGACACAGGGGGGGAGAGAAAGGGGATAAGATGAACTAGGTGAAGGGTTAATTAAGAAATACAAACTTCTGGGACGCCTGGGTGGCTCAGTTGGTTAAGCATCTGCCTCTTGCTCAGGTCATGATCCCAGGGTCCTGGGATCAAGCCCCACAATCAGGCTCCCTGCTCAGTGGGGAGTCTGCTTCTCCCTCTCCTTCTCCCTCTGCCCCTCCCCGCTGCTCATGCTTGCACATGCTCTCTCTAGAATAAAATCTTTCAAAGAAATACAAACTTCCACTTATAAGTCAGGCATGGGAATGAAAACTACAGCATAGAAAATAAAGTCAATAATATTGTAATAATACTGTCTGACAACAGATGGTGACTATACTTATCATGGGGAGCATTTCACAGCATATATGACTGCTGAATTACCATGTTCTACGCCTGAAGCTAATATAATATTGTATTTCAACTATATTTCAAAATAAAAAAATTTTAAATAATTATTAAAATAGCCTTCACCAAATAACAATAAAATAAAGCAAAATAAAATGAAAGCACACCCAGGGCCACTCTGATTCCAGAGATTTGGGGGTGTAGCTAATTTGCTTAGAAGATAGATGTGCAAATTTGCACTACCCCATAAGCCTGGATTTGAAAATGAGAGGAGGTTGGATCCCTGGGTGGCTCGGGGTTTGGCGCCCACCTTCAGCCTGGAGTGTGATCCTAGAGACCCAGGATCGAGTCCCCCATCGGGATCCCTGCATGGAGCCTGCTTCTCCCTCTGCCTGTGTCTCTGCTGCTCTCTCATGTCTCTATGAATAAATAAATAAAATCTTTAAGAAAAAAAAAAAAGAATGGTAAAGCTCACTGGGCGGTAAGGGTGCCATTAAGACACTGGTGAGCCAAAGAAAGTCAAGATCCTCTTCCGGTAAAGGAGGAAGGAGGAAGTCTTCTTCCAGAAAACTTCCTGGAGGAGGTGGCTGCAGAGAAGACTCTGACAGACCCAACAGAAAAGGTGGAACTTGTCCCTGAGCATGTGCCATGCACCACTTACGTCTCACACCACCAGTGTGTGAGGGGACACTGCCGCCATGGACTGGGCAGGGAAACCCTGGCTCAGCCAGGGGGAGTGACTTACACAATGTCACACACATCCTTGGTGGCACAGCCAGGCACCGAAGTCCTCATTCTCTGCTAGGGGAAGCCCTCCTGGTACAGGGCACGGCACGGGGATGGCACATGTGTAAAATGACAAGACCCCACGTGTAGGACACCAGGCTGGAAGGACAACACTGAGATCACACGGCTGCGCCCTCAAAAACCAGGCTGAAAAGGACACGCCACTGGCACACAGGCCAGAGGAGGCTCTTGAGAAATCTGAGTCCAGGATCAGGTGTAGCAGCTAAAAGAGAAGCCAGCCAGTCCGGGTTTGAATCCCAGTTCTGAAAACCACTGGCTGCACAACTCCGGACAAGGTACTTCATTTCTGAGCCTCCACTTCCTCTTCTATTAAATTGGGGGGGGGGGGGGGGCGGTGAATACCACCTACCCCTATTTCACAGAATTATTGTGAAAATTAAATTGCAAAGCGCTAAGTATAATGCCAGCTGTAAAAGAACTACTACGGGAGTATGGCTGGGTAATGATGATGATGGTGTAGCGACTTCATTAACCACAGCCGACACTGAAGTTGGAAGATCATCTCAGAGACGGCTAGGGAAACCCAGACAAGAGAAGATGGTCATGGCTTCAGAGGGAATGGAAAGAAGTCACTGATATGAGAGATCGTTCTCAGGAGAGAGACACTGCATAGAGGCTTGGGGCCGGGGACAAAGGCAGTGCTGGCTGGAGGTGCCAACTCTGCCATATAAGCACCTGACAAAGACTCAGGGTTCCCGGCTGGACTCTGCTCCTTACACATCCAGGTGCGTTTCTCTGAGCCTCAAACCTATCCCTAAAATGAAGTTTACAGGCCTCACATGTTCTACCCTCAGTTCTGAAGATCGAACAGGACAGTAGACTTGGCCACAGGGCAGTAAGGCCCAAAGCGCTGTGCAGATGGGCGGCATGAAGCAGAAGAGGGGGGTTGTGACAGGGACCAGTCTAGGGGATAAGCCAAGGGAGAGGGAAACCGTACTTTACCTGTCCCTGATGTTCCCGATGGTAAGAGCCAGATTAATTCCAACACTAGCGCCCTGCATGGCTGCAGGCTGGAACCAGCCCGGGACCACTGACAGCTGAGGCTGCTGAACACCCAAAGGGTCTGGTTCAAGGGGCAGACCAGGAAGCAGCCTCCCAGTGCTGACAGCAGAATTCACCACTCTGGGGCACTCTGGGGGGAAAAGGAAGTCCAGAGCCTGGTTCTCCCTCCCCCAGGCCTCCAGTTAAAGAGCCCATGAAGAGATCAAAAGAAGGGTTCTGGAGCCAGCCAGAGAGACACAGGGGTGAGAACACTAGCTCTCGAGGGCTCCTGTAGGCAACTGTGGGACATTCACATTTCCTGCATTACGCTGTCATTCACTGGGACTTCATACAGAAATTCATCTTGTTTACGTTGAGTGGTCCAGAGGACAAGCAGCTCACATTCCCAATGTAAGCTGGCTTTGTTTTAGCTTTGGTAGTACCAAACTCAGAACCCCCAGCCCCCAAGTCTCTTCTCTAGCAGACCCTCAACCCCCCCACCACATCACATCACTCACCACAGGAGACTGGAAAAATCTCCTTAACACAGCTATCTCTCCCATTACCCTGCTTCCTTGATGGTCCTTGAATCAACATAGAGATCTCATTCTCTGAATTCTCAGCACCGAACACAGATGCCAGCATGCACTAAGTTGAAAATTCACACCATCTTCTGAACTCAAAGAAGACAGGGAGGACTCCCAGGCACAACCTGCCCCAATTATTCAAACTTCCCCTTTACTCAAAAACAACTTTCAATATGGTGGCACCTCATTTATTCAAGCCTCCCTGTTTGGTTTTTCCAAACATCCCATTTCCCAGATCAAAAGCAAGGCCCGATTTAGATTTGAGTTCTTAGTCATACTTTGCTGGCTACAGGTCCTTAGAAAAGTAAGAGCCCTTATCACTCCAAAATATAGTTACTAAATTAAAACGCTCCAGAATAGTGCCTTCTCCCTTCAACCAACTTTTTCTGCCAGCTTTCAACAGTTTTAGAGTTGATAAGTCAGAGGAAACCTTTATTTAAAGAAAGGGGGGGGGGAAATCTAAGTAAACGGTTCCCGATGTTCTCTAAGAATGTGGATTCTAAGAACACAATCTGTCCACACAAGGATAAATGCAGTTTTATTAAAGAAAACAGAACAGGCTTACACACTCTCTTCAAATAGTGTACAGGGTACACACGAAGAAGCAAACACAAATTCAAAGAGGGTGAGACACCGGGGGCCCCAGTGGGGACTGCTAGGGTTTTGCTCCAAAGCTGAACTGAAGGTGGGCCTGTGCTAGAGACAGATCCCTGGCTCTGTCCTTCCCAGGGTGAGTCTTCCACAGACCCTCAAATGGAGCTCAAGGAGGGAACTGCAGGGGCAAGCAGTATGGCCACGATGACTATTTTCAAAATATTTTTTTTTATTGAAGGAACAATCAACTGAACTACTTATAATCTATAAGACCAGAACCCTTGGCACCAAATGTGTTAAAGGCCTCAAATGCTCCTGGAGTTTCGATTTATTCCAAATATAGACCTGAAATAGTAGACTAAGAAGCAAAGGCAGCAGCGTTTTAAGTGACTGACCAACTTCATCCAAATATCCCACCCTTCTCGCCTCAGAGTGAGGGGAAATACTGAGAGTTGAGAAATACAATTTCTAGAAATTATTCCATCACAGGAGGAAAAGGTTTTAAGACCAATGTGACTTTAAGGATGCTAGCAGAAACTAAAATATATGCAGAACCTCTTTCCACTGCAATCCACCAATAAAATGTCAGTTTTTAAATAATTTCAAAATATGATTGCAGGTTTGTAGTTTGGTGTCCCTCACTATTTGAGCATTTTTCAAGCACCTGGATGTTAACATTATTAAAATGAATGAAGATCCTGTCCCGGTCCATAAGGAGCTCACAAGTCAGGTATCTGTGCCTAAAATGAAAGGCTCTACTCAATGGGAGATATTAATTTCTCTAAGGGACTTTTAGAAACAGAAAAAAGATCCAACGTTCTTTGCAGTAATCTAAAAAAAGAATTTAACATAAACAGAAGACTCTAAAAGGGAGATGCTGCTATATTCTAAGTAACAGAATCTGAGGCGGAGCATTATTCACCAAAAAAATGACCTGCTTGGTGACAAGGCCTGTGCTACACACCAGCGGACACCAAACCCCACCCTCTCCATAATGAATTCAGACCACCTTGTCAGCTTTTGTAGATGAAAATACTCCCAGGCCTGTCTTCCTTTCAGAGGTAGACAACTAATATTTCCCAAAAAAAAAACCACCATTCACTTTATACATGCCATATATAATTTCTCAAATGGTAGACTGAATTCAAACTGAGAGCCAAGTCTACACAATTCTACACAAAACTAATCTTCAACTAACAGGCCAGAAGCTCTGGTTACTGGGATTTCTTTCATTCCAATTCATTTAACTAGTATTTACTGAGCACCAACTGCTAGAAATTGCCTAAACACTGAGCAATCACACTGGCCATAAAGAGACATGGAACCCTCCCTTGTGGGGCTTACAATCTAGGGGGTAAGTCATAATCAACAAACTAATTTCATTGAGACAAATGAACAGGACACAATGATTACAAATAACAAGTAGCTGAGCTGAGGAGGAAAGAGAATAGACACCTACTGGATAAGACAATCAGGTTAGGAAGACTCTCTCCAAAGATAAAAGCCCGCAGAAGGTATTCTTACAACTTTCAAAATAGCTGTTACAAAGGCTGGCATGACTGTTACTGGAAAATGTTCTGAATAACTAGTATATATAATTTAGAAAAGACAAAAATATTTTAAAAAGTAGAATGAGGCTATAATCATCTATAAACTTAATAGAACCCCAATAAAAATAGTTTCTGAAAAATATTTTGAACTAGACAAAGGGTTTCTAAAATTAAATAGATTTAGATAACCAAACTGGTGAGAAAGGCAGGGGGGGAAAAATCTTAAAACGGGGAGTAATGAAAAATGAGTAGCTCTATTGATATCAAAACCCATGACAGGGCGATGGTAATTAAGGCTCTCGGTAGATAACAGAACACCTTTGAATTCAATGTATAGATCCTTGGAAAAAAGACTGAAGGAACAGTGTTGGGACAAGCCAAGCATTAGGTATCAAAGACCGGATTCCCTGCCTCACTCTTCGTACACCAAAAGAATTCTAGCCACAGTCAACTATGTAAAGTATATCATGACCTCTCTTTTTTTTAAAAAGTAATAATTTCAAAGTAAGATAGTCTGCATGCAAATGAAAAATCTAGAAGCCATAAAGGAAATATTGATAAATCTGATTTAAAATCAATTTCTGATTAGACAAGTTATATAACAAGGAAACTCAAAAGACAAATGACGACCCTAGAATGTGTATGTGCAATGACCCCATCCCACAGTCCCCTAGAATGTGTATGTGCAATGACCCCATCCCACAGTCCCCTAGAATGTATATGTGCAATGACCTCATCCCACAGTCCCCTGAGATCTCTCTGAGATACTAGCTGTGCTTACCATTCACCTGGAATCTTGTTAAAATGAAGATTCTAATTCAGCAGGCCTGGAGGTTGGGGGGTGGGGGGGTGGCTCTCAGATCCTGGTGGTCTAACAAGCTCCCTAGAGACATCAAGTAGCTAAATTTTATAGAACTTTCCTAGATAAGAAACCTGGGGCCAGAATTACGAAGGACTCGGATACCTTAACAGGAATCGCCCAGAAAGGTTTCAGAAGGCCCCCAACCCAAGCATCACCACTGGCCAGTCTGACTTAGAAGATCCAGCAGGAACTGCAGGAATCGGTATTTAAAAACGAAACAAAACAAAAAACAAAACAAAAACCTCCCTGCATGAGGAAGACAGTCAGCCTGGTTTGCAATCGAGTGGACAGACCATGAGTGCGTTCCTGCTTTCTCCGTGCCCTGAACACTGCAGAGACCTGTCTGAACTGGTAACTTTCCTGTCCCCAGACCCCAACCTCCAGGCCTCCCCAACGCCCATGTCACCCTTCCGTAGCTGTCCTAACACATCCTCTTCCCACCTCCAGAGCTGGCAGGATGGAGAGTGCACAGCAAAGGCGGCCTCCTGCATGATTCAGCGGCATCCTGGGGACAGTTTCCGCGCTCGGCTGCCCTTCACCCCCTCACTGGCTGTAGGATCCTGGGCAAGCCTCCTAATCTCTGAAACCCCATTTCCTCACTTGTGAAAGGCAAGTTGTGGAGAGGGCTGAGCAAGTTAGCCTACTCAAAGAACTATGTGAACTGTAAAGCATCAGTTGAATCTTATTTTTTATTAGGCAAGGGACCCCTGGGAACACACTTCCCACATCCACGTCCTGATAACGGTCTACAAAGTTTCCCCTCCCCACCACCTCTCGACTGATGGGAGAAATAACTCTCCAGGTTTCTATTTTCTAAATATACAGACTAAACTTTACCAACTAAATGAATAGGACATAACATGTCATATCAAGCCTAAACTAAAAACAGCTTCAACTTTTAAAAGACGCCAACAAATACTTCATATATGTCTGCTAATGTGCATGACAAGGATTTTCCAAAACAAATTCTATCTTAACAGCTTCGACTTTGTTACTTCTAAACGTTAAATCTCGTCTAAATCTTCCTCCCTGCTCATTTACACTGACTTCCCGCCACACGCACACCCCGCCCCAACGTGGGGAACAGTGGAGGAAGCAGGTATTTGGTATCCGACACCATCCCCAAGGGCACACACCTTACTGGTCTCCTCAAGAAGGCATTTGCCACTGAATCCAGTTGCTAATCCAACGAATTTGGAAGACTCCCCGGGAGGAAGTTTAAAGCACGTGCACAATATACACATCGGATTTATCATCAGGAAGCATTTGCCAAAGGCCATGAAGAGCATGCTTTCCACGTTGATCAGAGATGGGAGGAGAGGAAGCCAGGGGTGGTGCCACTCGGTCTAATGACACACCTGGTTTGCCTCTTTCCAGGTGCTCAGCCAACCAGATCATCCCAGTGCCCTGGGGTATGATGGGGAAATTTCCTCACTAGCCACGTTTAAATGAAGCACCATACAACCTAAAGGCAAATCAGGCAGCAGAAAAGCCTAAGGAAGGCCTTGAAATGCTCCAGCTGGAGACACAAATTAAAGGGTGATCCTGTTACTACATCATTAGCTAAACACCCAGGGAACAAAATAACATTCCCCGAGACCGAACCCACCCTGGAGAACGGGGTCCAGAACACAGCCCTGAAACGAAGCAGAAGCCATGCACTACCTATGGCAAGGACCTGCCTTTGTGAGTAGGGCTTCCCCAGACCACCACACAGGGCCTATCTCCCAGCAACTAGGTGGCCAGAGAACATTTGGTTTCAATTAACAGTAACACACTCCCTCTAACGTAAAGAGGGGAGAAAAGACAGGAGAACATTGGCTCATTATAAGGCCAAGGGGTCTATCAGAAGACCCTGAATCAAGAACTGCAGCCAGCCCTCAGGGGAAATGGAAAACCATTCACACTTGAGACTTTTCCCAAGGCCTCTCATCTCCTGCTCTGCACAACTGCTTTGTTCTTCTCTCTCTGCAAAGTAGTTTTATTCCATGCTACTCTGTACCCGAGTCAACCACCTCCCCAATCAGATTTTGAACTGTAATGTGAACATCAAAGACAAGCGAGGATTGCTGTCCCAATCCCAAAATATTCAGGAGACAGTTGAACTCAGCTTGGGTAAGGTTGGTCCTTCCCTTGATCCACACATCAGAGGGGAGGTGGGCAAGTTGGTAGAGGACACCCATCCATCTGGCACAATTACAGAAAAATGACAATCCAAATGACAGCTTAATGAACTCTGACCTTTGTTAAAGCCACAAGGTTTTCCAAAGGTACCATCTTGCCTTCTTATCCTCACTCCGAGGAAGCACAGCTGTACAGCCAGATCCTCAAATAACAGATAAATGTCTTCTTTGTAGCTTGCTGGTTGGTTGCTTGGGTCGGAGGAGGAAAAAAAAAGCATTTTGTTGTTTACTTATCAAATGGGAAGGTATTTCTGGTTCTTCCGTTTCTCTTTGGAGGAAGGTTCTCGGCAGAACCTGGTCAACACACGAAAATGTCCTTGAGATCATGAACGCAAAGGTGGGACAGAAACCCAGCCACCGCAGGGACACGTGGACCCCGGGTACACGGAACGGAAGCTTTCTGGGGCAAACATACTAAAAGTCAGTTCCCATAGGCAGAAACCGGTCAGTGCAAAGGTTCAAGCAAGGCTGGCTCCCTCCTTACAAAAGCCCTTCGGTTTTGCATCAAGTAGCCCCAAAGAGTCGTCAGTGGGGGGCTATTTCCCCTCGGGCAACAAACACATTCCTCACAGATCGCAGGCTGCTCTGTGTGGTTGCTAATAAGATAATCTGCTACAGGAGGCTTACAAATCCATTTACATTGATTTTAATTAGTGAATCAATCTCGGGCCTCGAACAACTTGGTCCCGAGAAGGTAAGCAATCCAGCTTGGGTCTGTATTCCCAGCCTGAAATCTACATTAAAAAGAAGTTACTCTGCGATCAATGAAGGACAAATAAAAATAATTGGGTTTGCATCTTTCACAACAGAAGGAAAAATCTCTTCCAAGTTCAGACGGTAACTCTTCGCACGTCGATCAGAGCAGAATCTTCTCAGTGATCTCCTCACAGATTCACCTAGGACTAAGGGTCTTTTTTTTTTTTTTTTACAAGCCTGAAATCCAGAAAACCAAAGTCTGATCTTACGACCCTCAGTCAAACGTCTAAAATCAAAATGAGCCTCACTTTCTCAAGAGCTGATCCGAACCTTGCAGTCTAGCCTGAAGTTGAACAGGGAATTACCCAAACACAAAATACAAATGACAAGGAAGGACCAAGTGGCACTCACCAGCCTGGCTGTGCTCTGAATCAGCCAAGCTTCATTAAAAAGGCCGGCAAACTTTTGCATTTGCTTTTATTTCATCCTTTACAAAGGCTGAAACAGAATCTGACCTTTCTGAGTCATTGCGGGCCATGAATTGGAAACAAGCTGGAGGTAAAAGACAGCATCAGTATATGACCGCTCATCACTTCACTTTTCCTTCTTCTCTTTTCCTTATCTCTTTCACAGAGTTTGCCCACCCGCTCTATTTTTAGACTTCTAGCAGAACTTCCAGTGACTACACATATACCCCGTGGGACAAAAAAAAAAAAAAGTCCAAGTTCAGTGCCATCCTCTCGCTGCTGGCTAACACCAATTAGCGTTGGAAAAGAACAGAAGAGTTGATAAATGAAAACGCATCACACTCAATTTTAATTTTTTTCAAGATCGAAAAAGTCCATAAATTCACAAGCAAAGCATGAAGCCGTGGCGAGCACCAGCCCCACGGGTAGAGACACCAACCTACACGTCTGCTCCGTCTCGGGGACACAGACAAGGGGAAGCTGCTCATAAAAGAGGAGAAGCTGAAGCTGCCGGGGGCCCACTGCACCCATTGCACCAGGGGGTACACACTTCATGTGAATACTTTTTTCAAGTACTTAACAAAATAGTTACCAAGTTGATTTTGAAGTCTGAGTAAGAGCGAGACTGGCCTGCAACACTGCAAAAGGAATTAAATGGAAGAAGGGGAAAAAAAAAAAAAAGAATGAAAAAAAAAAGACCCTATTGCAAGGAAGTAAATTGCAAGGAAAAGCAAGAGACAAGCCAGGGCTCGGGCGGGCTGGCATGGGTGTGTTCTCTCCTTTCTTTCTTTCTCTCTTTCTCTTTCTCTCTCCTCCCTCCCTTCACCCTCCCTCTCTCCAAAAGGAGAGAACAAAAGAAGTTGATACTTCAGCTGTACATATGGACTCCAGAGCTTTCTGCCTAATGTCTGCTTCCATGCCCACAAGTTTGAAGATTCACTGGAACATTAAAGCTCCTTGGAACATTCGCCTCGCGTTCGTTGGGGCATTTCAGGGGACCCAGCCGGCCCCCTTCCCTGGCCCAGCGTGCGGGGCTGCACAGCAGAGCAGGGTATATGCCAGGGCAGCCTCGCATTCAGATCGAGACCACAAATTATAAACAGTTTCAGTAAATTGACTCGAGTGCTTTTGTTCCCCAGACATACATCTTCCTACCGCTTACAAAGGCAGGCAGCAGAACCTAACCACCAATGCGACTACAGCCAGGACCGGGAAAGGAAGTTATTGAAGCCTGGATTTCCTGCTTTTGCTTGTAGCCAAGAACTATGAGGCTTGTAGTGGTTTCAGGAACTGACTCATCTAATGATTCATGGATAAGATACTGCTTTTAATATGTTTCTGACCCTAAGACTCAGGAACTTCAAAACCAACCTGAACCTATGCTTCACTCTTATTTGCAAATGAGTATTCACAGCAAAATAACGAGGAGGGCGATGGTTTAGTGAAATAAAAAGTGACGCCAACGGCAGGAAAAGTGGTGTGCGGACATCCCATCTGAAGCCGTGATCAAAAGCCTGGTCTGTGGGCTGTGACTTGACAGCAAACTTCCCAAAAGTGGATAACAGGTGGGATAAGGTTTATTTTTAGATGTCATTCCCCTAGATGTAAAAATAGATTTAGCACAGCAATATTTTAATTCAGGCGCATCTGGGGTTGTGATCTAAATACCCGAGATGTGAAGAAGCATGTAGCTCTGGATTTAACTGTTAAAGAGTTGCAAACCACCGGAGGGTTGAGGGTTAGCTGACCAATGAGTAATGGGCAATAAAGGACTCCTAGTGGAACTCATTCTCTTAAATCACCCTCTACAGAACACTGCAATTCAGGACTTCCACACCGTCCTCTGCCTCTGAACATTGTTCTCTTCACCCCACCAGACACATGCATGCATGAGTGGACGAATGGGGACAGACATACGGACACACACACACACACACACACGCCCAGGACTGAAGAGCAAAGCTCTCTAAAAGTACAGAGTCGGGAGCTCGTGCCTCGGGCTGCTTCCCACAAGGTCCCCACGGATTCGTTCATCATCCAGAAGTCCCATTATAGGGATAAGTTTTCAATCCTCCCCTGCCCATCAGTAGGGTTTCCCCTTCCCTCCCACACTGGACGGCATCAAACACAGGACCAGTTTCAGGGATGGCTTTCAAAGGGTTTACAGGTTTCAACACCAGCCCAGCGCACAGAGGGGAAAAGGAAAACAACACTGCAGGCCGGTTGGGGGGTGGGGGGCGGAGGAAACAGTGAGAACAGTTGACCAGGCAAGGCCAAAGTGCAGGGGCTGGCTGGCAGGCGCTGCTCGGCGGGGCTCCTCCAACAGATTTACTGACATGACGTCAGTGGCTCCGGTCCAGCTTTTTCTTTGGTAGCTTTTACCACTGGCCTCCTGAAGCCTCCACTATGTCAGAGAGCCACAGGACCACAATGAAAATTCCCTTTGTGAAGCGGAGTTTACCTCCGGGCACAGAGGCCTGCCTGCCTGGGAATGACAGGGCTCCTTGCCCTCTCTCTGTGCCCACGGAGGAAAGGGGAGGGAGCAAGCCCCTACAATGCTGTCCTCTGCTTTGCTATAGAGGAACCATTAAATGAAGCTCACTGCCTTTAAAAAAAAAAAAAGAAGAAGGAAAAGAAAAGAAAAGAAAAGAAAAAAAAGAAAAGAAAAGAAAAGAAAAGAAAAGAAAAGAAAAGAAAAGAAAAGAAAAGAAAAGAAAAGAAAAAAGAAAAATGCAGGGACGGCAGCAGTTTCTAAGTGCGTATCCAAAATTTCAGAGGCAGGACGCTGGTTAATTTCTCAGGGATGTCATGAATGATGATAATTTCAGGACTATTCACTCATTCTGTTGTGAGGCTGTGTTGGCTGGACTGATCGCACATGGCTTTGTTTCATCAACAAAACAAAAAAAGTATTACTGACGCCTAAACTCCACGGCTGAATGGACCCTCTGAGGAGAGCACTGTACCATCGCTTCTCCCTAAAATGAGCTTTTAACTTTCTTTTAATTTTTACTTTTTCCCCTAAGTGCATATTCTGCAATGCACCAACATGGATATCAAAACAATTTCCAAGAAACAAAGATAGGAATTACTAAAAATAACTCTTAACGGCAGACTGGTTAAAGAAAAAAAGCACTCATTTTAGGCTTAGAGGCTTACTATGGTGTTGCCACAAGAGCACAACACTTGCTATGTTCTAAGGACTCCACTGCATAAATCTGCCCCAAACCACAAGCTTTAGGGTTTTGTTTTGGTGTTTTTTTGTGTGTGTGTGTGTGTGTGTGTGTGTGTGTTTTGCCTATAAAAATAATATATTCATGATAAATTCTTAAAGTGACTGAGAGATTAAATACATTCTATTTTAAACACTTCAAGAGGGGAAGGTACAAAACGTCATTCAAGGAATATTTAATCAAACAGATGTGTGTAAATGACCCCAACAATCTCATCAAAATATAGCTTGCTGTCTGAATGGCTCAGAGAGGTAATAAGATAAGGAATTTCTCACCTTCTGGTTATTTAAATAAGGAGAACAAACTCTTGGGTGCACATGACCAATGGCATTGACTGAAGCCTTCTGTAAAGCCTAAATTAATGTGAGCTTTGGCCTTTGCGATGAGTGCCAAACCGTGAACTGTCCCTGGGGAATTCCTTGGTTTGCCCTTTTTTCTTAGGGGAAAAAAGGACAAGTGGACAAGCAAGGGCATGGAAATGGCAACCGAGCACCAAAGGAGCCAACATGAGACCAGTGTTCAAGGAAAGGGTTTATCATGGATCAACAAGCTGACCTGGAAGGTGGGATCCACTTCTGAAAAAGGGGGATGGGGGAGAAGAAGCAGAGACCCTAGTGCTCACACCATAGCCTTGAAATACCATTTTTCACTAAAAGGAACCAAAAACCCAGCAGAAATGGTTCATTCTAAGTTAAGAACACACAAGAAGAGAATGGATACCAGGAAGCTATCAAAAATATCAGGGTCACATCCAAAGGACAAAGGAGCCCACCAAAAAACAACAACTCCTAGTGGCCAAAGATGGTTCAAATTGAATATCAATAAGAGTAACTATAATGTATTCAAAAGCATCCAATCATTTAAAATCTATGATTGCATAATGATAAACAAAAAACAAGACCAGAAATCTTTCCTGTGCAGACTATACACCAAGTTAACCAATTAACAGGTAAGAGAACATTTCTCCCTATAAGAGTATTCTAGCTAATAAATGAAGAAAAAACAAGAGGACTGGGATATTACCAGTTTACAAAGTCCGTTAGAACTAACAGATACAAGCAGAGACCATAAACCAATGGCTGTTAATAAAACAAAGAGACAACTGCGCATTATGATTACGTGCCTCTTGTGGAAATACTAGTTAGGAAATACTCTTTAAAAAAAAAAAAAAACCACAAACAAAAACATTAAAACTGAACCAGATTGAGCTGTAAATCTAAATCCCCATTTATGGGAATTACAGAGGATAGTGGAACATGATACATGGTACCCTGAGAATGTGGCTGCAAAGTCCAGAATAAGGTGAACTCAAGAGACACGGTGAGGCTTGAGTTGCAAGAGGAAACTAAAGGTGGGAAGAGAGATATCTATAAGGAGTTTTAAGAAACACACTAACCAAATATAACCTGTGGATCTTGTCTGGACCTGGATTTAAACAAATCCAACTGTGGGAAAACACTGATGAAACAATCAAGGAAATCTGAATGGTGACTTTTATAGATAAAGATATTTTATGTCAGGGAATTATTATTAAAATGTTATGATGATATTACAGTTAGTAATTTTTTTTTAAGAGTCATAGTTTTTAAGCACTTACTGGAAGCCTTACAGATGAAATGGTATGACATCTGGGATTGCTTCAGAACAAAAATCCAGTGGGAGAGGAGCCAGGGGTTTAGAAGAAACAAGAATGGCCATGAGCTGATGACTGTTGCTAAGTGATGATGGGACACGGGAGGTCCATTGCCCTCTACCGTACTGAATTTTTCCATAATAAAAATATTGATGATCTGAAATAAAATATAAGAAGATACTCTTCTTGTCACCCTCACACACACACACACACACACACACACAGAGAAAGATGCTACAGGGAAAGGTCCTTGGCATTCTAATTCTCAGCTATTGGGTGACAGTGATCACCCAGACATGGTGATCAGCCAGTGATGATAATATATGGGACCCTATCTCCTCCACCAGGCACTGTACTAACCCTTGCTATAATCCAAGAGGAAGGCACTTCTATGTCCATTTTATAGGTAAGGAAACTGAGATTCAAAAAAATTAAAGAGGTTGCCCAAGGTCAGAAAGGTAAGTGGAAGAAAAGTGCATAATTCTACAAGTTCATAAAAATGAGAATGAGAACGAGTTATGTCTTTTCAGAAAAGTAACAACTCTTGAGAGTGCTGATAATTCCATAAACCAAAAGATTCAATGGTCTCCAGTATAAAAAAAGACAGCAGAATCGAGAAGTGGTGCTCTTCTGACGACCATTTTTGGTGAAACTCAGGCAACTGCACAGTCTCTCTCTTAGATCTCCAAGTGATAAGAGCAGAGGATAAAGGGGGGAAGGTCTAGGCCGCACGCATGTGTGTATATGCGTGTCTTGTGTGTAAAAATGTGAAAGCAAAAGGGAAATTGTCTGAAGAGAGAAAAACAAAAGAGCAGGAAATCCAGCAAGAGTGGAAGCTGGGAAAAAGCTTAAAACTAAACCCAACAGAGAGGAAGATGGAAAAGCAAATAAATGAGCTCCGGTCGGATAGGATGTTGGGGGGACTTTCTGGCAAGGGACAAAGCCCTCAGAAACATGGAGCAGGGGCTGGAGGTGAAGGAAGTAGGGGACTACTACAGATCCAGTTTGGGGAGACCCTGGCAAAGCTCACTGCAGGCCATTCACCATATTTTTTCCTCTTTTGTCACATTAGCATTTTCTTCATTTTTCAGATTAGGAAATGGAATAATTTACTGGCGATCCCATCCCCAGTAAAAGCAGGACTGGAGCTGGAATCAGGGTCTGACGTCAAAGCCATTCTTTTAGGCTACTTTGCTAAACACACCAAACACTAGAGAAAACTATACAAAGTTATGGCAAGACCAAGATGGCCAAAAGCAGAAGTACCCAAAAGGCATAGGGAAAAAAAAATATAAAGACTCTGAAAAGGGAGTGGCCAAACCAGTGGCCTGGGAAGGAGGTAAAGACAAGAGCACAAGTCCCAGAAACTGACCATCAGTAGCCCCAACTTGCCCTTTTGCACCAGAGTCACCAGGACCAGTGAACAGAAGGAAGAGTATCAACCTGCCTACTCTCTCACTAAAAACCAGTCAAGATGTCAAAGCAACCCCATTAGCAATCCCATTTTGAAGATCCTACTGTATTTTTCAAAGTCCTGATTATTAAGGGCTCTGAGCAAGTCCATGAACCTTTCTCCTCTCAGCCCCTGCCAGTGCCCACCCCACAGCACATTCTAAGGCATATTTTCCACCCCATCACCTGGGCGGTCACCTGGGCAGGGAAGGGAAGGAATTCATCCCATCTTCCCAGGCTCCCAAGCACCTCCACTTATCAAGCAGTGAAGTCAAGGTCATCTGCCTAAATCCTACCCCCAGCATGAGGTCATTTCCATATCTAGGTCTTCAGGTGGTTGGGGTGGGGGTAGCTAATTTATTCTGACAGTCTGCCAACAGAGCACATTCCAAAGAAAAACCAGAGAAACTGGCAGGTCCAGTCCCAGGGTTTCAAACAGCATCAGCCTACACACACACACACACACACACACACACACACACACACACACACCCCAATATGGTTCATCAACCCAGGCTTCCAAACCACACCAGCCTCACCTCCACACATACATAAAGGAGTCTGGATCAATTCAGCCCCCAGGAGCCTTACCCTCTCATTTTCAATGGCCAGTATACCCAGTCTGAGAGGTGAGGGGTACTGGTCCCCACAGTCTTTTGAGGACTGAAAACAAAGGGCAGGTGACTCTTGCCCTTCTCAAGACAAAATGAAGGGTGAGACAATACCCCGATGAAAAGCTTGACCGGGTCTCACTCAAATTTTTTAGGACCTTAGCCACATATTTGTTTTGAAGACAGAGTAAAATAGGCCACCAAGAACACAAAATAAAGTTATTGTGTACTTTTAGGGTTTTGGTACAAATGCCAGAATAATAAAACCTGACAAGTGACTTAATATGCCATCTTTTTAGCCTGGCAGCTGTGGCTAAAAGCCAGATCCAGGAACTGGCTTCACACACTGCCCTTATTCCCCCTTACACTGGCTGTGTGACCTTGGGCAGGGTGCTAAACTGCTGTGTGACCTTGGGCAGGGTGCTAAACCTCTCTGAGTCTCCCTTCCTTCAACTGCAAATGGAGCTCTTAGGTTTAAATGAAGTGATGCTGAAGAACCGGCTCAGGACAGAACCTGGCCAGTCTTCCTTACCTCCCAAATCCTCCCTCCCAAATCCTCCCGAGTGGCCTGGGAATTGGAGCAACCACAAGTTAATAGAGGGGACTCAGCAGTGCCGCCCCTCCTCCACAAACCCTGCCTTTGGGAGGGGACTGTGGGGCTGTGGATAGAATGACCCAGATACAGACATGGTCCTCCAGGACCTTTCTGCCTAGACTCTCACATTCTAGCTCTTTCTTAATCTAAAAGCTCACCTCCAAAGCGGGCTGGGGGGCCAAGGTGGCCCAGCATCCCCTTTCCAGAGGGAACCAAAGATTCTCAGGTGACTTGCCTGCTCAAGGGCACAGCCCAATTGCAGGGGCTGTCCAACCAAGCCTTCTCTTCCACACGGCTGGAAGTAGAGGGACCGAGACCCCAACCTGTAGAGGACCCTGAAAAATGTCTTCTCCCTATGAACAGCCCCAATAAGGAAACAGATCTCTGAGCTCCACAGCAAAGGCCAGACCTGAAAGACACCACAGGAGACTGAACACCTGCCCGAGTCACTGCCTCAAGCACATGATAAAATAACTAAACAAACAATGGTGTCAAAACAACCACCTGGAACTGAGCGGTGCTGTTACAATTACTTTTGGTATTAGCTGAAGTACTAAAATTTCTTAAATCCCATTCTACTTTCCCTACCTTATATATTTAGGTACATCATAGGACATGATCCCGCAGTCTCCCAAAGAGCAGAGACAAGCAAGCCTGAAACCTAAGGATGTCAAGAGCACTGAGACCACAAGTCCTAAAATATAATCTGAAATCCCCGAATTTCACACAATACAAACCTTTCAGCATTCCACTGGGAAAAAGTTCTCAATTAAACTTTGCTAGTCTAAAAAGGAAATGAACCAATGCTGAATCATTCCTATGAATGGACACATTTAAAAAAAAATACATTATGAATTGATCTACAGAACAGCAGAGGGTTTGAAGCAATTTGGTTAAAACTAGCACAGGTTTATAGGAAAAGCTCTATAAAAGCTCTGGTCTCAGAAACAGCCGGCGACATGCCTTCCAGAATAATACTGTCAGGACCTCAATCCCTGGCTGCAAAGACCTCCTACCCAAAGATTTTCTCTCTATTCTGCTAAATTAAAGGAGGTTGTCCAGTTTCCTCAATAGTTTCCTAATAGCAGAAAGACTGTAGTTTTTCATACAAACTGGGGCATTTGAGGGTAACAAGAGGGTGCTATGAACTACTGCTCAGAGGCTCAGAGATAAGGAGCAGGACTGTACCAGGCAAGTCGTTACATAGCCATGAGGAACGGAAGAGGACAACCCTTTACAAAATACCAGTGGATAAAAACTGTCATAAACAGTTATTAGGAGGAAGACAGAGGGTAACTGGGAGGACACAGGAACAAGACCAAATTGCAGTTAAGGAAAAACCGGGCAGAGCAGAACTTGAACTTTGGGGTATATTAACCTGGTTCTGGGTTCTTTTCTTCCTCATCTTAAGTCAGATTCGGGGACGCCTGGGTGGCTCAGTGGTTGGATGCCTGCCTTTGGCTCAGGGTGTGATCCTGGGGTCCCAGGGTCGTGTCCCACATCAGGTTTCCCACAGGGAGCCTGCTTCTCCCTCTGCCTGTGTCTCTGCCTCTCTGTGTCTCTCATGAATGAATAAAATCTTAAAAAAAAAAAAAAATCAGATTTGACGATGCACTGGACTTGTGGCTACAAGTGCCTTCCAGGTCTCTCTATCTCCCGAACTCCCAGTTTCTCCTTGTTGATATCTATCGAGGTCTTGGATTGCTTAAGTGTAAGGCGTTCGGGCAGTTAACACAATCAACATTTATCATTAAGGAGCAAGGCGTTCCGCATTATTGAAATTGCTCTTCCTCAAGTAAAAGCATCTTCCACCTTAGATATTTTCAATGGACACCTGTAGGCCCCTCACTAAAACCAGGAAACAAGCAGAAACGTAAACTTATATTAGGACGTCACTCTTGAGTATCAACCTTAATCATCTGACCAGCAAAACAAATGCACACATTTCATGGGGGGTAGGAGGGTGCCATGGTGAGTACAGCGTGCTAACCAGATTCAGTGCTGTATTGATTCCATGACATATGTCACATACCATAAAATCTACTCTTTTAGTAGATTCACAGGTCGTGAATTGTCTTTAAATATGCCTCCCTCCTTTCCTCAACGGTCAGCCTGCCTGTCTCCAAAAGCCTCTATCTTTCCCCCTAAGTCCACTCATCTCTTAACAATCTTTAATATTTTTTAAGATTTTATTTATTTATTCATGAGAGACAGAGGGAGAGAGAGAGCCAGAGACACAGAGAGAGAGAGAGAAAGAAGCAGGCTCTATGCAGGGAGCCTGGCATGGGACTGGATCCCAGGTCCCACACCCTGGGCCAAAGGTAGATGCTCAACTGCTGAGCCACCCAGGCGCCCCAACAATCCTTAATTTTAATTCTTAATTTGAAGACCGGGAAACCAGTCACTCAAAGTTCCATATACCCTGGTTAAGAGACAACAGGAGAGGTCCATAAAGTGCAGGTGGTCCCCAGCCCAGGCTCACACCTGCCTGGCTCAGACTAGTCACTGGGAGAGGCTCATGTCAAAAAGTATGGGGACACTGACACACCCTGAAGTATAGCTGACCAGCTCAAGACAGAAGACTCTGAAAACACAGCTTACAACCCACCAGCTTCCAGAAGAGATCCAGTTCATCTATCCAGGGTATACCTGGGTACTAACCCAAAGAGACACTCACCTTGGATTAACAAGCATCCTCTGTAATACAAACACACTGGCAACAACAATGGATGGACTGCCATTCACACAAGTGTGAATCAGTATTTGAGTATATTTAAGGTCCACAGAAAGGAGTCTAGGGCAACCCGGGTGCCTCAGTGGTTTAGCACCACCTTCAACCCAGGGCGTGATTCTGGAGACCAGGGATCGAGTCCCACGTCAGGCTCCCTGCATGGAGCCTGCTCCTCCCTCTGCCTGTGTGTGTCTCTGCCTCTCTCTCTCTGTTCTCATGATTAAATAAATAAATCTTAAAAAATAAAAAAATAAAAAAGAAGAAGTCTAATACAGGGGGCAAAGATTTCATTTCGGAGCTTGGAGCACTGAGATGAATAGGATGGTCTGGGTTCCAGCAGCAATCACACCGGCAGGTCTAGCCTTTTGAGGTAGCTCTTACCTAGCTTTCCCACAACCCTTCAAAGTAGGTAGCAACAGTTCCATTTTCCAGATGTGGAAACCAAGAGCAGAAAAGCTGCCTGGTCCCAAACAGGTATTAAAAAGTCCACTGGGATGGGAAGGGAGCGTGTCGCTGGCTCAGTAGGTATAGAATGTACTCTTGATCTCAGGGTTCTGAGTTCAAGCTCTACGTTGAATGTGGGGCCTATTCTAAAAATAAAATACTAAAGAAAGTTAAAAAAAAAAAAAAAGTGCAGAGGCACCTGGATGGCTCAGTTAAGCATCTGCCTCTTGATCTCAGCTCAAGTTGACCTCAAGGTTGTGAGTTCATGCCCTGCAGTGGGTAGGGAGCCTACTTTAAAAAAAAAATTTTTTTTAAGTACAATAGGGGCAGCAAAAGTAGGGGAGAGGTACCTCTCTGCCTCTATTTTTGTCATACCTGAAGCTTGATCCCTCAAGGTTCCAGGGACAATTCCTTAATGGTCTCCCCAGCAGGTCCAGGGCCCTAAGCACAGTCTATGAGAAGAAGAGTTCCATGCAATCATCTAAGAGAACTTTCAGAACCCAATCCCCAGGGGTACCTGGGTGGTTCAGTGATTGAGCATCTGCCTTCAGCTCAGGGTGTGATCCTTGGGTCCTGGGAGGAGTTCCACATCAGGCTCCCTGCATGGAGCCTGCTTCTCCCTCTGCCTATGTCTCTGCCTCAATGTGTGTGTCTCTCATAAATAAAATCCTTAAAGAAAAAAAAAAAAAAAAAGAACCCAATCCCTGAGTTAGGAGTGCAGCTTCCAAGGAAGAGTCTAAGAAGTAGCTTTCTTTCGGGTGGACAAAGGTGCACCATGCTACCCACCCTTGGAAGCATTTCCATTTAATTCATAGTACCACTTGGCAAAGAACAACCTCACATATTATATATTTATTGATGGGTTTCCTCCATCATTTATTAATAGAGGAAGTATGGTTCAAAGCGATTAATGGTCTCAGACTTCACGGGATACCTCAGCCACTCATGCATTTGAATCCATTTGCCTGCGACCTGAAGTCCAGCTCTTCTAATTAACTCTGCCTCGGCCCTGGGTGTTCCTCAAGAGTCACTGTCCAGGCTGGCCTGGTAGGAAATCTATGAAGACCTGGCATTCAAGATAACATCTGAAATTGGTATTTACTGAGCATGTATTATGTGTCAGGCCTACAAGAGGTGTTATATTGAAATTCAGAGATGAGGACACCAGAGCTCAGAGAGCAATTTGTCCAAGGCCACAAAACCAGTAAGTGGCTGAGCCAAGTCCAACTTAGGAGTGTCCTACTCTGGATCTGAGTTTTTAAAACTACATTATTATCCTACTTTTTTCCAAACCAGAGTCAGGAAGTTTCCTAACTCCACTTCCCCTTGTCAACCAGTTCCCTCCACTTCTTTCAATTAATTGCTCAGAGCCAAGTTTCAGATCTATAGGTTCAGATCTGTAGGAGCTCATGACTGGCAATAAACCTTTTCTATCAGTATTTGAAGGCTGAGGTCACTACTCTGGAGAGTATTTCGGGGGGGGGGGGTCATTTTTTTTAAGGACTTAGCTCCAGGGACACCTGGGTGGTTCAGTGGTTGAGCATCTGCCTTTGGCTCAGGTCATGATTCTGGGGTCCTCCGATGAGTTCCACATCAGGCTCCCAGCAGGAAACCTGCTTCTCCCTCTGCCTATGTCTCTTCCTCTGTGTGTATGTGTGTGTCTCACGTATAAATAACAAAATCCTTAAAAAAAAAAAAAAAAAAAAAAAAAGGACTTAGTTCCACACTACTCCCAAAATGGCATCTGGCAAAAAATAAATAAACTCTTTCCCTTCAAGACCCAACTCCAATATCACCTTTTTCAAGATTTTGTATTTATATATTTAACAGAGAAAGAGAGAACATGGGGGGGGGGGGGAGATGTTGCAGGCAGAGGGAGAAGCAGGCTCCCCAGAGCAGGGAGCTGAATCAGGGCTCAATCCCAGGAACCCGGGATCATGACCTGAGCTGAAGGCAGACACTTAACTGACATGCCACCAAGGCGCCCCTCAACATCACCTTTTTTTTTTTAAGGTTTTTTTTTTTTTAAGATTTTATTTACTTATTCATAAGACAGAGAGAGAGAGGCAGAGACACAGGCAGAGGGAGAAGCAGGCTTCATGCTGGGAGCCCGACATGGGACTCAATCCAGGGTCTCCAGGGTCACACCCTGGACCAAAGGCAGGTGCTTAACCCCTGAGCCATCCGGGCTGCCCTCAACATCACTTTCTCTGCAAAGGTTTCCTCAGTCTCTACCACTGAGCAATACAGCTGTTTGGATATTATCAAGAGCACAAGAGCACTTAGACAACTGTGTTACTTTCCCTTTATTCTGATGTTACATAAGGAAATTTATGCTCCTAAAAACTACACATGGTTAAAAAAAAGAAAAAGCCCCTTCCCAAACTACTCCCTCAAAACCACCTCTCTCCATAATAGAAAATCACTGAGATCCTTTTGGAGAGCGATGCAAACACCATTCTTCAACATTTCATCAGCTCTAACACACCCATAGTTGCAAAATGCAAAATGATTTTATTTCTAAGAAATATTGCTGTGAAACCAGCCGTGCCAGAATGCTGACTTATCACTCAGAAATCGAATTTCATACAGACTGAAACTTTTTTTGATCATACAGCGATCATACACAGAAAGAGGTAAATAAACCAAATAAACCAGGTAAGATACACCTAAGACAACTTCTGAGAGATCAACGTCCGTGCTTTTCCACACAGCATCACCCTCATACCAAGAGCACTGGCAACATCGAGAGCGTCCTTAGGAATGCCCTAGCGTGGGCTCCTGGGTTCTCTCCCTCTCCAGCACCTGTCCCTCAGGCTTGCATGAGTGTATGCAACCACACTGCAGAGCACGGCCACAGCCCGGCCAGCCGAAAACTGCAGGGCACATCCCAACTTTAAATATAAGAAAAGCTGCACGGTGGAATGCAGACAGTACGAGATATACAGCTTCCCTGCTGGATCGTGATGATCTCTCTACAGGCCTGTTTCCCTTGCCAAACTACAAACTTCGCAGGGTTGTGTTGACTTACCACTATTCTTTGACCACCTTTGCTGATCGCCAAATCCCCGGCATCCAGGAGCACCTGTAAATGTTTAAACATGCAGGGGCAAGTAGCAATCCTACACAAAACGGGGAGCATCTGGATTTCAATGTGCCCAAGGTGGAAGGAAGTGAGAAGAAAAGAATGAAAAGCCAGGCCTGGTGTAGCAGCAGTGGGCTCATCTCTTGAATGCCGTCAGGCTCTGCTACGTCTATGTCAAGGGATACCACTTGAGGAGCTCTCCAAGCAGCCTCACTACCAGAAAGTAAAACTGCCTCTGCAAGCAGCCAGACAAGAATTAGCCCCTTCAAACCTTTGCCAGCAAGCCTGACACACACCTCACCTCTATAATCACATCTGGAATCAACTGCTACACTCCCAAGGGGTAACAGATGATTGCCAAACACGGGGAAGATGGTTTTGTTCGTTTTATTGTTTTTCCTGCATAGAAAGGTGCAACCTTATCTTTTTGTACAGCTGTATTTTTAAAACCAACTACATCTTAGTGAATTCCATAAAGATTCAGTATTTGTTCACAAATACAGGTGGAGAGAAAGTCCCTTCGGAGTGGGGAGGAGGGATGGCCAAATTTAAACTGACTGGATCAGAAGAATTAGAATATCTAAAGCAAAGGTTCCCAACCAGAGGTGGACACCACCACGGACCTCTTAAAACCACAGAAACTTTGTACCCAGCCCAGCCCCCCTAAATCTCCAGGGGTAATGTCCGGGCTGTTGAAAGATCTGTGGAGGTCACTGTGCACACGCTCAGGTGGGAACACTGGTGCAGCAGAGGCACAGGGGCCGGAGTGGACAGGAGCTCACCTGGATCTGAGTCAGAATCATCCTGAATTAGCCACACAAAAGGATCTGTGTACCGTGAATCACAAACCCAGAAGTCAAAATGTGGGAAAAGATGAGAGAGCCCTGGAAAGGTGAGCAAGAACATCCAGGGAGGGTGCACTGGAAAAGGGCAGGAGGGGTCTCACCGTGGTTTCCCCCAGGTGCCTGGTGCATCGTGGGGACACATATTTGATGAATGAGACTCACTCGGCTGATAAGCACATGCTGATGCACATCACCAAGCTTCCAAAGAGCCACCTACTGTGTGCAGAAACCCTGAGTCAGCTCCAGCAACTCAGGCCAAGAGTCCCTCTGGCGGTTCCCCACTGGAAGAATAGTTTTCCTTCAGGAAAGACAGTGTGGAAGTGTTCTAGAAGCATGGCCCTCTTTAACAATTCTTAGTCATCAAGGAAGCCTCTTTCTGCCTCCAAATCACAGATGACTCTTCTCCTGGTTCCCAGTTATGTAGATCACCCATCAATTTTTTATTTTATGATTAAGGTAGAACTCAAAGGTGAAAGGAAATTAGGGAGGTATTCTGAAAACGCAACAATATGAGAAAACCTTTTACCAAACTAAGAAAGAACAATATCGGCCTTATCTTATCTCTCCAGTGTTTAAAACAAAGGCAGATTTTGAATTACGGGAATTTCTCAGCTCTGCCTCTATGAAAAACGCTATTGGAGGGGCACCCGGCTGGCTCAGTGGTTGAGTGTCTTGCCTTTGGCTCAGGTTGTGATCCCAGGGTCCTGGGATCGAGACCCGCATCAGGCTCCCTGCGAGGAGCCTGCTTCTCCCTCTGCCTATGTCTCTGCCTCTCATAAATAAATAAATAAAATCTTTTTTTTTTCTTTTAAGAAAATGCTATTAGGTAGCTTGTCTTCTGTTTTGCTCTCAATGAAAACACTTGCTAAGGTCTTCTGAGGGTTCCAGATTTCTGGCCGGGGCTGCCATCCCTCAGCTGATGGGGGGGCTCTTTCTGACTCCAGCCACCACGGTCTCCCAAAGGCCTTGAGATGAAAAGGCAGCCAGGGAGAAGGGGCTGAAAGAGATTCCACCAAAGGAAGCATCGCTCACAATGGTTTCAATGGTCTGCAATCAGTTAGCCCCCAGGACATCCCCAGCCACAGGGATGGGTGATCTGAAAATGAAGCATATCAAAATGCTATTGATAAGCTAAATTACCAGACAGCTTATCTGAGGCCCACATCCGCCATATGGTGCCCCAACTTCTGCCGCCTGTTGCGGCCGCAACAATAGGCACGCCTACCCGGACAGCACCGTCGGACAGAAACCCAGCAGCAGCGGCATGTGGGGCGGCTGCTGTGTTTACATTTTATTCTGCGCTATTAGCCTTGTGCCTCCCCCCCATCCCAGGAGGGCCTGCAACACAGCACACATTCGACATCAAAAATATGCGTTACCTACAGGACACACGCACGCCCGCGATGCGTGTGTGTGTGTGTGTGTGTGTGTGTGTGTGTGCGTGCGCGCATGTGTGCACCCAGGTATACATCAGGTGAAGAGAGCAAACCAGATGTCAGCCCCGGGAACGGAGCTGCCTGGTGGGGGAGGGCGAGCCAGGCGGGCTCCCAGCGAGAGCTGCAAGCAGACAATGCGCTTTTCTCAAAACACTCGGGCGGGCGGGCCTCGGGGAGTGGCTATTTAAAACACTTGGCTCCTTTTATTTCACCACCGTGGAAGTGAATTCGGCTCTTAAGTGCCAGAGCAAATGAAGTCATTTGGTTTCTGCGGGCTCCCTTTGCATTTCAGCAGAAGTCAGAACTGGACGAAAGTCGGAAGGTCCAGCTGAAGTTGTTCTTTCTTCCAATTAAAATTGATTCCACAGAGGATTTGGCGCCTGGGCTTCATTAACTTTTTTTTTTCTTTCTTTCTTGGAAAAGGCTCTAAAGTCGCAGAAAATTTAAAGGACATCAGGCAGTGGAATGAACGCTGTCAAAGATGCCTCCTGTCATAGAATGCCATCAGGTCAAGATGTAAAGATGAACAAACAAATGCAGATAGCACCTTCTAAAGGCTTGGTTGGTATCCAAGATTAATGGTGGTTCTCGCTGAATGAATTCGTAAGATTTCTGCATTTATTGCTTTCTACTCCCTACCCTCTAAAGAGGTTCCTATCTTCACGGAGATTTTATCATTAACGGTAATAAAATATTCATTTATTTATAGTTTACTACCTATTAGGTAAAAGACACTGGTTTTCAAAGAGACCTCAGCAACACATAGCATCCAGTTGTGCAAAAATGTACAAGATGCAGGTTTGGTTACAGTGCAAAGCAAAAAAAAAAAAAAAAAAAAAAAGGACAGTCGATCTAACATTCAGATCTAGTTAATTATTACAGAAAAGCACTCATTTTCATCCCCCCCACAATTACCAACACCTAAGCAGAAAACATTCTTGGATGAACTTTTCAAATTTTCTTAAACATTCTCAGTTAAAAAAAAAAAAAAAAAAACTCCTTTCAAGTTAAATTGAGATTGCACTTGAACTCCATCCAAGAGCAGAGCTGAACTGAATTATGATAATTAGAAAGCTGTGCCTATAAAAAAGCGGCGCAGTTCATGCATTTTTTTTAAAAGTTCATGCCAGAGAATATAAGTTCAATATGTTCTCACATAATTAACATTTCCCACCATTAGCAGCAGTTTTTCAGTTTATATATCAGTAAAAACAACAGCACTCGTCATTGTTGTATATTCCGAGTCAATAGTGTTTCAGTCACTGTACACATACATCTAAATCTGTCAGACGCCTAAAAGCAACCAGAATTCCCCACTGGAGACGATGGGGGTGCTTAACTTGTTCATTAATAAGCTGCTTTTTTTTCTTTTAAACCCATTTTCCGATGCTGGGTCCTATTCCTCAAACTAACACTGCTAATGAAATCCTAGGACAGAGCCTTAAAAACGAATGTGAAAAAGAGCAGAAAGCATTACATCACGATAGTAAATATTGATGGGGGATAGTAAATGTGGGGGCATGGGGGGGGGGGGGTGAGTACAGCCAGGATGGAGACTTCCCTTGGCCTGCCACAATCGTGTAGAAAGAGAACAGCCTCTAAGACTCCCCCTCCCCCTTCCAATCAGGAGAGAGACCAGTGGTTTCACAGTTAGCTAGGACTCCCAGACTATGGAAACTATTTTCTGAGAATCCTCCCAACCATGCAAAAAAGCCAGTGACAGCACTTAAGAGCTCAGAGGGACCCACCCTGTAAGAAATACCATCCTCAAAACCCACCCTTCAAGGCATCCTATTTGCTTTCACTAAAATAAAAATACATATTTTTTTTTTAAGATTTTATTTATTTATTCATGAGAGACACAGAGAGAGAGAGGCAGAGACGCAGGCAGAGGGAGAAGCAGGCTCCAAGCAGGGAGCCCGACGTAGGACTCGATCCAGGGTCTCCAGGATCAGGCCCTCCAGGACGAAGGCGGCGCTAAACCGCTGAGCCACCCGGGCTGCCCAAAATACATATTTCAAAATTCTCTTACTCGGCACCATGAGGAAGGCTGAACCTATCTGAAGAGATGGCTGAATTTCAACTGTGAGTTCCAATATGGGATGGGGTCAAAGGCGCTTAGGACGAGACTCTTTACAGGCTGGGGACTCTCAATAGCTCCCAGCTTTGAAAACAAAACAAAAACACGCACAGAAACACTCCAGATATGTAGATCCGAATATTCGGGCATTCCACAAACTATTCCAGAAGAGGGAAGGCCCAAACTTCCCAGATCTCAGAAGTATGCAGTCATCACAACACGAGGGGCACTAAACTGGGCTTTGTCAGAAAGCCCAACCCTGACACATTAAGGGCTTAACACGGACCTGGACCTGGATTACTTAATTGTATCACCTTTGTCAATGTGAAAGAGTAAAATATATCACTGATATTGTTCAAACATGATCTGGGATCTGATTGAAATACCACAGGGCAATCTGTGGCTTCTACAGATAAAGTAAGAAAAAGCACCGGGCAGCGATCAAAGATTATTCTAGCCATCAATCAGTCCAGTAGCCCAGCAGCAGAGCCCAAGTTTGTCAAAGGACAAGCAGCTTACAATATACTTTTTTTTTTTTTTCGTGCCGAGTTCAGAAGTAGGACACCAGCGCTTGCGGCAGTTCCAGTCTCTGAACTCTAAAGAGGAAGCCGTAGTGCGCGCCTTGGTCAACAGAAAGGTGGACTCTGATTTCCTTGCCGTGCGACCGAGAAAGCCGGACACTCGCTCTGGACAGTATTCTTCAGTCTTTGGGGAAAAAAAACAGACCTGAAAAGTTTTATCACTAAATGGATCCAACCCCTAGGCACAGCTTTCACTCAGCAGCATTTTTATTCTTTCGCAATCTCTTTATTGGAAACAAGACAACGTGCCCAAAATACAAGCTTGAAAGTGTTATCTACCTACTGTCTGCATGTGAACATGGTCACTTTACACTGGATCACAAACGCAAGTGATTTGCACCAACCTTCTGAGTGATAAAACACCACGATTTTCATTTGCAGGCAGTATAATTATGCTCACAATTAACACGTAATAATACATGAGATTAGAGAGAAAAGTAATCCCACAGATGCACAGGCTCTGGTTTGACCATGTAGGAGAGATCGATCCCTTTCTAAAACAAGGAACCTTCAAACACGGTTAATAGTACAGCTCATTTCTTCAAAGGCCTATCTAACATCTGAGATCGACATTCTCTGACTGTTCCTGTTACATACTTTTCTCCTGAAGATATAACAAATATGATCTAGAAATGGATGATCCACTACAAGTATATTCTCCTCAAATTTTCCCATTGAGAAATGCCCTCCTGTACTCACTGTTCTGCAGCGTCAGAACTCAAAACTGTTTCTAAATGACTAAAGCACAGGCAGCAAAAAAAAAAAAAAAAAAAAAAATCAAACACCCTCTTCCTTAAGACTTTCTTGTCCTTTTTCTTAATAAAAGGGGACATTGGTCCCCAGAGTGTATGAATACATAATTCTCCCTGTATAAAGTAACAGAGACAAAAAAGGGAAACGAAGAAGCTGACTTCTCCCAGAGTGCCCCCCTCCCCCCTCCCCTCCCCACCCACCCCAAACCTGCCCTCACATATAATTAGTCTGCTGCTGGGGCCTAGGCACACATTGTACCACAATGCAAGGAAGCGCCTCGCAGCAGCCTCTCCCTGAGAAATTTGTTTCAATCCGGCTCAAACTAAACTAGGTTGCACTCCCTCTTTAAATTAAATCTCATTAAGTATATGTCGTGATGAGTCCTGGTTTATGTTTTGGGAAAAGGAAAAAAAAAAAAAAAACCCTCCATCAATGTCTCAAGCATGTTCTCTGGATGGAGTTCTATTTCTTACTTTATGAAAGATCACTAAGAGGAGAAATCTATACAAAGATTATATCTTATATTCAAAAAAAAAATCTTACAGTCAAGGCAAAGTGTCACATTGGTTTTGTTTCAAAATTGTAAAAAAAAAAAAAAAAAAAAAAAAAAAAGACTATTCTAATATTCCCCTAAAATTGTGGATCAAATAATACTTTAAAAATAAAATGGTCTACGTTGGCACTTTTATACCATCAGCAAGAACCAGGAACACAGCTTATCAGTTCATTTTTTAATACCAACAACAAATAAAAGAATTACAAACTCGGTTTAAAATCTGAAACCTGAGAGCTCATCACCGAGTTGCACATACAAAGAAATACTAAACAAAAATATCTGTGACCATTTATGGAAATAGTGAGATTAGAAAAATAAGCCTTTCCCCCCTTGCCCCCCCCCAAAAAAAATAATCAGCAATTCAAAACCTCGCTGTTGACAAAGGTTCAACTAATCCATTTGTCTTTCCTGAGTCACTTTGTAATGAGTTCTACTATTTCCCTCTGAAGAGGAAAGATTCTTAACCAAAGTTGGATCTAAGTCTGGCCCCAAAGACCGTCTGTGCTAGTTACAAAAGGGCACAGGCCCAATAGTGAAAGGATGAAGCTCTGGACACAGCCCGAGATACGTTGCCCCAGCACTGCCTTCAGGGTGCCCCCGGGCATGACACCCGGGCAGGAGTCCCCGGCGGGCGACACAGAAAGGAGCCCACCGCCTGCTTGGACGATGCAGTCAGATCACAGGCTCCCGAAGGGGTCCCTCTGCTCAGGTAACCACCTGCAGGCACTCAGCACACCAGCAAACGGATCAGACCACCAAAACTTCCAGAAACCATCAAGGAGAAGGGTGGGGAGGAAGAAACATGTGGCTGCCCTGAACTGCTAAGTGTTCTGCTCCTTTGCAATATCTGCAGCATTTTACATTTTCTTGTTTAACCATTTTGAAACCCGATCGGTTTCGCAGACCTCTCTCCGTCCCAGGACCTGGGCTCTCTCCAAGGCACTGTTTTTAAAACAGGCCTTTTTTTTTTTTTTTTTTTAACATTACCCGCTCCTGGAACATCATCTGTCTCTAAGTTTCCAGCGCTTACTGAGGTCAATTTTCATTTCTGCAAATCACAGGCAGCCACTTGCTTCTGAGAAGTTAACAAGCCTCCTGAGAAATGCTGGTGGCTGCTATTTCATTGTTTCATAAATATTTTTATACAGTGACACCATTCAAACCTTAAATAAATCTTAAAAAAAAAAAAGAAAGACAATTAAAAAGCAAAGAAAATGATGATCTGGATTTTATTTATTTCCGTGGGAGGAAGAATAAGGCAAGTGTGAGCTCCCCTATTGTTTTCAACTCATTTAAAAATGTTCCTTCAGCCCCCCAAAAAAAAAAAAATTATATATATATATTACACACACACACACAGATGCGCACACACACACAAATGCATTTTAGAAAAGAGAAACTCATGGAAGTTGAACTTTCTTGAAAACGGGCCTCTGGACTTTGGAGAAACAGTGTCGCTGCTGCGAACAAAGACTAAGGCTAAGAGGTGCTCCGGTCTCGGGCCTCTCCCGGGGTCCGCTCCTCCAGCACACGGGCCAATCCCCCGGGATTTCCTACCGGAGGGAAGTTTTCCAGGGAGCGTCTCCTCCGGGGTTTGGCGGTGAGAGCGCCTCGGTCGTTTTTGGACACAATGTTTCTGCTGACTCCTGAAAATTTTCCACTTGAATGTGCAACGGAGCGGCGGCGGCGGCGGCGGCGGCCACAGTCCTGCAGGAGCGGCAGAGGCGCCCGCGCCCGCTTTCATCTTAGGGAAGGAGCGAGCCCCGCCGGCGGCCCCCCGCGGCCGGACCCCGGACCCCGGACCCCGGACCCCGGGCCCGCGGAGCGCGGGGAGGGCGGGGAGCGCGGGGAGCGCGGGGAGCGCGGGGGGGAGGGGGGGGGGCGGGGGCCCGGCGCGGGGGGGCCGCGGGGGCCGGCGGCGGGGCTCCGGGAGGAGGGGGCCCCGGGAGGGGGGTCGGGGGGGCCGCCGGCGGGGGCTCCGAGACGGCGCCCGCTGCCCCCCGCCCGCCCGCCCGCGCCGCTCCGAACTTGCGAGTTCCCCGGGAGAACCGCGCCGAGCGGCCGAGGCTGCGAGCGAGTGCGAGTGCGAGTGCGAGTGTGCGTGAGCGTGAGCGTGAGCGTGGGCGCGCGGGCGGGGCGCGGGGCGCGGGGCGCGGGGGGCGCGGCCGGGAGCCGCCTGTTGCCGCCGGGCTCGGCAGCGCGCGGCCCAACTTGGCGTCCCGGCAACTCGCGCGCGGCGGCGGCGGCGGCGGCGGCGCTCACCTGGGCGGGGGGGCGCGGGGTCCCGCGGGGTCCCGCCGCCCGCCCGCCCGCCGCCCGCCGCGCACAAAGCGGAGCGGCCCGACCCGCGCCCCTGCCCCCTGCCCCCCTGCCCCCCTGCCCCGCGCCCCCCTGCCCCGCGCGCCAACTTACCTCGGCGCAGGCAGCCGCCGCGGCGCCCGGCGAGTCGGAGGCAAACTTCGGCGCCGCTTCCCCGCCCGCAGCTCGGCGCCCGGCTCCCTCCGCGGCTCCCGGCTCCCGGCTCCCGGCTCCCGGCGCCCGGGCCGGGCCACCCCACCGTCGGCCGCGCGGCTCCTGCCCCGGGCCCGGCTGCCCGCGGCTCCGGACGAGGGCGCGCGGGCTGGGGGCGCTGCGGGCTGGGGGCGGTGGGCGGAGGGCGCGGAGGGCGCGGAGGGCGCGGCGGGGGCTTCACCGCATGGCCCGCGTCCCGCCGCGGCCGCCCCGGGCCCGGGCCCCGCCGCGCGGACCGGCCCGCAGGGTGGAGGCGACTCTGCCAAGTGCTCGGGGGCGCCCGCGGCGGGCGGCGGGGCCGCGGCGGCGGCTGCAGAGGCTCGGCTCGGCCCGGGCGGCGCGGCGCGGCGCGAGCGATGCTAAGAATGTGCGGAATGAGGCCAGGAATGAAATGAACGCCAGGACCGAACTCGCGCCGGAGGGGTGGGGCCTCGGTGACGTCATGCGGCCTGCCGCCCGGGGCCGGGGCGGGGCCTGCCGCCGCCGGTGACGTCATGGGGCTCCGGGGCGGGCCGCGCGGCTGGGGCGGCGGGGAGGAGCCTGGCGCCCACGGGGGAGCGGGGCGCGCGCGGGAGCCGCCCCCCGCCCCCCCGCCCCCACCCCCGCCCCCGCCCCCCGGCTTCCCGGCGCGGGCTCCGGCTTTGTCCCGAGCGGGGCGGGGCGGGGCGGGGCGGCGGGGAGGGCGGCCCGAGGTGCCCGCGTCCGCGTCCGCGCGGCGGCCAACCCTGCAAGCCCGGGCTCCCCGCGCGGGGCCGGAGCTGCGCGCGCCGCGCCCGCTCTGCCTCAGTTTCCCCCACGCACGCCCTCCGGGGCGCGCTCGCCCAGCCTGCCGGGCTCCCCCCCCCCCCGACACTTTGCAAAAGTTCGGAGGCGGCCCCGGACCCAGCGGGAAGAGCGCGATCGGGGCTGCTGGGGGTCCCGCCCTGGCTCGGCTCCCGCGACCCGCTCAGCACACGGGGTGCACCCACGCCCGTGGGTCGCGCCCTCCGAGAGGAACCGGTCGGGGGAAACGCCTCGCGAGTCTCGGAGGGCCGCGTCCGGCCGCTGCAGGCCGCTCCGGTGCGTGCGGAGGAGCCGCGCTTCCAGGGAGCAAGACGAGGGCCCGGCGCCGCCTCTACAGGCGCGCAAGGGCCCTGGGGCACCCGGCGGGTAGACCCGAAAGCCGCTGGGTGAAGGCCCCCGTGCTGCTGACCTCCTCTAGGCACCGGGCCCTCCCTGCCCCAACAGAAACGGTGGCGCCTGTTTTAGAAGTCCCTAAATCCCCTAAATTTATGGACAATTGAGGGAAGCAGGATGTGACTTAGTACGGCACTTTTTCTACAAAACATAACTTTTACTAATGTTTTTTAATTGAGACTTTTTTGTGGTGATTGCAGATTAACATGTTATTAAAAAAAAAAAAAAAAAAAAACCCCAAGAGGACAAAGAAATCTTTTGTTCACTGCCCAGCTCTCCCCAGTGGTAATGTTCTCCAAAACGGTAATACATCACAATCGGGGTATTGGCGTTGATGCAGCCCACCCAGCTTATTGACATGACCCTCGATCTTAATTGTATTCATTTGTGTGAGCCTGGATTTCTACACTGTTTTCTCACCAGTGTGGGTATCCGCCACCACAGGTACATACTAATGCATTTTATCTCTAGTTTGCAAGCAACATTAAGGTGATACGTGAGGATTGCGATAATGACCTCAGCCGCTTTTGCCCTGGTTTTTGGAAATGTGTTAGAAAAAAACATAACTAATTTGGCATTAAAAGTGGAGTAGGCGTATCCATCTCCAAATATCATCTTCTAAAAGTACCAAAGTCTGATGGCGGTGCAAGCCAGACACTGGGGTTGCTAAACCACCGTTTGTTGGCCTAGTGCACCTGGACATTTTTCATACTCCAGCTCCCGTCTCACAGCCACCTGGCAACAACACAAAATATCCCATTTCTTGCTGAATTAAGGAAAAATACTTTGACCCGAGAGTCAAAGCTTTACACGGGCAGTATTTTCTCCAACTTCTCCCATTTGTATGGATGTTTTTTGAGACCTATCTTAAAAACCTCTTCTAGAAGGCTGCTCAACTAGATATTTCCTCCCTAAGACCCTCAAATTCCCTGCTCCAGACACACTATTGTATTCCTTAGTTACCGGTGTATTGGGATGCCGCCATACCTGAGCCCAAGTGGACTGGGTCTTATTTAGCTAAGTGTACATCGCCCAGGACCTACACATAAATGGGAATAATTTTTTATCTCTCCATACATTTTTACACTCCTCTGGATAGTGTATAGGACCTATGGATGTCAGGGCCCAGCAGCTCTTCACCCCCAGCATCTGAGGGCAGGAACAGTAGCTACCACCTGCTAAAATGACAGCAATAAGGGTGTGCGACACCCACACTCAGCACGTGGTACTTTTCATTTGCCATTTCAAAGCTTATGGCACCTGTACAAGGTAATGAATGATTCGTATCTCCGTTTATACAGGTGAGGAACTGAGGTATGGGAAGATTATATGACTCATCCAATGATCTGCAGTCCGGAGAGAGTAGAGCCAAGACCTGATTTCCTTCTAACTTCAGCCCATGTTCATAAACACTGACCTCTACTGCCCCTAAACCTGTAACAGATATATAGCAAAGCAATTGGATGCCAGGCACCTTTTTAAAAGTACTTTTCACTAATTACACCATTTAATCCCCACCATCCACCCTACGAGGTAGGTACTTTCTCATCTTCTAGATGAGCAAACTGAGGTGAAATAATTCGGGCAAGATCATACAGCTAGAAAGTACAAAATGATGATTCAAACCCAGGAAGTTCTCCAGGTCCATACTTCATGCTCTTAATCTTCCACTTAGCCACCCCAATGCAGCACTATGCTAACTGTAAAAGTTCAACCATGTGCAGGGGTGATCTACTGCAAGACGTAACAATTATATGTATCACCTATAATGTAAGAGAGTTTTTTACTTCCAAGTCTTAACCAAGGAAGAACCTCACTTGTAACACATAAGAGAAACAATGATCCACTTAATGGTAACATGTCAAGCTGAGATAGAACTCAATCAGCCCCAAGCTAGAAAGGAAGAGTTGGCAGGTTAGCACTTACCCTAAGTAAGCACCTGGCTCAGGAAGATACTGCTTTGCAAAATCAGTAAAGATGTATTATTAATATTAATGATACAGTTTGTCTCATTTCTAATGAAGTTGAGTAGCTTATAGGAGTATAAATTGGTATGACCTCTGGGAAAGTTTGGTATTAACTAATGAAGCTGAAGATAGGCATATTCTATGACCCAAAAGTTCCTCTTAGGAATACAGCCAAGAGAAACTCGGGTACATGTGCATCAGGATACACATGCAAGAATGTTTGTTGGGGTATTTTTGTAATACCCCAAACAGGACGGGCGCCTGGATGGCTCAGTCAGTAGAGCGTCTGACTCTTGATCTCGGGGTTGTGAGTTTAAGCTCCATAGCAGGCATGGAGAATACTTAAAAACAATTTTTAAAATACATAAAAAATATTTTTTAAAAGTAGGAGATCACGAAACTTAAAAAAAAAAAAAAAGAAGAAACATCCTACATGTCCAGTAATAGCAGAAAGGATAAATGAATTGTGATATAATCATACATCAGAAGAGTATACAGATCTGACAACAAAGTCCATTCAACAACATGGATGAATGCTAAAAATATAATATCGACTGAAAGAAACATGAAATAAAAGAATCCATATAGTACAATTGTTTTAAACTTTTCTTTTTTTAAGATATTTTTTCTTTATTTATTTATGATAGTCACACAGAGAGAGAGAGAGAGAGAGAGAGAGAGAGGGGCAGAGACACAGGCAGAGGGAGAAGTAGGCTCCATGCACCGGGAGCCCGATGTGGGATTCGATCCCGGGTCTCCAGGATCGCGCCCTGGGCCAAAGGCAGGCACTAAACTGCTGCGCCACCCAGGGATCCCCCAGTACAATTGTTTTATATAAAGTTCAAAAACAAGCAAAATTAAGCAGCATTATTTGGGGATATATACCTAGGTGGTAAAACCGGAAAGAAAAAATAGAAGAACATGAATTACCAATAAATCTGGAATAGTGCTTACCGCTGGGAATAGGGCATTGGGACAAGAAAAATAAACATGGGAGGGGGCTTCTGAAATATATACAATGTTCTATTTTTGTCTGGTTATATGGTTGTTTACTATAATGATCCGTTAAGCTTTCTACAGAAGTCCCCCTTTCTGAGGGGATACATTCTAAGACCCCAGTGGATGCCTAAGGTGTAGATAGTGTTGAACCCTATATATACTATATCTGTTCCTATACATACTTATCTATGATAAAGTTTGATTTATAAATTAGGCATGGAGAGCCTGGATGGCTCAGTGGTGCCTTTGGGTCAGGTCGTGATCCTGGGGGCCTGGGATCCAGTCCCTCATCAGGCTCCCTACAGGGAACCTGCTTCTCCCTCTGCCTGTGTCTCTGCCTCTCTCTCTATGTCTCTCACAAATAAATAAATTAAATCTTAAGTATATATATATATTAGGCACAAAAAGAGATTCACAATAGTAATAAAATAGAACAATTACAATGAACACTGTAATAAAAGCTATGTGTGGTCTCTCTAGCTCTCTAAATATCCATGCTATACTCGCCCTTTTTCTTGCGATGATGTAAGAGGGCAAAATACACCCACGATGAGATGAATCAAGGTGAATGGCACAGGCACTGGGGACGTAGAGCTAGGCTACTATTGACCTTCTGACGATGGGATCAACTGCTTCAGGACTACAGTTGAACTTGGGTAACTGAAACCAGACACAGAAACCATGGATAAGGGGCAGGTGGGGACTACTGTATTTGTTTTAGACTCTTTTATACGCATCTGTTGTATTTTACAATTTTTTAAGTTAAAAATAAGTGTTAAATAGAGCCACTAATATCACAATGCCCCCTATGTGCCCAGGGTTTGACCTTGTTCTGAACCCTTTCATGCCCCCCCCCACCTCATTTTCATAATCCTCTTGTCCAAATCACAAACTTCTTTCTCTGTGGGATCCTTTCCATCAGCATTTAAACAGAGGTCTCCTTCCCATCTTTTTTTTTTTTTTTTTAAGATTTTAATTATTTTTTCATGAGAGACACAGAGAGAGAGGTAGAGACATAGGCAGAGGGAGAAGCAGGCTCCCTGTGGGGAGCCTGATGGACTCAATCCCAGGGGGACCCGGGGATCACCCCCTGAACTGAAGGCAGATGCTCAACTGCTGAGCCACTCAGGTGTCCCTCCCTCCCCAAAACAACAAACTCTAACCTCATCTGAATCGTCTACTTTCTCCTCTCTTTCTCAACTGAACTTCTGAAAAGAGTTGTCTGACCTCATTTCCTCCATTTCTCTAACTCCCACTATTCCTTGCCCCTGTCCATTTGGGCTTTTGTCTCCATCACTTCCTCCCTCAAAAGAGATGTTTTTCTAGCCCTCAAGACTCAATTGAATTAGTTCAGTGGGCCTTTCATTGACCCTCACCTTGGGTTATTTGACATGGTTGATTATTACCTCTCTGTAATAGTCTCTCTCCCTGGCACAATTTCAGTTTCCCTATACCTCTGCTGTATCTCACCGTCCTTCCCTGACTGACCCGTCCTCCACTAGCTAGTTGTTAAACTCTGTTGTTCTAGATCTGAGGCATTCTTCTGTTCTTATCCTGTATCCTGTCTCCAGTTGATTTTACCAATTTACTCCATTGGTTTCCATCACTATATGGTTGCTGTTGTCTTTCAAACATGCACATGCAATCCATATGGCTCCTTGAAACTCTAGATGTGTACATCTGGTGTCCTGTTGGACAACATAACCTGGGCATCTCAAAAGCATGCCAAACAGAACCATGATCTTCCACTGGATCGTCCTTATCGGGTGTTTCCCATCCTTGGGAAAAGCACCAAAAACCAAGTTGTCAGTCTCAATGCATCTCTAACTGCTAAAACTTCTTTAAGAGTGTCCAACCACATTTCAAAAAAGTTATTCCATGGCTCTGCATGATTGAACCCCTCCCTCCCTTTTCAGGCATCCTGCTTCTCTTCCACCCAACTCCTGTGCTCCTGGCACCCTGGATAATTTTTAGTTCTCAAACTGATCATTTGCCCCCAGGCCCTTGTTTGTGTTAATACAGCTCCTTAGAATATCTTCCCCCACCTCTTTATTTAAATTTTTTCTCCTGTTTTTCTTGATACTCCAGACTTTATCACGAGATTTTTAAAAATTATTATTTTATTAGTTATCTAGTGCTGGGTAACAAATATCTCCAAGACTTAATGTCTTAAGCCAGTAATTATCATTTATTGTCTCTCATAATTTCTGTGGGTCAGGCATGGCATTTGGGAATGGCTTGGCTAGGTGGTTCTAGCTTGTGATCTCTCATGAGATTGCAGTCAGATGTCAGCTGGGAATGTGGTCACCCGTAGTCTGATTGGGGCTGGAGTTTCCCCTTCAAGACTTTTCATTCATATGGCTGGCAAGTTGGGGTTGACTGCTGGTAAGAGGACTCAGTTTCTCTGTACATACACCTCTCCCTATTTCTTGGTCCTCCTCACAACATGGTGACTTGAATTCAAACATTGAGAAAGTGGGATGGAATGGAGGGGAGGTGGAGGGGAAGGAAAGAGAGACAAAAAAGCTGTATCTTTTTTATGAACTAGCTTCAAAAGCCAAATAGCATCCCTTCTACCATATTCTATTCATTAGAACTGAGTCACTAGGATTGGCTCACATCCAATGGGAGAAGAATTAGGTACTACCTTTTAGAGGGAGAGTGTCAAAAAGTCTGCAAACATATTTTAGAAATCACACCACCTGTACTTTTCCTTTCTGGACTTATCACAGTCTGTAATTTTATAGAACATAATTATATTATAGAGACGTCGTGTATACTTCTGCGATTGTTTGATCAATGCCTATCTTCACACACTAGAACATAAGGCAGTGAAATAGTGGAACAAGAATCATACCTGCATTGCCTACCATTTTATTCCTAGTACCTCTCATATTAGGGAGCAATCAATGCAGAATGAATATGGGAGTGCCTGGGTGGTTCAGTCAGTTAAGACTTTGACTCTTGATTTCTGCTCAGGCCATGATCTCAATCCAGGTCGTGAGACCAAGCCCCACATGGGGGTGTCTGTGTTCAGTGAGGAGTCTGCTTAAAAGACTCTCTGCCTCTGCCCCTCCCCACATCCCACACACTCACTCGGTCTCTCTCAAATAGCTGAATCATTTTTAGAAAGAATAAATATGAATGTCATTAATTATATGTAACACCTGCAGCAGCCTTTTCAGGAAGGTATCATTCTTTCCATTTTATACATGTGGAATTAAAATGGTTGTATAACATGTTTGAGGACCACAGTTTGAATCTAGGTCTCTGTCACTAAGCCAGAACTCTTCCTAGGACCCCAGACTCCCTCCTTGGACAACAGAAGCTCCTTTGGCCTGAGTGAAATGATCTCCTTGGTTTCCACATTCCCTCATATCCCACATATCCCTTGTGATAGCTAATTCCACCTCCCAGATATATGGATTCAAGGACAGACCTATCCCTTAAAGACCTCTCCAGAATCTGGTCAGGAAAAAAAATTCTCCAGAACAACTGATCATTGTGAGTCTGTTTATCACGAGCATAGAGAAGGTGATGTGGAGTTCTGAAACTGCAAACCTCCTCTTGGGAAGGCCAACTAGAGTAGTTTCTGGAAAAACTAATGCTTCTCAATAGCACAATCTCCTGTCTGAACTCCATCCTCCGCTGCTGTCTTATCTCCTTCACTAAGAAGAAAGGGGCTATTTAGTAGCTGCTCTGTCCGATGAGGTGACCACTAGCCATTTGCACTTTTTAAATTAATTCAAATTAAATAAAAACTCAAAATGTGGTTCCTAATCCCACTAGCCACATTTTAAGTACTCAAAAGCCACCAGGTAGCTGGTGGCTGGCTACCATAATAGAAAGTGCAAATATAGAACATTTTTATCATTACAGAAAATTCTCCTGAATAATGCTGCCAGAGAACCTGGGAAATCCTAGCCCCTGAGACTTCCAAGGCAATGGGAGAAGACAAAGCCAGGACTGGAGGAATTTATCCACCCCTAGGAGAGCCCCAACTTGCTCATGAGAAATGGTCCCACATCATGGGGGTCTGGGCATGGAGAGTACAGGTCTGTACTCTCTCGTCAGGTTTTCTTCCTCTTTCCCATCTATCCTCTGAGCCACTGATCCTATTTTTAAATCATCACCATCACTCTCCAAACCAGACCACTCCTTGTCCACTGCCCTGAACCCACTGAGCCTAGGCTCAGCCCAGGACAACACATCTTTTACATTTTTCTCCACTCCACATCCATCTCCATACTTAAGCCAGTCTCCATCCCTCCTGCCTCAGAGTATGTGACTTCCCTCCTTCTCAAAGATAAGCTCTTCCCCAACTTCTCCATCAATGTGGATGTTCTGGATTCTGCTCCCCTTCACCTCTCTGGAGAACACACTTTGCTGATGGTTCTCTCTCCCTTCGTTGTCTTCCATCTTTCCCTCCACCAGCACTGTCTTCCCAGCTTTCAAGTACACATGGCTTCCTCAATATTATCAATAATTTTAATTTGCCCTTTTGGCTCATCTCATCTTCCTCTTCCTTTTCCTACCATTTGACTCTAGGGAGCTGTCTGCAGAAAGACTCTACATTCTCATTTTCCACCCAGGGCCTGGCTCTCATCCCACACAATTGCTTCCCATTTAATAAAGTTTGTTCTTGAAGTGGCATTCAAGGCTTTCCACCATCAGTCCCTGGCCTTTTTTTTTTTTTTTAACCCACTTTGTCTTTTACTTTTTTATTAAGTAAGCTCTATGCCCATTGTGGGACTTGAACTCATGACCCCCAGATCAAGAGTCGCATGCTCTACCAATTGAGCCATCCAGGCACCCCCCTGGCCTAACTTCTTGCCCATTTTTTTCTGTCACGTTCTAGCCATACTCATCTCTTCACCCTCCACCACACAAGTCTGAAACATTCTTGCCACTATATCTTTATTATTACTATTTCTCTTGCCAGAAAAACTTGCTCCACAAACATCCCTCCACCAATGGGGGCTGACGAAGTCTTTCTGACAATAAAAGCCCAGACATCACTGAGCACAGACTGCCTGATGCTACTGTGTGCTGTTGTACGGACATTTCTCTTCTCTCTCGAGTTGAATTTCAGAATACTTCCAGGCAAGAAATTAGCATTTACATCTTTGCACTCCTAAGTTTTTAGAAGAATGCAGAATTTTGTGCATCGCGGATATTCAGATAATGGTTGATTGACTCATTCCCAGACATATCCCATCATCAGTTCAAAAGGGGCCAGTGGCAAACCATGCTGCACTATTTCAAATACCTCCTGAAAAGAATATCATAAAATGGGGACTGTGACAGCAATTAGCTATGTAAATGCCCTGAGGATGAAGTCTGTGCATTAAAAAATAATACACCTCTTTGGAAGAGCCTGGGAAGACAGGTGTGAATGGGTGCTGAGAATTGCAGAGCTACACAGCTGGTAAGCATCAGTGCCATTATTGATACATTTTGGTGGGTGAGAAAGAAATCTGTGCTATTTTTTTTTCCTGTCTGGAGGCAAGGAGGTGGGGAGGCAGCACAGGGTTGGGGGAAGGTAAGGAGGCAGGCAGGGGAGGGGAATGCAGGGAGAAAAAGTATAGGCTGTGGAGAGAGGCAAAACTTGTCCTGAATCTCAGCCTCATTGCTGACTTGATGTATAAAAGTGGGTAAATAATCTCTTTTTATGTGTAGCAAAATATGACTGGCTGGAGGATAGTTTTATGATAAATTTGTGAGCAGCATATCATGTTTATAATTTTTTAAAAAATATATGTGAATATATATGTATGCAGAGAAAAAAGCCCAGAGAGCTACATGCTAAAATATTATAGATTATAGATTATTTTTTCCCTTGGCTTTTTCTGTGTTTCCCGAGATTAAAGCTCTGTGACTTTTAAAAGAAGGTCTATTTAAAAAAAAAAAAAAGAAGGTCTATTTTTATTTTAAAAATTATGGGTTAAAGAACTTCAATATAATATTCTTAAATGATTTGAATTATTTCACTGGTTTGAACAGAATGTATGTTTTTCTTCCAATAATCTCAAATATGGGAAACCTGGGTGTCTCAGGGTCTCTGCCTTTGGCTCAGGGCATGATCCCAGGGTCCTGAGATAGAGCCCCACTTTGGCCCCTCTGCTCAGTGGGGAATCTGCTTCTCCCTCTTCTGCGGCTCCCTCTACTGCTCCCCCTGCTTGTGCTTGCTCTCTCTCTCTCTCTCTCTCCCTCTCCCTTTCTCACAAATAAATAAGATCTTTTTAAAAAATAATCTCAAATACTCAGAAAAGATGAGAGAAAGTTGCTGACATGACACCCCATCACCCCCAAATTCTTTATTGTCTTTCCTCCAAACAAGAACCATGCAACCACCTAAATTGGGAAATTGACACTTATAAGCTTCAAACTGAATTCAGGTTTTCCCAATTCTCTAATAGTGAGCTAAGGACCTATCCCAAATCACGTGTCACATGTGGTTGTCATGTCTCTTTCGTCTCCTTTAATGTGAGTCAGTTCCTCAGCATTTTCTTAACTTTCACAATTATGATGGTTTTGAAGATTACATGTCAGCTATCTTGGTCCTTTCATTTGGGTTTGTGGTAGCCAGGCTCCCAAATGGCCTGCAATGATTCTCATCCCCTGGTACTCATGTTCTCATGTAAGTCCCCTCCCACATTGAATCAGGGGTGACCTGTATGACCAGTGGAACACTACAGAAATGACGTGTACCTAGAGGCTAGGTCATAAAAGACACTGCAGCTTCTGCCTCGGTGTCTTGGATGGCTTGCTCTGGAGGAAGTCAGCCATTGAATCAGGGGGATGTTCATACAGCCCTGCAGGGAAGCCCTACATGGAGATTAACTAAAGCATTTCATCGTTGGTCACACAAACTTGACAGCCATACGAATGAGCCACCTTGGAAGTGAGTTCTCAGGCAACCTCAGAGAAGAGCCTAAGCCAGAGCCTACCCAAGTTGTGCCCATATTCCTGACCTACAGAAACTGAATGATGATACATATTGTTTTGATCCACAAAGTTTAGGGGTAAGTTTGGACTCAGCAATAGCCAGCTAATATAGGTTTGTCTGTTTCCTCATGATTAGATACAACTTCCCATTTGGGGCAGGCATACCAACAGTAGTCATGGTGTGTTCTTCTCATTGCATGCTGTTATGCCATGCCTGATGGGAATTTGTCACATCATTGGTGATGTTAAGTGTGACCACTTGATTGAGGTAGTGTCTCTCATGCTTCTCCACTGTTAAGCCACTCTGTTTAATAAGTAACTTATGGGGAGATACTTTGATAGCATGTAACTATACTGTGTCTCACCAAACTTTCACTTTGTTCATTTTTAAAAATATCTGTAGAGGGTAGCCCAGGTGGCTCAGCAGTTTAGCACCACTTTCAGCCCAGAGTGTGATCCTGGAGACCGGGATCAAGTCCCACGTTGGGCTCCCTGCATGGAGCCTGCTTCTCCCTCTGCCTGTGTCTCTGCCTCTCTCTCTCTCTCTCTCTGTGTCTCTCATGAATAAATAAATAAAATCTTTAAAACAAACAAAATATCTGAAGAGATGCTTAGACTCTTATTTTATTCAATGGGTTATAATCCATTATTATCACTTATTTTGATGATCAAATCATACCATATTTGGCCAGTCAGAGCCCCTTCAACTGGCTTCCATGTCCTTTTGACATGGCCCATCATTTTTTTTGCACATTGCCGCTTTCTGATTCAGTGCTTTTGGGGTGTTACTTTTCTCAGTATATTATTTTTAAAAGATTTTATTTATTCAAGAGAGACACAGAAAGAGGGGGCAGAGACGCAGGCGGAGGGAGAAGCAGGCTCCATGCAGGGAGCCCGATGTGGGACTCGATCCCAGGACCCTGGGATCATGCCCTGGTCTGAAGACAGAGGCTTAACTGCTGAGCCACCCAGGTGTCCCATTTTTCTTGGTATATCTTAATGGACATAATTAAATAATATATGTATGTAATCACACATATACTTACATCTATATTTCTCTCTTACTTAATCATGAGTTTATACTGGTATCTCCAACTCTAGTCAAATACCTTTGGATTCATTCCAGTTTTTTCTACTCCATATTTGTAACTCCCTTTTCCATCAGTGAGAAAACTGGCTCCCATTATTCCTCATATATGACCTGATCAACCCCCTTATTGTAACCAATTTCTCTTCGCCACTTCCTGCCTCTGTCCTCCCAACATAATTGCCCTCCTCACCCCTTTAGGTTCTTATGCTCCAACAGGGGAAATACTTTTCCAGTGGTATTGTGGATTAGATATCCTAAGTGATCCTTTGCATCAGTTTTCCATTGACAGATAACAGCCACCCCAAAACTTAGTGGCTTAAAATAAAAATAATTTGTTATTTCTTGTAATTCTACAGATAGGCTAGGAGGCTCTGCTGTGTCACCCGAGTTCACTCATGTGACCGTATTCAGCTAGTGAGTTGGGTGGAGAAGGCCTTCTCAGATGTCCTCACTTGCATGTCTGAGGTCCCAGCTGAGATGACTGGGATGGCTTGGCCGCTCTGCTTATGTTGGTCTTTCATCTAGGACCTCAAGTGATGCTGGAAGTGTTCCAGGAAAGCAAAAGCAAAAAGGCCTCTTAAGTCATACAACATCACTTACAACAGATTCTATTAGTCAAAGCAAGTCCCAGGACAGCCCAGATCCAGACCTCAGTTCTTGATGGGAAGAATTGGACCCACAGAGTTACATTGCAAAGGAGCACCGACACAGGGAGGCATAATTCATTGGGGCCATTTGAGTGATCATTTGGCACACTTTCCTAATTAAATGATAAAAATGCTAGTTTAAAAAAAAAATATATATATATATATTTTAACGATTTTATTTTTTCATTCATGAGAGACATAGAGGGAGAGAGAGGCAGAGACACAGGCAGAGGGAGAAGCAGGCTCCATGCAGGGAGCCCGACTCGGGACTCGATCCCTGGTCTCCAGGATTATGCCCCAGGCTGAAAGCAGGCGCCAAACTGCTGAGCCACCCAGGGATCCCTAAAAAAATATTTTTTTAAACATTATTTTAAATGTTTCTCTGAACTGGAAAGAACTTGACCTCTTAATAGGTGGTACATGGAGAAATAGAAGGCAAAGCTGGCTGGGAACTACAAAAAATGAATCATATATGAGACCCTGACATAAGCTGGGACTCTACTCTTACATTAAGGGGAAAGAGAAAAACATTGTTACTGAAAAAAGGACACAGCAGGAAAAAACTTGGTGCGTGACTTGTCCTCGGTTCTGGATGTCAGGGAAAAGAATCATCTGAAAATTTGTAACCACAAATGGGCCATCAAATGGGTTCACACAGTTTTTTGGAGGGGAAAAAAGCAAGCTGATGGTATTATTTAAAGCAATCCCCTATTTTTAGACCCCTGGTTGACGGAGAGGTACAAACTGAAAATCCTTCCTGGAAAAATTCAAACTCAATCCAGGCCTCCAAAAATTCTTACAGATGAAGTTCCAACAAAAATGAGAAACTCATTGTAAGACAAATAATAAGAAGCAAGGCATCATCTTGAGAAACAGAAAAAAATACAACGTAGAAACAGAGCCTTTATGTGTTCAGACACTAGACCATCACCCTTTGGAGTAACCAAATTCAGTATATGTCGTGAACTGAGTTGTGTGTCCTTAGAATTTTATGGTAAAGCCCTAACCCCTGATGTGACAGTTTAGGGGTAAGGAAATAATTAAGTTTAATGTCATAAGGATGGGATCCTGATAGGATTAGTGTCTTCAGAGAAAAAGACCCCAGAAAGCTGGTGTGCTCTCCACCGTCTGAGCCCTTGGTAAGAAGGTGCTCTCACCAGGAACCCTACTGTCCTGGCATCCAGGTTTCAGACTTCTAGCCTCCAGGCTATGAGGAAATAAAGGTCTGTTGTTTAAGTCTATGGTATTTTGTTATGGCAGCCTGAGTTACCTAATACAATATGTTTAAATAAATATATGACAAGCTTAAAATACGTGCATAGAATAACTTGGTAGAATGGAGAAAAGTCCACATAGAAATTCTCAAAATTTAATTTTTAATAGTTGAAAGTAAAAAACCCATTTGAAAGATGGGTTCCACCTCTGGAGATAGAATTAGTTAACTGGATAATAGAGTTAATGGATCTATATTTGGAATATAAGGAGATTGGGAAAATGAGAGGTTATGAGTTATGTTGAAAAGCGAGAATGTCTAGCATACAGTTAGTCATATTTTCAGAAAGGATAATGAGTATGGAAAATTGAGGCATCACATGCTGGGATACTGGAGATGGAAAATGGTGCAGTGGCCACTTTGGAAAGCAGTCTGACAGCTCCTCAAAAAAAATCCTAAACATAGAGTTAACATAGGACCTCGAAATTCCATTACATAGTATTTACACAAGAGAAATGAAAATATATACCCACACAAAAACTTATATACAGGTGCTCATGACAGCATATTCACAAAAGCCAAAAAAGTCAAATAACCCAAATGATAAGTGAATAAACAAAATGTGGTATATCCATACAATAGGATGTTATTTGGCAATAAAAAGGAATGAAGTACAGACATATGCTACAACATGAATGAATCTCAAAAACATTATGGTAAGTGAGATTAACCCCTAACAAATTATCCTGCATTGTAGGATTCTACTTATATGTAATTTCTAGGAGAGTCCGATCTATGAAATGTCCAAAATAGCAGATCTATGGGAAAAGAAAGTAGATTAGTGATTTCCTTGGACTAGGCAGGAGCAGGTGGGGTAGGAATGCATAGTGATTACTAACAGGTGTAAGGATTCTTTTGGAGGTAAAGTGTCCTAAAATTATGATCATGGTGTACAATTCTAAATATTCTCCAAACTATATAGAACTACACACTTAATTTATTTATTAGTTTTTTCATTTTAGTTCCAATATTGTTAACATCCAGTGCTATATTAATTTCATGTGTATAAAATAGTAATTCAACAATTCTATACATTACCCAGTACTCATCATGAGGAGTGTATTCCTCATCCCCTTCACCTATTTTATTCATTCTCTCCCACACATCCCTTCTAGTGACCATCAGTTTGTTCTCTATAGTTAAGAATCTGTTTCTTGGTTTATCTCTCTTTTTTCCCTTTTTGTTTTTTAAATTCTACATATGAGTGGAATCATGTGGTATTTGTCATTGATTGACTTATTTCACTTAGCATTATACTCTCTACCTTCATCCTTGTTGCTGCAAATGGCAAGATTTCATTCTTTTTTATGGCTGAATAATATTCCACCGTGTGTGTTTTTTTTGTGTGTGTGTGTGTGTGTTTACACTCATAGCGCATTTTCTTTATTCATTCATCTGTCGATGGACACTTGGACTGCTTCTATAATTGGCTACTGTAAATAATGCTGCAATAAACATAGGGGTGCATATATCATTTTGAATTATTGTTTTCACATTTTGGGATAAATACCCGGTAGGGCAATTCCTGGATCACAGGGCAGTTCTATTTTTAATTCTTTGTGGAAACTCCATGCTGTTTTTCACAATGGCTACACCAGTTTGCATTTCTGCTAAAAGTGCACGAGGGTTCTTTTTCTCCACATCCTCACCAACACTTGTTATTTCTTGGGTTTTTGATTTTAGCCATTCTGACACGTGTGACGTGATATCTCATTGTAGTTTTGATTTGCATTTCCCTGATGATGAGTGATGTTGAGCATCTTTTCCTGTGTTTGTTGGCCATCTGAATGTCTTCTTTGGAGAAATGTCTTTTCATATCTTCTGCCCATTATTTAATTGGATTATTTGTTTGGTTTTTTTTTTGGTGTTGAGTTGCATAAGTTCTTTATATATTTTGGATACTATTTATCAGATATGTCATTTGCAAGTATCTTCTCCTTTCAGTAGGTAGACTTTTTTGGTTTTTTCCTTTGCTATGCAGAAGGTTTTTATTTTTGCTTTTATTTTCCTTGCTTAGGGAGACAGCCCATGTTTGAGAAATTACTGTGTGTGTGCTCTTCTAGGATTTTTATGGTTTCAGGTCTCATATTAGATCTATAATCCATTTTGAGTTTATTTTTGTGTTTGGTGGAAGAAAGCACTCAAGTTTCATTTTTTTACACCATTTGTTGAAGAGACTGTCATCTTCCCATTGCATATTCTTGCCTTTTGTCAAAAATTAATGACCATATATAATTGTGAGTTTGTTTCTGGGCTTTTTATCCCGTTTCATTAATCTACGTGTCTGTTTTTATGCCAGTAGCATGCTGTTTTGATTACTACATCTTGGTAGTAGTCTTTGAAACCTGAAATTGTGATACCTCCAGCTTTGTTGCTCTTTTCCAAGATTGTTTTGGCGATTTGGGGTCTTTGTGGTTCTGTACAAATTTTAGGATTATTTTTCTACTTCTGTGAAAAATGCTGTTGGTATTTTGATAGGGATTCATTAAATCTGTAGATTGTTTGGGTATTATAGACATTTTAACCATATTTGTCCTTCTAAGAACTATACAATTTAAACAGGTGAACTTTGGTTATATAAATTATATATCAGTAAATCTGTTTACAAAGAGATAAAGAAAATAAGATTATATTCAAATTCATAGTAAGTGAGAATTTTTCAGAGGTGTTGAAAACATCTTTAAATGCAGGAATTCCAGTGAATCCCAAGCAGGCTGAATAAAAACATAACTCATCTCTAGACACATCATCAGATAATTGAAAAACACCAAATGAAAAGAGATTTACTTCATTTACTTTTATTTTTTATTTTTTAAGATTTTACTTATTTATTAGAGATAGTGGATAGTGTTTGTACGAGCAGGGGGAGGGTCAGAGAGACAGAGAAGCAGACTCCTTATGGAGCAGAAAGCCTGACACCAGGCTGATCCCAGGAGTGTGGGATCATGACCTGAGCTGAAGGCAGACTCTTAACCAACTGAGCCACCAAGGTGCCTCAGAAGAAGAGAATTTCAAAACATTCAGAGGCAAAAGACACATCACCTATAAAGGAGCAACATTGGTGATCGACTTTTCAACAGCAGATCTGATGGCAGCTAGAAGCATAGCATCTTCATTATGCTGAGACAAAATAAACTATAATTCTAAACCAATTAAATATATATATTATATATTTCAAGAATGTGTTAGAAATAAGGAAAAAAGTTTAAACAGATACAAATATGAGAGATTATTCCACCCACAGATATTCACAGAAGGAAAATTTGAAGGGCTTTATCTCAGCCAAAGGGAAAAATGAACCCATATGGAAATGTGAGGAGTATGAACTAATGATGAACATACTTATAAATATGCCAGTAAATCTAAGCAAATATTGCATAAAATTTAAAAAATAATGTCCAGCTGTGGAGGAACACTGGCTACAATTAAAACACTGGACAACCATACCCTATAAGGCAGGGTTGAGTTCACGCGCCCTAAGATCCTTGATGGCTGGTTCCCCAACTCACCCCTGTCACTGTCCATCCTGTTAGATTGTGTTTGTTTTCCTCTCAGTCCACTGATTTGACGAGATCTGTCCTAACTTTCTCCTGTTAACCTCTATATCCCAACTCCCTGTCCTAGTTGCTACTGGGCACATGTCAGTGAAGGAGTGACTGGGCCTGTTGGAGCAGTTTTTCCTTTAAATATTCAAAAGCTTAAACAGGCCCATACAAGGATCAGGTTCTTAAAACTGCCTTCATTCCAAACTGTTGGCTTACATTATAGAATGCTTTTCTTGTGTGTGTTGATTCAAAAATAAAACATGTCGATTATATCAAAATTGGGAAAAATCATAAAGAAGAAAATAAGGATCACCCATGTACTATATCCTAAAATTAACCACTGAATATGTAAAATTTTTTAACTGGTCATAAAATACAACAAATAGCTTAATGTAAAATAGTTGTGTTTCCACCACTTAGAACTGAAAATTGCTCACATTTTGTCATATTTACTTCTAGACAGTTACTTACATTTTCATAGTCTAGGATAGATTAAAAATAGAGGTCCACATACTTTATGTTTAAATATCTAGGATCCAAACCAAGCCAATAAACTATTAAATTATATTTTAACCTCCTACACTGATAGATGTATTTTTATTACAAAAAAATTATAAAGCTATACTTTAAAAACTTAGTAAATAATAAAGAGATTTAATTTTATTACTATTCCTGTGTAGGAGTTTGCTGATAAGCTTGTGATATTTAGATAATAAACTAAAATATATCTGTTCCTTCACTGCATGCTCTCTCTCTCTTTCTCTCTCAAATAAATAAATAAATAAATCTTAAAAAAAAAAGTAACAGTGGAGAAGCTAGGCTATAAACTAAAACATATAATTTATGAATAATTGTGTATTTTCCACCAAATTTGTTTTTCTTGCCTTCATTTCAGCAAAATCGTTAATAGTGTTGTTATAGTTAAGGGTTTCACAGCGGGGGCACCTGGGTGGCTCAGTCAGTTGAGTGAACAACCTTTGGTTTCAGCTCAGGTCAGGGTCTCAGGGTCTGTGATCCAGCCCCATGTTGGTCTCCTTGCTGGGCTCCTCACCCTCTGCCCCTCCCTGTCTACCCTTCCTCCTCCCCCCACCCCGCCACTCTCTCTATCAAATAAATATACAAAATCTGTAAAAAAAAAAAATGTGTTTCACATACTTTGTTTCTATTGATCATAAAGCCAAATGAAACTTTTCTTTGGTCTTTGGGTTCTTAGATAATTTTTTTGTTAATTTCAGTTTAGGCAACTTCAGACAGTTTCAACTGGAATTATCAGTAAAATTCTTAGAATTTCAGAAACAAAAAAACTCCATGAATTTTACATATGTTAACATAATAAGATTGTTATATGAAATAAATAAAATCTTTAAAAGAAGATTGTTATATGAGAAATCATTAAATATATTTTAAAATGCTCTTATTGTCACTTATATGATGATTCTCAGTCTTATAAAATATTTTCATATAGTAAAGAAGTGATGCCATTCTTTATGCATGTTGCATCTTATAGCACTGAGCCCAAATCCCTGTGAAAGACTTATGTGCATGTTTTAAAAATATGTTGCTATTTTTGTGTGTTTGTGATTACATGAGAAAGTTTAAAGTGCCAGGCCAAGTCCTAGGTGTTTGATACTGTTTGTTCTGTTTTCTAAATGGGGGGGCGGGGGGGGATTACTGACCAATTCCAAACTTTTTAAATCTCTTCCAATTTCCTTCTCCCTCAGAAGCCACCACTATCATATAATTGCTGTGTATAGTGCCAGGTATTGTTCATATATCGAGTCATGAATTATATTTGTATTGTCTTCAGAGTATGTGTTTAAATTCTTAAATATGACATTATACTAGGCATCATATTCTGTGACTTGCATTTTTGAAATTTTCTGAGATCTAGCCATGTTGGAGTCTACTTAATTTCTTTTCAATGTGGATTATATCATATTTTCATATCTATCCAGTTTTGTTTTTTTCTTATAAATATTTTATTTGAATAAAACCATTTAATGGGCATTAAAATGATCTGAAATAAAATGGTCATTCTAAAAGGAAGTTTATAGCATCGTAGTATTTACAGAAGAAGCTGCAAAAGAGAAACATTTACAGAGATAAGCTTTTGTATAACATGTGAATTTTGACCTGCTATGAAAGTTTAAATTAGCAAAAAGCGTTACAGTTTGCATAAAATGATTGTGTGCCCTAATTTCACCCATTGCTAGATTAAGACACGGAAACCAAGGATTCCTCCTTCATGTTACAGCTTTATTCTTGATAACTCCCTAAAAGGAGACTAAAATGATTGTGGAGCTAACACCTGGAGTAAGTAATTACACAATACCACGATCACTAACAACAAAAGCCAAAAGAAATATCCTACAGTTGCTTAACTTTCAGCTTTCAACTGCTGATGTTACGTACAAAATGTCACAAATAAGCATAGTTGTACATTCATGAGTTGTACATTCATGAGTTGATGATTCCTATACAAATATAGGAATGAGCACATCTGAGTATTTGGATCCTTATCTTACAAAGGAAAAGCACGTGTTTTCTACTTTAAATTTTTTTATTTCTGTGTCAAACAAAGACTAGACTCCTGGAGATCAAACAAGGAAAAGATACACCACCTTCAAAGCACAATTAAGTCATGGAAACAAGAAAGAATCTGAGGTAGAAGTCAAGCAATATAATCCACACCCTTTTTAGGGGAATATTCATTCCTAGCAACCATCACATCTCTAATGAGATCTTTTTTTTTTTAAGTCACAAGTTCCAAAAAGTTAATAATCTACTCTCTGAAATCAGATGTGAAACTATGACCAACAGAAAATACAATCTTTTGTCATGTTAACAGAAAAAATAACTTTAGTAAAGGCTGTTGACATTTCTTTTTTTTTTTTTTTTGGCTGTTGACATTTCTAACAGTACTAAATGTTAGACCAGTTACTACCAGACTCAACTAGTATAGTTGTCACTGTTAGACCTTCCTGTTGGGGGACCCTTGGCTGTCACCACAGTGTCTGTATTGGTGGGGGGTAATAAGGTTCTTGTCTGTGCTGTGGAAATTTATACCCCATGCCACTGATTGGATTGATTGCCATTTGAGCCCCTGTCTACTACCCTACCTCTAAACTGTCTATGGTCTTGCAGCTGATTGCCTTGTTCATCCAATTTTGTACTGATGAATTTTCTACAACTTAGTTTTTTAAAAATATGACTATGTACCTTGAATAATGTTTCACCCCGATATAGAAAACTCTTCATTCTCTGTTTTATATGATGCATATTTCTTTGCATGGAGGTAGCTTATTTAGTGGCCGTTTACATTCTCTCCAGTCTTTTGGATTTCAAATAATACTGCAATAAATGACCTTGAACATTATTTGATACAGTGTGTGGATATGTATAAGATGTATTATCAAAAGTGGGGTTACTGGACCAGAAGATATGTAAATTTTTAGTTTCGAGATATAGTGTCAGATCCCTTTTCACAGAAGTTGCAGCTATTTATATGCCTATAAACAGTATGAAAATTTCTGTTTCTCCTATTTTTTTTAAAAGATTTTATTTATTTATTCGTGAGAGACAGAGAGACGGAGACACAGGCAGAGGGAGAAGAAGGAGGCTCCTCCCTTGGAGCCTCGCTTGGGAGTCCAAAGCAGCACTTGATCCAGGATCCCGGGATCACACCCTCAGCAGATGCTCAACCACTGAGCCAGCCAGGTGTCTCCTGTTTCTTCTACCCTTAAAAATTAGACTTTTTATCTTAGCTAATCCAGTGAATTAAAAAAATGCTATCTCCTTGAATCTTTGTTATTATGAGTAAGTTTAAATAATATGTTCCTATGTTTTATAGCTAACTGCATTCCTTCTTTTTGACTATATTTCTTCTTATGAAAATTGTTCACATCCCTTTACCCATGGTTCTCTGGGGTTGTTGGATTTATACTCTAGCTAATTTGCAGGAGCTTATTATATATTGGAGGAATGAACCCTTTGTAACAGGAGTTGCAAATATATTTTCCCCAAGTTTTTATTTGTCTTTTAGTTTGTTCTTAAAGGTTTTGTGACGGAAAATATTTTATTGAGTCAGATTTATCAATCTTTTGTGACATTTGTGTTTTATATCATATTTAGGAAGGCTTTCTCTACTATATGGTTTTAATTTTTCAACTCAAACACTTGATCTATCCAAAATTCATTTGGTGTGTAAAGCAAGCACTCAAGTTAATTTTTTCCCAGATGGCTACTTGTTATCTCAAAAACACATAGTTGAATAGTTCTTGTTTTGCCTACTGATATGTAAATAAATACTGCTTTATAATATGAATTCCCATATCTCTGAATCTAAATTCTTTATCATAGGACACTGATCCATTTGTGTATGTTGTTTAAATTACTACCTTGTTTAAATTACATTATTTAAATTACTATAGATTCATGTAGATTTATGTGTGAGGGAACCTACAGATTGGTAATTCACATACCATAAAATACACAAATCGTAACTTTAAAGCTAAAATGAGGGTTTACCTTTCTAACCTTTCTAACCACTACTTGGATTAGGATATAGAATGTCTTCAGTACTCTGGAAGAGCATCTTATGCTCCTTCCCTGTCAATACCTTCAGTATGTACTGATGTCCATCATTATTAATTATTTTTGCCTGTTCTTGAGTTTTATATGTATAGAATCATATAGGATTTACTCTTTTGTGTTTCTGCTTTCCCAACATTATGTCTCAAAGATTTATCCTTTTCATTGCATTTAGCAATTAGTACTTTTTCACTACAGTGTAGAACTCCATTGTATGATCTATTCTATGTTGATCTATTTATTGATCTGTCCTACTGTTATTTATTGATCTATTGTTGATATACATTGGCATATATTGATCTATATTGATCTGTTCTGCTGATGTACACTGGCATGCTTTCCAGTTTGGGGATATTGTGAATAATCTTGCTTTGAATATTCTTAGAAGTATTTTTGATGGATATAAGCATTTATTTCTGTTGGGTATACTCAGGATTGAATTGCTATAGAGTCACAGAGTATAAATTGACTCTGAGTTAATAGATATTTCCAAATAGTTTTGCATGGTGGTTATACAAATTTAAACGTCCTCAGTAATGTAGGAGCATTCCAGTTGCTCCATGTTAGTATCAACACTTGGTATTACCTATGTTTTTGGAGAGTAGGTGTAGTAGCATCTGATTATTGTTTTAATATGCATTGTTCCAGTGATTGACAATATTGTTCACTTCACCCATCTGTTAGTGATTTGGTCATCCTCTTTTGTGATCTACTTGTTTAAATTTTAGGTCATTTTTGTGAAAGTCCCCTAACTTAGTGATTTGCCAGAACATATTTTATATTCTGTATAGGATCCCTTTGATGGATATGTACACTGCAAACAACTATTCCTGCCAGTGGCTTACATTTTCACTCACTTGATAGTGTCCTTTGATTGGAAATATTTAATTTTAATAAGCTTCCATTTATTATATTCTCCTTTGGAGTGATTGTAATTGACATTGTATTTTTTATTTTTTCCACTTGTTCATTTCTAGTATATAGAAATAAAATAGATTTTTTTTTGTGTTGCCCTGTATAGCGGCCTTGCTGAGCTTTATTTATTTATTTATTTATTTATTTATTTATTTTTGATTCCTTGGGATTTTCTTTTTTTTTTTTTTTTTTTTAAGATTTTATTTATTCATGAGGGACAGAGAGAGAGAGAAGGGGGGGGGTGCAGAGACAAAGACAGAGGGAGAAGCAGGCTTCACATAGGGAACCCAATGTGAGACTCAATTCCGGGACTCCAGGATCATGCCCTGGGCCTAAGGCAGGTGCTAAACCACTGAGCCACCCAGGCATCCTGATTCCTTGGGATTTTCTACATATATAATTGTATCATCTGCAAATAGGAACAGTTTTATTTTTTCCTTCCCAATTTGTGTGCCTTATTCCTCTTATTGTCTTATTGTACTGGTTAGGCCTTTTAGTATTTTGTTTAACAAGAATGATAAAAGCAAAAAAAAAAAAAAAAAAAAGAATGATAAAAGCAAGTTTTTTTTTTTTCTTGTTTTTTAATTTAAATGGAAGGCATTCAGTCTTTCACCAATAAGTATGCTATGAGCTGTTCAGTTTTTTATAGACTTTCTTTATCAAGATGAGGAGGGGCCCCTTTATTCCTAGTTTGCTCAAATGTTTCTTTTTTAATCATAATTGGGAAATGAATTTTGTCAAATGTTTATTTTTGCATCAACTGATATGATCATGTAGTTTTCTTCTTTGGCCTGTTAATATGGTAGATTACATGAATTGAATTTTGAATATTGAAAACACCTGTATATGTTTTAAATTTCAGTAATATTTTATAATTATCAATGTAAATATCTTAAACATATTTCATTAAATTTATTCTTATATATTTGATGTCTTTGTTGTAAATGATACTACTTCCTTAATTTCAGTTTCTAAATGTTTGTTAGTGGTATGTGCAAATGAAGTCATTTTTTTTTAACATATTAACTCTGTATTCAGCTATTTACTAATTTACTTAATAATTCTAACAGTTGGGGCACCTGGGTGGCTCAGTGATTGAGCATCTGCCTTTGGCTCAGGTCATGATCCTGGAGTCCTGGGATCAAGTATGGCATCAGGCTCCCCGCAGGGAGCCTACTTCTCCCTCTGCCTAATACTTGTCTCTCTCTGTGTGTCTCTCATGAATAAATAAATTAAAATCTTAAAAAAATAATTCTAACAGTTTTCATGTAGATTTTTTGTTATCTGTGTACTCGATCCTGTTTCTATAAATAAGGACAATTTTAATTCTTCTTTTCTACTCTTTATTTTTGCTTTTTCTTGCCTTATGGCATTGGTTAGGATCTCCAGTGCAAAACTGAATAAATGTGGTGATAATGAGCACCCTTGCCTTATTTCTGAAATCAGTCTGAAAACATCCAATATTTGATCTTTGAGTAGGATTACAATTACAGATTTTTGTGTTTTTCTTCATGCATAATATTCAGAATAACTTTTTATTTTATTTTTTTTATTTTTCAGAATCACTTTTTAAATATATCTTTTAGCTTCACATTAGTGAGACCTACTACTGTAAACTTAGAGGCTAGCTAAAAGAATATAACCAATGAAGAATAAGTAATTCACATTTGATTATGACTGAGAATGTAGCAAATGTTTTTTTCTTTTTTAAAGATTTTATTTATTTATATGAGAGAGAGAGAGAGAGAGAGAGAGAGAGAGAGAGAGAGAGAATGAAGGGGCAGAGGGAAAGGGAAAAGCAGACTTTCCACTGCGTACAGAGCCTAATGTGGGGTTGATCACAGAAACCTGAAATCATGACCTGAGCCAAAGTTAGGTGCTTAACTGACTGAGCCACCCAGATGCCCTGAATGTAGCAAGTGTTTATATAATTTTTAAAAGTATTTTAAATCAAAGCAAAATGTACAGAGAAAAATGTACAGCTCTTATGTATATAATTAAATAAATTTTATGCTCATATTTCTGGTACCCTAATTAAGATTTAAGATACTTTTTTTTATGTCTCCAAAACTTTGTTTCTCCTGCTTTCAATCACTACACATAGTGCATAAGTAACTATTGTTATAATTTCTGTCATGGTTTTAGTTTTGCCTGTTCTAAAATTTCATACACATGGAATTGTAGAGCATATATTCTTTCATGTTTGGCTTATTTGCTCAGAAGAATATTTTCACTATGCCACAAATACATAAATTTTTATTTATTCTCCTATTTGATGAACATTTAAGCTGTTTCTAGTTTGGGAGTTTTACAAATAAAGCTGCTATCAGCATTTTCATACAAGTTCTTTTGTGAAAATAATGTTTAGTTTCTGTTGTGATAATACCTAGGACGGGAACTGTTGTAAGTCTATGTTTAACTTTATAAGAAACTTCAAAACAGTTTATCATAGTGGTAGTGCTGTTTTCCATTACCACTAGCAATATATGATTTCCAAATGTTTTATATCTTCAACATTTGGTGTCAGTCTTTTTAAATTTAGCTCTTTCTTTTTTTCTTTCTTTTTCTCCTTCTCTTTCTCCCCTTTTTTCTCTATCTTTCCTTCTTCCTTTCTTTTCTTTCATTATTTTTTTGGTAATAATCTTCATCTGATTAAGGAGGTTCTCTTCTATTTCTGTGAAATTGTATCATTTATAGGTGTTGAATGTTTTAAACCACTTTTTTAAAAATTGAGTTTAGGTGACAAACAATGTTTCATTAGTTTCAGGTGTACAACATAGTGATTCAACAAGTCTCTACATTATGCTATGCTTACCAAAAGCATAGCTACCATCTGTCACCATACAGCACTATTAAAGTACTATTGACTATGTTCCCTATGCTGTCATAATTATTAAATTATTTTCAAATATTTTATTTATTCATTTGAGGGGGAAGAGGAAGAGAGAGAGGGAGAGCGATGAGCAGACTGCAGAGCCCTACTCAGGCCCTATCTCATGACCTGAGATCACAACCTGAGCAAAAACCAAGAGTCTGATGCTCAATCCACTGTGCAACCATAGGTATTAAATTTTGTCAAATATTTATGTTACATCTATTGAGACACTTCTTATTTATTTTGTTAATATGGAGAATTATATTGCTTATGGGTTAACAAACTTATTGAAGCACAATTTACACACTTTAAATTCATCAATTTTGGGGGTGCCTGGGTAGCTTAGTCTGCTAAGCCTCTGCCTTTGGCTCTGGTCATGATCCCAGGGTCCTGAGATTGAGCCCCCCCATAGGGCTCCCTGCTCAGTGGGGATTCTGCTTCTCCCTCTCCCTCTCTCTGCTGCTCACCCTGCTTGTGTTCTCACTCTCTCTGTCAAATAAATAAATAAAAATCTTTTAAAAAATTCACCAATTTAAAAAATAGTTTGAGTTCTAGAAAATGTACATTCTTGTGCAACAATTATCACAAACCATTACCCAGAAAGTTTCCTTGTTCCCCTTTGCAGTTCATTCTGTTCTTATTCCAGACTCCAGGTAACCTTTGAAATGCTTTCTGTCTGTACAATTTTGTTATTTCTAGAAGTCCTATATAAATAGAATAATAAAAATATGTGGCCTTTTGTGCCCTTTCTCACAAGGCAAAGAACTGAGGCCTCCTGCCAGAGACCATGTAAATCAGTCATCTTCGAAGCAGATTATCTGGTCTCCATCAAACCTCCAGATGATTGTAGTCTCAGCTGACATCTTGACTACAACCTCAGGAGAGACTCTGAAAGCCAAATCTATCCATTTGAGCAACTCTCAAACTCCTAATCCACAGTAACTATGAGATAATAAATACTTTTTGTTTCAACCATTAAGTATTGAGGTGCCAATACTTACTTTTTATGATACTGCCATGGATAACTAATACACTTGCATTCCTGGAACTAGTTCAGTATTCTTTTTTACATATTCCTGTACTTGATTTGCTAGTATTTTATATAGAATCATTGTGTTTAGTTTCCTGTGAGATAGTGATTTATAATTTTCCTTTCATGTAATGTCCTTTTGTTTTGTTTTTTATTTTATTTTATTTTATTTTTATTTATTTATGATAGGCACACAGTGAGAGAGAGAGAGGCAGAGACATAGGCAGAGGGAGAAGCAGGCTCCATGCACCGGGAAGCCCGACTTGGGACTCGATCCTGGGTCTCCAGGATCGCGCCCTGGGCCAAAGGCAGGCGCCAAACCGCTGCGCCACCCAGGGATCCCTGGAGAAAGTTTTAAAACTCAAAATGGAATTTAAAAAATTTGATATGGAACCATTCAAAATTTCTATTTCTTCTCATTTCCATTTTGTTAACTTTTTTTAAAAAAATACTTTATTTATTTGAGATAGAGAATGGAGAAGGGTCAGAGGGAGAGGAAGAAGCAGACTTTCCGCTGAGCAGTAAGCCTGATGCAGGGCTCAATCCCAGAACCCTGGGATCTTGGACCTGAGCTGATGGCAGACGCTTAATCAACCCAGGCACCCTACAATTTTGTTAACCTTTATTTGTGTAAGATTATATCCATTTTATTATAATTGTCAAATTTATTGCTGTAAATTCATTTCTAATATTTTCTTACCCTTGTATCATAGGATCTGAAGAATTCTTGGAATTCATAATTTGTGGTTCTTCTTTTTCCACCAACCTTTCTGTGGATTTATTGATTTTTAATAATCTTTTCAAAGAAACTTAGATCTTATTATGTTTTTCTATTATGTGCTTGCTTCCCATTTTATTGATTTCTGCTTTTATCTTTATTATTGCCTTCTTTCTACTTTATTTAGGTTGATTTCCTGTTCCTTTTCTAGCCTCAACAGTTGGAAGCTTTCATAATTTATTTTCAACCTTTCTTTCTTTTGTAATTCATACAGTTAACATTTAAAATTTCTCTCTAGGCACTGCTTTACTGTTTCCTAACAGTTCTTTTATGTAGTATTTCTTTTTTGCTATTACCCTGTTTAAAATATTTTCTTATATTCAATGTGATTTCTTTTCTGATCCATGAGCTATTCAAAAGTAAATGCTTGAAATGAAATCTCTAGGAATTGTCTAATAATCTTTTATAAAATTGACGTATAGTTTAAATTGACTGTAATCAGATTTTATGATCTATATTCTTACTATTCAAAGTGTAGTGTACGAGCCCAATAACATCAATATCATCTGAGAGCTTGTTGGAAATTCAAAATCTGTATTTTGTCAAGATCCTAACTGATTTCTATGCTGATATTTAAAGTTTGAGAAGCATTACTCCGTATTATTTTAATTCTTTGAAATGTGTTGAGACTTGCTTTATGATTCACCATATAGTATATTTTGGTATATAGTCTACCTGTGGTTGAAAATGTACATCGTACAGTTGTTCAGTGTGCTATTCTATTCTATAAATGTCTTTTAAGTCAGGGTGCTTAATCACACATTTCAAATCTCTTATATCCTTACCAAGTTTTTTGTCTGTTTGTTTTATCGGTTCTTAAAAGAGGCTTGTTAAAATTTCCAACTGTAATTATAGATTTGTGTGGTTCTGCTTTTAGTTCTATTAACTTCTGTGTCATGCATTTTGAAACTATGCTATTAAATGCATACTTGTTTAGAGTTTTTGATCTTCCTGTTTATCTTTTTATCATATGAAATTTCCTTTTTACCTTTACTAGCATTTTTCCTTAGAGTCTTATTTTAAATATATTTAAGATATATTTGTAAGATATATCTTAGCTTTTTGGGTTAGTACTTACATCTTATTCCTTTTTTCTTTTTTTTTTTCTCTCAATCTGTCTTCATATTTAAAAGTATTTTATGTGAATAGCTTATATGGTTGGTCTCTTAAAACAGTCTTTTAGCATTTATGTATATATGTATATTTTAAAGATTTTATTTATTTATTTGAGAGAGAGAGAGAGAGAGAGCACCCAGCCCTCTGCTGGGGGAAGAGGCAGAGAGAGAGAGAGAAGCAGACTCCTCTCTGAGCAGGAAGCCTGATCTGGGGCTCCATCCCAGGACTCTGGGATCATGACCCAAGACAAAGGCAGATGCTTAACCAACTGAGCCACCCAGGCGCCCCAATATTTATATTTAAACTGCCTTTTTAAAAATCCATTTATAGTTAATGTATATACTTAGTAATATAATTGAGTTTAAGACTACCATCCTCCTATTTTCCATTTGTTCATTCTACTTGTTTCTTCATTACCCCTCCTTGCCCTCTTTTGGATTAACAAGATATTCTTATTTTTACTTTTCTTTCTCTATTAGCACTTGACTCATAATTCTTTAGTTATTCATTTAGTTGTTACCAGATCAATGACAATATGTCTCTTGATTTATTAAAGTCCACCTTAATTTAATACTTATACCACTTCCTGAATATGGAGCAATTTATAATAGTTTAATTCCACTTACGTCCTTCTTATCTTTTATGTTGTTGTAACGTATTTTGTTATCACCTACGTTTTAATCCTCACATGACATTATTTTTCTAGGTAGTAAAATTCATTTATATTATCTACATTTTATTCTTTCCAGTGGTATTTCTTTCTTTTTTTTCAGTTCCATGTTTCAATCTGGGGTCATTTTAATGCAGGCTGAAGAACTCCCTTGAGTCTATCTTGTAGTACAAGTCTTCTGGTGACAAAATGTCTCAGCTTTTGTTTATTTGAAAAATATTTGTCTTAATTTTGGAGGATAAAATTCTAAGTTGGCAGATTTCTTTAAAATTTCAACATTTGAAGATACTATTCACTGTCTTCTGTCCTCCATAGTTTCTGCTGAAAAGGCAACTACATTTTAATATTTTTCTTTGTGGGTAATGTGCCTTTTTGCCCATTATTTGCTTTTATTTACTCTTTGCCTTTGATTTTTAGCTGTGTTTTTTATTTTAGCTTTAATGAGGTATAATTTACAAATGAGAATGTAATTCAGTTTGATATATAGTTTTTATTTGAAGTTTGGCAAACTCTTTGAATCTGTGTTTTAGTATGACACATTAGGTTGGAAATTTCAGGATTAGTGTATCTTGAAATACTGTTTCTGTTTTCTCATTTGCTTTTGGGATGCCAATTATTTGTGTATTAGATACATTGAATCCTATACTCCATTTATACTCTTTTCTATAATCTCCAGTTGTTTCCTCTCTGACTTTCACCCTGTATATTTTCACTTCTAGTTAATCCTCTCTCTCTCTCTCGCTCTCTTTTTTTTTTTTTTGCTGTGGTCAAATCTGCCCTTAAACTCATCTATTGAATTCTTAATTTCAGTTACAATTTATTTTTCACTTCTAGAATTTCTACTTGGCTTTTTAAAAATACTAGCCAGTTGTCTATTGAGATTTTCTATTCTTTTTTACACGTTAGTCATAGTTATTCTAAAGGCTGCTTGATAACTCTGATAACTAATTCACTCTGAGTCTTTCTACTGTCTCCAGATAGGAGACCTCACCTTATATATCACCAACATTGCCTAATTGATATCTACATTTAAAAAGTGTTGTTTAATACAATACTAAAAGCACAGACAACAAAAGTAAAAATAGTTAAATGGACTACATCAAAATTGAAATCTTCTGGACATCAAAGGACAAATCAACAGTAAAAAAGAAACCTAATGAGAGAAGCATTTACAAATCACACATCTGATAATGGGTTAAAATCCAGAATATTTAAAGAACTCAACCACAAGAAAACAACCTGTTTGAAAGATGGACAAAGGACTAAAATAGACATTTCTCCAGAGATTTATAAATGGTATGAAAAAATGTTCAACAGGGGCACTGGCTGGCTCAGGCTGTTAAGTGTCTGCCTTTAGCTCCGGTAGTGATCTTAGGGTCCTGGGATTGACCCCTGCCTTGGGCTCCCTGCTCAGCAGGGATCCTGCTTCTCTCTCTGCCTCTGTCACTTCTCCTGCTTGTGTTCTCTCGCTCTCAAATAAATAAATCTTAAAAAAAGAAAGAAAAATGCTCAACATAACTAATTATTAGAAAAATGCAATTAAAAGCCACAATGAGGTACAATCTCACACCCATTAGAGTAACTGCTATTTAAAAAGCAAAAAATAACAAAGGTCAATGAGGATATAGAGGAACTGGAACCCTTGTGTATTGTTGATAGGAATGTAGAATTGTACAACCACAGAGTAAAACAGTATGGTGGTTCCTCTAGCAAATCCACTTCTGAATACATACCCCAAAGAACTAAAAGTATAGTTTCAAAGAGATAGTGGTATACGCATATTCATAGAGGTATTACTCAAAATAAACAAAAGGTGGAAGCAGCCCAAGTGTCTATTGGCAGATGAATAGGAAAACAAAATGCAGCATGTGCATGTAATGGAATATTATTCAGACTTAAACCGGAAGGAGATTTTGACGTATGCTACCATAGATAAACCTTAAGGACGTTAGGTAAGTGGAATAAGCCAATCACAAAAAGACAGATACCACATGATTCTACTTACATGAGTAGTCAAATTCATAGAGATGGAAAGTAGAATGGTGGCTGCGAGGGGCTGGGGAAAAGGTGGAGGGGGAATGGAGTGCATCCATCGTTTAATGAGTACAAAGCTTCAGTTTTGCAAGATGAAAAGTGTTCTAGAGATTGAATGCACAACAATGTAACTGTGCTCAACACTGCTGAGCTATGTGCCTAAAAATGGTTTAGAAAATAAAAGTTATGTTGAACGTATTTTACCACAATTAAAAATAATTTAAAAACTTGAAGTAGTAAAAGCAGTATTGTTTAATATTATTTGTTGCAACAAAGATGAGCTTTTAGAAGAGGCTTTTGGAACATATCAGACTGGAAGGTAATATGGTTTTTGAAAATCTATTAATGTTGTAAATTAGTTGATTGGAATTTTAATGCAAAATCATCTATGTATTCTTGCATCAACCCAAATTAAGCATGATTTTTTAATTTTTAATATCTGTATTCAATGTGCCAGGTTTTTTTTAGGACTTTGAGTCTGGATTTATTGGAGACATGTCTATGATTTTCCTTATGTTCTCCTTGTCTAGTTTAGTTACCAATGTTTTATTAGATTCATAAAACAAATTGAGTGTCTTGTCTCTTTATCTTCCTTTATTTTTATTTATTTAAACATTTTTAAAAATGTATTTAATCTCTACACCCAACATGGGGCTTGAACTCAGAACCCAGAGATCAAGAGTTCCATGCCCTTCTGACTAAGCCAGTCAGTGCTCCTCTTTATCATCTTTTAAAGGATTATATAAAGGAAGGTTATTTCTCTTTTTAACATTTTGGTAAACTTCTAACATATATTGCTTTTTGTGGGAGAGATATTTTGCTATTCAATTCCTATTGGTCTGTTGGTTTTTTCAGGTTGATCTATTGAGGTTTTCTATTTCTTTTGGAGTCAATCTGGTTATATAGATTACTATAGGTTGTTAATTTCATTTGAGTTTTATTAGCATAAAACATTTTATTAGCATATACTTGTTCACCATATTCTCCTACGATTAAAAGAAGTATCTACTAAAACAAGTACCCTTTTGGTTATTATAAGTATCCAGTCAGATTCTAGAGTTCCACAATGTTATTCAAGCAGCCCTTTTTAGTTCATATATTGCTTTGGTGAAGAGACCAACTCTTAGAACTTGCTGCTCCACCATTTGCATGTCACCCTGATCTGGGCTGGCTTCACTTTTAAGAAAAACTGAAGCCAGGAACAAGCATGTTGGGCAATTTTCTTTTATTTTACTTTCTCATTAAGACTTCTTGTAAGACATATCTACTAGTGATGAATACTCTTAACTTTTGTTCATATGAGACTGTTTATCTTACTTTCATTTTCAAAAAATAGTTTTTTTGTTATATTTCATTACCAGCGTTTTTTTCTCTAAAACATTTTTAGCACTCTGGATATGTCATTTCATTGTCCAGTGGCCTTTATTGTTTCTGATACAAAGTCAACAGTTAATCTTATTGGTTGCCTAGTACAGTTGACTCTTGAATAATGAGGGGGTTGGGTACTATCCCTCCCCCACCCCACAGTCCAGAATCCATGTATAACTTCTTTTATTAAACTATAATTGACTTACAATGCTATATTAGTTTCAGGTGTACAACATATTTGATGATTTTATACATTATTAATGCTCACTGTGGTAAGTATAATCACCACCTGTCACCATGTTATTACAGTATTATTCACTATATTCCCTATACTGTACTTTCATCTTTGTGACTTATTTTATAACTGAGAGTTTGTGTCCCTTAATCTCCTTCTTCTGTTTTGCCTGTCTCCTCTCAACTGCCTTGCCCCTGGCAACTACCAGTTTGCTCTCTATATTTAAGAGTCTGTTTGAAAGACAGAAATGAAATTGTGAAAAATATATAAACCTGTTTTATGATGACCATAGTTAATAATATTACATATTTAAAAGTTGCTAAGAAAACAGATCTTCAAAGTTCTTATCACCAGGTAAAAAGCACACCTGTGTGGTGATGGATGATAATTTGACTTAGTATGGTGATCATTTCACAATATGTATGTTGTACCTGAAATGAATAGTGTTATATATCAATTATATTTCAATTTTTATTTATTAAAAAGATTTTATGTTTTTATTTATTTGGGAAAGATAGAGGGAATAAGCAGTGGGAGCCAGAGAGAGAGGGAGAAGCCTGATGTGGGGCTCCTGTGGGGCTCTATGCAAAGCTTGATCCCAGGACCCCAAGATCACAGCTTGAACCAAAGGCAGGTCCTTAACCAAGTGAACCATCCAGATGCCCCATAAATCTCAAGGTTTAAAAATAAATGAATAAACAGGACAAAAGAAGTCTGCTCTTTGTTATAGAGGGCATATATGTATGTTTTTGAATTAGTGGTGTTGACTTTTTTGTTAAATACCAAGCAGTAGAATTACTGATCATATGGTATTTCCACTTTTAATTTTTTGAGGAGTCTCCATACTATTTTCTATAATGGTTGCACCAATTTATATTCCTACAAATGTGCACTAGGGTTCCTTTCCCTCTACACCCTCTCCAATGGTTGTTATTTCTTGTCTTTTTGATTTTAGCCATTCTGATAGGTGTGAGGTGATGTCTCATTGTGATTTTGATTTGCATTTCCCCAATGATGAGTTAGCATTTTTCATTGGATTATTCATTTTTTGATGTGGAATTGTTAGCATTTTTCCTCAGATTATTCATTTTTTGATGTTGAATTGTATAAGTTCTTCATATATTTTGGATAGTAACCCCTTTTTGGATGTATCATTTGTAAATATCTTCTCCCATTCACTAGGTCGCTTTTTTGTTTTGTTGATGATTTCCTTGCTGTACAAAAACTTTTAATTTGATGTAGTCCTAATAGTGTTTTTTTTTCCCCTTGTCTGAGGAGACATATCTATAAATATGTTGCCAAGGTCAATGTCTAAGATATTGCTGCCTATGTTTTCTTTTTTTATTTTTATTTTTATTTTATTTTATTTTTTTAATTTTTATTTATTTATGATAGTCACAGAGAGAGAGAGAGAGAGGGGCAGAGACACAGGCAGAGGGAGAAGCAGGCTCCATGCACCGGGAGCCTGATGTGGGATTCGATCCGGGGTCTCCAGGATCGCGCCCTGGGCCAAAGGCAGGCGCTAAACCGCCGCGCCACCCAGGGATCCCTGCCTATGTTTTCTTTTGGCATTTTTATAGTGTCAGGGCTCACGCTTAAGTCTTTAATCCATTTTGAGTTTACTTTTGCTTATAGTGTAGAAAGTTATTAAGTCTTATTCTTTTGCAAGTAACTGTTCAGTTTTCTCAACAGTATTTATTTATTTATTTATTTTTAAGATTTTATTTATTTATTCATGAGAGACACACAAAGAGAGAGGGACAGAGACTCAGGCAGAGGGAGAAGCAGGCTCCATGCAGGAAGCCTGATGTGGGACTCGACCCAGGGTCTCCAGGATCAGGTCCTGGGCTGAAGGCAGCATTAAACCGCTGAGCCACCTGGGCTGCCCTCAACACCATTTATTGAAGAAATTATCTTTTTCCTGTTATATATTCTTGCCTCCTATTTTGTAGATTAATTGACTATATAGAGGGGTGGGTTTATTTCTGGGCCCTATCCTGTTCTATTTATTTATGTGCCTATTTTTGTGAGTATTATGCTGTTTTGATTATCGTAGGTTTGTAGTATATCTTGAAATCAAGGGTTGTGATAGCTCTAGCTTTGCTCTCCTAAAGATTGCTTTGGCTATTTGAGGTTTTTTGTGGTTCTATACAAATTTTAGTAGAATTTGTTCTAGTTCCATAAGAAGTACTGTTGGTATTTCGATAGGGATTGCATTAAATCTGTAGATCGCTTTGGGTAGTATGGACATTTTAATGATATTAATTTCTCTATGAGCATGGTATACATATATTTGCATCACGTTCAATTTCTTTCATCAGTGTCTTATAATTTTCACAGTGTAGGTCTTCCACCTCCTTAATTAAATTTATTCCCAAGTATTTTACTCTTTTTGGTGTAATTATAAATGGGATTTAAAATTTTTTTTCTTTCTGATAGTTCATTATTAGTGTATAGAAATGCAATGGGTTTTTGAATATTGATTTTTGTGTCCTGCAACTTTACTGAATTCATTAATTCGTTCAAATAGGTTTTGTTGGAATATTTAGGATTTTCTATGTAAAGTACCATGTCATCTGCAAATAATGACCATTTTATATCTCCCTTACCAATTTGGATGCCTTTTATTTATTTTTCTTGTCTGATTGCTGTGGCTGACCTCCAGTACCATGTTTAATAGAAATGGAGAGAGTAGACATCCTAGTCTTATTCCCAACCTTAGAGGAAAAGCTTTCAACTTTTTGCCATTGAGTATAATTTTAGCTTTAGGTTTATCATATAAAATCTTTATTATATTGGCATATGTTCCTTTTCTGCTTCCTTTGTTGAGAGTTTTTACCCTGAATAGATGTTGAATTTCATCAAGTGCTTTTTCTGTATCTATTGAGATGATCATATGGTTTTTATCCTTCCCTCTCTTAATATGATGTATCATATTGATTGATTTGCAAATATTGAACCACACTTGCGTACCTGAAATAAATCCTACTTGATCGTGATGAATGACCTTTTTCATGTATTATTGAATTCAGCTTCCTAATATTTTGTTGATGATATTTGCATCTCTGTGCATCAGAAAACCTGTAGTTTTCTCTTTCTTTTTCTTTTCCTTTTTTTTTTTTTTTTTTAAGTATCTATGTCTGGTTTTGATAGCAATAACTCTGACCTTATACAATAAATTTGGAAGTTTTCTCTTTTTTTTTTTTTTGGAATAGTTTGAGAGGAACAGGTATTAACTCTTCTTTAAATGTTCAGTAGGATTTACTTGTGAAGCCATCTTGTCCTGGACTTTGGTTGTTGGGAGTTTTTTGATTACTGACTCAATTTTGTCACTAGTAATTGGTCTGTTCAGATTTTCTATTTCTTCCTGATTCAGTTTTGGAAGATTATATGCTTCTAGGAATTTACCCAGTCTTCCTACGTTGTGCAATTTGTTGGTGTATAATTTTTCATAATACTCTCTTATAATTCATTATATTTCTGTGGTTGCTATTTCTTCGCCAAGTTCTGATTTTATTTATTTGGGTCCTCTCTCTTTTTTTCTTGATGAGTCTGGCTAAAAGTGACCAACTTCAACTTTTCAGAGAACCAGCTCTTGATTTCGTTGATCTTTGCTATTTTTTTTTTTTCAGAGTCTCTCACTTATTTCCACTCTAATCTTTATTATTTCCTTCATTCTACTAGCTTTGGGCTTTGTTTGTTTTTCCCTGTTTAGATACTCCTAGGTGTAAGGTTGTTCATTTGAGATTTTTCTTGTTTCTTGGGATGGGCCCACACAGCACCACAAGCACCATAAATTTCCTTCTTAGAATGCTTTTGATCCCAAAGGTTTTGCACTGTTGTATTTTCATTTTTGTTTGTCTCCTTGTATTTTTAAATTTCCTCTTTGATTTCTTTATCGACCCTTTGGTTGTTTAGCCACATATAACTTTTGAGTCCCACACATTTAACAACGAATAACTCACTGTTGACTTCAAGCCTTACTAATAACACAATTAACACATGTTCTGAATGCTATATGTATTATATACTATATTCTTACAATAAAGTAAGCTTGAGAAAAGAAAATGGTATTAAGAAAATCCTGAAGCAGAGAAAATACATTTACAGTATAGTACTGTATTTATTGAGAAAAATCCACGACTAAGTGGGCCAATGCATTCAAACCCATGTTGTTTCAAGGTCAACTGTACAGGCCGAGTACATTTTCTCTTCATGCTTTCAGGATTTTCTCTTTATCTTAACCTTTTGATTATGATGTGTTTGAATAAGTATCTCTATGTGTTTGTTTATCTTACTTGGAGTTTGTTGAACTTCTTGGATGAGTAGTAGGTTAATGTTTGTCACCAGTTCAGAAAATATTTGCCATTAATGTTTTGAATAATTATTTCTTTTTTTTAAAGATTTTATTTATTGACTGATGAGAGGCACAGAGAGAGAGGCAGAGACACAGGCAGAGGGAGAAGCAGGCTCCATGCAGGGAGCCTGACGTGGGACTTGATCCCGGGACTCCAGGATCACGCCTTGGGCTGAAGGCAGGTGCTAAACCGCTGAGACACCCAGGGATCCCCCTGTTCCTTCTTTCCCTCCTTTCTGATACTTTTATTACATATTGGATGGTACACTTAATGATGTCCCACATTTCTCTGAGACTGTTAATTTTCTTTTCTTTTCTTCTGTATTCTTCAGATTGTGCAATTTCAGGATACCTGAGTGGCTCAGTTAGTTAAGCATCTGCCTTCAGCTCAGGTCAAGATCCTAGAGTCCTGGGATCAAGTCCCACATCAGGCTCCATGCTCATCGGGGAGCTGCTTCTTCCTTTGTCTGCCACTCCCCTGCTTGTGTGTGAGCTCTCTCTCTCTGACAAATAAAAAACTCTTTAAAAAAAGATGATATAATTTCTTCTTTTAATATTATTTTAGAGAGGCAGGGAGGGGCAGAGGGAGAGGGAGAGAAAGAATCTCAAGCTGACTCCCTGTTGATCTTGGAGCCTGATACAGGGCTGGATCTCATGACCCCGAGATCATGATGTGAGCCAGAATCAGAAGTTGGATGCTTAACGGACTGAGACATCCAGGTGCCCCCAGATTGCATAATTTCTATTAATGTGTCTACCTATTAATGGATTTTTTTTCTTCTGCCAATTCAAATCTACTACTGAGGTACTCTACTTAATTTTTTACTTTGATTATTGTTACTTAAGGAGTTGTTTTTCAACTCCAGAATTCCATTGATTCTTTTTTTCCCCCCAAAGATTGTTGTTTATTTATTCATGAGAGACACACAGAGAGAAAGAGAGAGAGAGAGAGAGAGAGGCAGAGGGAGAAACAGGCTCCCTGCCTGGAGTCTGGAGTCTGCTGTGGGACTCGATCCCTTAACTCTCGGCATCATGACCTGAGTGAGCCAAGGGCAGACGCTCAACCACTGAGCCACCCGGGTGCCTCTTAAATAATTTCTTATTCATTCATTCATTCATTCATTCAAGTCACAGAGAGAGGCAGAGACACAGGCAGAGGGAGAAGCAGGCTCCATGCAGGGAGCCCGACACGGGATTTGATTCTGGGACTCTAGGATCATGCCCTGGGCCAAAGGCAGACGCTCAACCAGTGAGCCACCCAGGCGTCCCTTAAATAATTTCTTTATTGATATTCTCTTTTTGATGAACATTGTCATCATATTTTCCTTTAATTCTTTAATTGAGGTTTCCTTTAATTCTTGGAACATATTTGTAATAATTGCTTTGAAGTTTTGTCTGCTAATTCTACATCTGTTTGCACTTGAATGGCAGATTTCATTGCCTGCATTTTTTCCTATATATGGGGCGACACTTTCCTGTTTCTTTTCACATGTTATCATTTTTTTTTTTGAAAACTAGGCATTTTAGATATTATATTGTACCATTTTGGATACTTATTTTCCCCTTCCCAGGGAGTTGTTGTTTATTTTCCTTTGCTTGTTTGTCTATTTCTTTAGTGAGTTGGCCGAACTAATTGTGCAAAGTTTGTATTTCCTGTATAGCGCAGCCTCTAATCTACCTACACAGATCCCCCCCCCCCACCTCTGGTTTTATCTGTTAGCCTGAATTCCTAAGGATCACTTCTTAGCCACCATAAGTCACTTATTGGTCAAAGGTTAGGCTTCAGTTCCCTTAGCCACTTGGATTGTTTTGTTGTTGTTGTTTCTGTTTTTTAACCTTTTACTAATAAATGTGTGTAGTTTGTAATCTGCTGTCATAATTCAGGAAGTTTACATTTTTCGACCACCTTCAGCCAGGGACAGGTAACTTAGAAATTCCTTCTCTGATCCCTCTTGGGGACACTTGCATGTGCACCATGCATGCTTCCAGATTGCCAGTGGTGAGTGTGATTTTATTTTTAAACTTGGCTTCTTAGGAGTTATCTCTGGGGCAGAGTAGCTTATTGTTCAGTTGGTGTTTGGTGAGATGTTTTCTTTAATCCCCTTGTTCCATTGAAGCTTCACCTTGTGTTGACGGGCCTGTGTGTGGCTTGGGGAATGCTTTCGGGTCTCCCACATGTCTACCTTTGATTGCTTCTGTGTGGGTGCAGCGATGCACGTGCACACAGCCTTCCTGACACCAGAGTTGATCATGATCCCAGAGGCCTCTTTGTGGCTATCTCTTTCCCTGGCAATCCCTACTAAACTTTTTTCTGCTCTGCTAGTTGGCTTGTATAATGGAACTACCAGCTTCCTCTTCCTTTTTCTCCATCTGATCCTCACAATTTTCTGACAATCTTCTTAGGCGTGGCATTCTCCACTATCTGTTCCAAACACTCAGTTCCCTTAGGCAGACCTGCAGAGTTCTTTATCTCCTAGCCCACCTCTCCCCCTGGGCATAACCCTTGTGCCACTGTACTTGAATTGGGGATGGAGATCTTCTTTTATTTTGGTGACACCCTGCTGTACAAGAGGATACTGGGTTCAGGGGTTGGGGAGTGTCAATCCCTTGTCTTCTTAGCTTGACCCACCAGACATGGAAATTTTGCTTATTTGAGTACATGTAGTTAGTTGGGTGAATGTGGGAGGTGAAAGGAGCCCCTGAATTTATGCTTGGGGAAGAGTTTGTATCCTGGGAGTGGGTGCTGGATAGAAAAAGGGAGTCTGGTCCTCTTGGCTATGCCTGTCTGGAATAGAGCTTCTGCAATACGAGGTTGGCGGTAGGTGAGGACCGTGGTGGTGGATGAGAAACCCCAGCAACATGCCCTTACTGGGTTGAACCTGTAATTTCAGACTGAGAAATGTAGGGAAGAAGGAGTCCTCACTTTCCTGACTGCTTCTTGACAAGTATTTCTGTGTGAGTTTGAAAACCTGGGGTAGAGCTCATACAACAGGGTACTGGGAGTGAGTAAAGGAGTGAATGGTGGTTGACTATTTTTACCAAGATTTAGTATTTTCTTAAATGAACATTTCTCCATTTGCTGTACATCTTCAGGACAATTTTCAGAGACTTTAAACTGTCATTTTCTTAAAATCATTTTCTCTAGTTAAATTGTTGTTTTACTGGGGACAGTGTCCACTGAGCTCTTTGCCATTCTGGAAGTCCCACCCGTAAAAATGATCTTTTAAAGTTGGAAATTTATCAATAATTTTCCTGCTCTGAAACTATTCCTTCTAATTTAAAGTAGTTTAATGAATTTATTGATTTGCCATTGTTTTTAGAATAAAGTCTAAGAACTCTTAATTTGACCAACCTATCTTTCTAATCTAAATTGAAGCCAATTGTGTCCTACCGGACACACAAGATCTCTCCTAGTTCCTTAAACATGTCAAAGTCTCTTCTGCCTTAGGACCTATTTACCTTTTATGTGCTTAGAAATCTGTATTATCCTTTCTTTCTTCCATATTCTTTCTTTCTTCCCCTCCTGTCCTCCCTCCCTCCCCCTTCCCCTCCCTCTCCCTCTCCTTCCTTTTCCTTCCTTCTTCCCTCCCTCCCTCCCTTCCTTCCTTCCTGCGATTTTGATTCCAGTATAGTTAACATGCAGTTTTAAAGTAGTTTCAAGAGGTAAATGGGTGGTTCAGTCAGTTAAGCATTTGACTCTTGATTTTGATTCAGGTTATGATCTCAGGGCCATGAGATTGAGGCCCATGTTGGGCTCCTCACTCATTATGGAGTCTGCTTGAGAGTCTTGAGAGTCTCCCTCTCCTTCTACCTCCTTCAAATAAATAAATAAATAAATAAATAAATAAATAAATAAAATCTTAAAGAAATAAAGTAGGTTCAGGTGCATAATATAGTGATTCAACAATTCTATATATTACTCAATGCTCATCAAGGTAAGTGTACTCTTAATCCCCTTTACCTATCTTACCCATCCCCCTACACACCTCCCCTCTGGTAACCATCAGTTTATTTTCTACATTTAAGAGTCTGTTTGTCTCTTTTCCCCCTTTGTCATTTGTTTTGTTTCTTAAATTTCACATATGAGTGAAACATATAGTATTTGTCTTTCTCTAACTTATTTTTTTTTAATTAGTATCTTTTTTCTTTAATTTTTTTTTTTTATTTATGATAGTCACAGAGAGAGAGAGAGGCAGAGACACAGGCAGAGGGAGAAGCAGGCTCCATGCACCGGGAGCCTGACGTGGGATTCGAACCTGTGTCTCCAGGATCGCGCCCTGGGCCAAAGGCAGGCGCTAAACCGCTGTGCCACCCAGGGATCCCTCTCTAACTTATTTTGCTTAGCAGTATACTGTCTAGCTGCGTGTTGTCGCAAATGGCAAGATTTCATTTTTATGGCTGAGTAATATTCCATTATAATTCCATAATATTCCATTATATATATAAATTATACAATATATATTATATTGTAATATTCCATTATATTATAATATATATCATAATATATACACATGTGATATATGTGTGTGTGTATATATCTATATACACACACATGTATATATATATACACACACACATACCATATTTTTATCCATTCATCTATCAGTGGACCTTTGAGCTTCTTCCATAATTTGGCTATTGCAAATAATGCTGCAATAAACATAAGGATGCATATATCATTTCAAATTAGTGCTTTTATATTTTGGGGGTAAATACCCAATAGTGTGACAACTGGATCGTAGGGTAGTTGTATTTTTAATTATTTGTCTTCCACAGTGGCTGCACCAAGTTTGTATTCCCATCAGCAGTGCACAAGTTTCCTTTTTCTCCACCATCCTTGTCAACACTTGTTGTGGTTTTGATTTTAGGCATTCTGACAGGTGTGAGGTGATATCTCATTGTAGTTTTGATTTGCATTTCCCTGATGATTAGTGATGTTGAGCATTTCTTAGTGTCTGTTGGCCATCCGTATGCCCACTTTGAAGAAATACCTTTTCATGTCTTTTGCCCATTTTTTATTTTATTTTTTTAGAAGATTTCATTTATTTATTTTAGAGAGAGCTCAAGCAGGGGGAGGATCAGGAGGGAGGAAGAGAGAGGAGAAAAGAATATCTAGCAGACTCTGCACAGAGTGCAGAGCCTGACACGAGGCTCAATCTCATGGTCTGAGCTGAAATCAAGAGGAAGATGCTTAAACAACTGAGCTACCCAGTTCCCTGGTTCTGCCCATTTCTTAATTGGATTATTTGGTTTTGGGGTGTTGAGTTGTATAACTTCTTTATATATTTTGGATACTAACTTCTTATGGGAAATGTCATCATCTTCCATTTGATAGATTGTGTTTTAGTTTGGTTGTTCCCTTCACTACACAGGAGTTTTTTATTTTAATGGAATCCCAATAGTTTATTTTTGCTTTTGTTTCCCTTTTCTCAGGAGACATTTAGAAAATTCTTGTTATGGCTAATGTCAAAGAAATTAGTGCCTGTGTTCTAAGATTTTTATGGATTTAGGTCTCACAGACCTTTAATCTATTTTGAGTTTATTTTTGTGTATGGTGTAAGAAAGTGGTACAGTTTCATTTTTTTGCATGTAGCTGTCCAGTTTTCTGAACACCATTTATTGAAGAAAACATCTTTCCCCATTGGATATTCTTTCTGGCTTTTTCTAAGACTAATTGACCATATAAGCATAGGTTAATTTCTGGGCTTTCCATTCTGTTCTTTTGATCTATGTGCCTATTTTTGTGCCAGTACCATATTGTTTTGATTATTATGGCTTTGTAGTATAACTTGAAATCTGGGATTGTGATACTTTAGCAGTGTTTTTCTTTTTCAAGATTGTTTTGTATATTTGGAGGGTTTTTTTGTGGTTCCATGCAAATTTTAAGATTATTTGTTCTAGTTCTGTGGAAAATGCTATTGGTATTTGGATAGGGATCGCATTAAGTCTGTAGATTGCTTTGGATAGTATGGACATTTTAACAATATTTGTTCTTCCAATCCATGAGCATGGAATATCTTTCCATTTGCTTGTGTTGTATTCAATTTCTTTCATCAGTGTTTTATAGTTTTCAGAATATAGTTCTTTCATCTCCTTATTTAAGTTTATTCCTAAGTATTATTTTTGGTGCAATGGTCATTGGGATTGTTTTCTTAATTTCTCTTTCTGTGCTTCATTATTAGTGGGTAGAAATGCAATGGATTTCTGTACATTTATTTTGTATACTGCACCTTTACTGAATTTATTTATCAGTTCCAGTAATTTTTTGGTGGAATCTTCAGGATTTTCCACATATAGTATCATGTCATCTGCAAATAGTGGAAGTTTTACTTCCTTACCAATTCAGATGCCTTTTATTCCTTTTTCTTTTCTGATTTCTGTGGTTGGGTGTGTCAGCCTTTTTTTACTTGGCTAATTTCTACTCCTTGTTAAGAACTCAGCCTAAGCACCACCAAAGTCCTCTCTTTGTGTCCTGACATTAGTAAATGTAATGTTCCACCTGAACCTAGAACATTCCTTTCCACACCTGTAATACTTTAATTTGTTGTTATGAGTTGTTTATTATTCAATAATGTTTCCTTCTCTATTTGATTTTAAGTTCCCTGAGGAATTATTTTCTCTCATGCATTCCCAAAGACCTCAATAATTCTTGATTGATAAAGTGAGCAATCTACTAATGAGCCTTTTAACATAGAGAACAATGCTGGATTATCCTGTAGTATAGAGTGGGGGGAAGAATGCAATGGTTGCTATTGTTTATTTTTTACTTTTCATCTCTTCACAATTTATGCAATTATTCCAAGGCAATATGTTTTGGTCAGGGCATATAGATTCTTTTGGAGTTTGGATGCCCAGTTCAGGCACCCTTAAGTCAATAAGAATGGCGGGAGGATACTTCTGATAACTCCAACATAAACAGGGAGCTTTCTACTTCCCTTTTTTCCTCTGGTCTCTCTCTGAAATCAAAGACATCCTGGCTGAGGGAAACTTGTGGAGGCCAACACAGGGAATATGCTGACTCATGTCTCCTCCCCATCCCCATCTTCCTTTTGTCTCATGTAGAATTATGAAAACATGTCTGTCTTATTTATTGGCACAAGTAGACACTTAATAAATCTTTTTATTTCTTTTTTCAGTACATGGATAATTGTTTTAGTCAGTTACATAGCTGTGGGCAATTAGAGTTCCTCCCATTGTTTTCTAGCTCTTTCCCAGTTATGTCCGGAAAATTCCTCAATAATAGTCTTGGTTCTATTTGGCTTACAGCTCCCAAATGGCCATGCACATGCCAGTCAGTGCACAAGTATTGTTGTAAATGCACCTATATCAAGGACAAGAGAAACAGTGCATTCAGAAGTAAAATTACAACCAAAAGTAGTGTAACTCTCTGAATGCCTTGACAGTGACCAAAGTTCCTTTCAGAATCTCTGTGAAGGGGATCCCTGGGTGGCTCAGCGGTTTAGTGCCTGCCTTTGGCCCAGGGTGTGATCCTGGGGTCCTGGGATCGAGTCCTGCATCGGGCTCCCTGCATGGAGCCTGCTTCTCTCTCTGCCTGTGTCTCTGCCTCTCTCTCTCTCTCTCTCTCTCTCTCTCTCTCTCTGTGTGTGTGTCTCTCATTAATAAATAAATAAAATCTTTAAAAAAAAAAGAATCTCTGTGAATGTTGCCAATATGTTTGTTCATCCTTTTCTAAATAAACCCCAATAAATGGCTTTTGAATGAACAATATCTGCGTATCCTAAGTGACTAGGAAAATAAGTAATTTTCTTATTGAATTTTGTTTTAGTTTTGTTCAACCATCATGTGTGTAGACACAGAATGCCTCCTTAACAGTACTCAGTGGGGAAATGTACAGAATATTAGTTTCAGTGTATGTTTCTCCCTTCACTAGATTTCTAGGGGTAGAGCATGTAACCTCTGTGTGCCATTGTTTCTACCTATGGGAGACAAGATCTGCGTTCTAAATAACTGACTTACAAGTTTGGAATGTAGCTGGCTCTAAATTTCAGATCTGTGTATTACTAAGATACCAAAGCAGAGTAATTTCTTTAGGCTTTCTTGACTTGATCTTTTTGTTCTATTTCCATTTGAAATTATTATTTAATAAAATACAGAAGCTGGAGTGCCTGGGTGGCGCAGTTGGTTAAGTGTTCAACTGTTGGTTTTGGCTCAGGTCATGATTGCATGGTCATGAACTCAGAGTTGTGAGATTGACTGCATCGGGCTCCTCACTCAGCGTGGAGTCTGCTTCGGTTCCTCTTTCCCTCTTACTTTCTCCTTACTCTCCCTCCCACCCCCAAATAAATAAGTACATCTTAAAAAAAATAATAATAAAATATAGAAGCTATTGCCACTGTGACAGTTCTCATTTGTCTGTCACTCCGTGATCCATGCTGTAGCTCAGTTGACTGTCACAGTGCTTGGGCCAGAATAGGCAACTATCAAATGAATGGAGGGTTGGTTGGATAAATGAATGAATGATAAGCAAGTGAATATCACATGGAGTGTAGTTGAAGGGGTTGGAAATTTTAGATTGGAGAATATTTAGATAAAATGTGATAGTTTTCCTTTTTTAAAAAGATTTTATTTATTTATTCATGAGGGACACAGAGAGTGAGGCAGAGACATAGGCAAAGGGAGAAGCAGGCTCCACGTGGGTAGCCCATATGGGACTCGATCCTAGGTTGCCATGATCACTACCTGAGCCCAAGGCAGATGCTCCACCACTGAGCTGCCCAGATGCCCCAAAACATCATTGTTTCTTCACATATTTGGAGGTTTGGGGTTTGTTTGTTTTTGAAATTCAACAGGTTAATGAGGCAGATGCCAGTAGAACCAAGACCAATACACAAAGGTTTGTTTCCATTCAACAGGCCCTGCGGGGGGCAGGAAGGGGCCTACTATGTGATTTGTTTGAACCACTGAAAATAGAATCACTTAATGGTACAATCCTGCTTTGCCTTTTTGGGATGAGTGGGAACCTGTGGGAGCAAAGAGGTTTCTATAGAGGAAGTGGGGACTGGGATATGTCTAGAAACTGAGTTTGCACCATTAGTTCAGTTTTGACTTAGTTGTGTTCCTATTTGGAATGTGTAGGGAAAAGCTGATAATGTTTAGTGTGTGTGTGTGTGTGTGTGTGTGTGCGCACGTACACACACCCATGTGGCAGATGCAGTGAAGGTGCCTATTGGCACCATCACTTAGGTTAATATTTAATGCTCTATGAATCTATCCCCTCAAAACCTTCACTTCCTTTTTTTAAAAGATTTTATTTTTATGTGATGTCTACACCCAAGTTGTGCTCAAATTCACAACCTCTAGATCCAGAGTCCTGTGCTCCACCGAGTCAGGCGCCCCCCAAAACCCTTTTACCTAAGGCAACAGGGATGATTCTGCTTACTAGGGAAAGGCCAGGAAGTTCCTGGAAAGAAAGATAAAGATTACTCCAAGGAGCGCCTGGGTGACTCAGTTGGTTAAAGCGCCCCGCTCTTGGTTTCAGCTCTGGTCGTTGTCTCCGGGTTCCAAGATCAAGCCCCACATCAGGCTCCAACCTGGGTGGAGAGTCCCCTGGAGATTGCTTCTCCTCCCTCCACCCTCTCTGCATGCACGTGTGCATGTGCATGCATATGCTTTCTAAGATGAATAAATAATTTTTTTTAGGTTCAGTATTTTGAGAACTTAGTCCCTACCCACATAAAAGCTGAAGAATCTCTTACCTTTAGTAGAATTTCTGAAATAGTACAATTAGAAATAACCCTACTTTAAAAAGATTTTTTTAAAAGGAGAAGAAGTAACCTTGCTTTGGTAGACATCCTGATTGGTTTTGTGTGGACACTGTGGTCCCCACCTGTATGGGTCCAAAAAGGGCTGCTGACCAGCTACAGTCTCCAGAAAGCTGAGCCTTGGCCCAAAGTGTCTGAATTAACTTGAGGTGCAGAGCTGGCTGTTTTCCTACTTGTACTAATCCCTCGGGGGTCTGGGGAAGGCCTGCGATCCCCTGGTCCCAAGGCCGGTGCACCGGCTGTGAGCCTGTGAGGCTGCCCAGGGCAGGACGGAAGGGAAACCGCAGAGTAGATCGTGGGTGTTCAGCAGCAGGGCACAAGCACCTGAGCCACCTGAGCTCCCTCCTGGGCCCTGGAGGGGGCCGACCCCCCCCCCCCCCCCCCCAAGGGAAAGCTGATGGCTCTCGGCCCGGGATTTCCCTTCAGGAGCTGGCTGCCCCTCTGCTAGCAGCTAAGGCCATCGGCCTGCCACCCTTCCACCGGGGGACGGCTTGCTTGCTGACCGTGGCCTGCCCTGCTGCTCCTGGGTCGGGGAGTGGAGGCCGAGGAAATGCACGTGTAAAATTGGTGCCCACATTTTCCTCGCCCTACCTGGGGGCCCAAGATCTGACAGGCCTGCATGGGCCTGTGGGACCATGACCAGAATGTGTGTAGTCAGAGCTGCCCCAGAGACCTGGCATCCGTGGTGGCCTGTGCTCTGAGCGGTGACAGCCCAGCTCCAGTGGTCCTCACGGCCCTAACAGCTGCCTTTGCTGATGCTGCCATCCAATGGGTCCGCTCTAGGGGACACCCAGGTGACAGTGGGAATCTGTGATGGTGCCAGAGGCCTCGAGGGGGCCCAAGGAATAATCATGTCTTGATGCAACCCCAACTTCAGTTAGGATTTTCAGTGAGGATGCTTTCTAAAAGCAATGTTGGCAGTAGGAGGCCATGTTCCTTCTTTTCTTTTTTCTTTTCTTTTTTTTCTTTCTTTTCCTTTTCTTTCTTTTTCTTTCTTTCATTTAAATATTTTATTTATTTGTTCATGAGAGACACACAGAGAAGCAGAGACATAGGCAGAGGAAGAAGCAGACTCCCTGAGGGGAGCCCAATGAGGGACTTGATCCCAGGACCCCAGGATCATGACCTGAGCCAAAGGCAGGCACTCAATCACTGAGCCACCCAGGTGTTCCATTTTTTAGATGATATATATATATATATATATATATATATATATATATATATTTCAAAGTAGGCTTCATTCCTAGCATAGTGCTTAAACTTACAACCCTGAGACCCAAGCTGAGATCAAGAGTCACAACTCAACTGATTGAGCCACCCAGGTGCCCCAGTAATATATTTTTTTAATGATAATATTTGCTTTGGTGGCATGTGAAGATGAGATGGGTACTGCAGGTAGGAATATATATGTTAATAAAACTTTTGTGAAAAGGAATTTGCCAGCTTGTGTAGGGAAAGAGCCTTAAAAAAACAAGACAGATTAAAAGACGGCTCTGTTACCATATCCTGTCTCACGTTGCACTTTGACCCAGTAATTCCTTCTATAACAATCTCCTCTGAGGAAATGATCAGTAGGGACAAAGATTTGGGATGTTTTTGTCAGTATCGTGAATGCCAAAATAAGAAAATCTACTTCAATGTCTAACAGTAAAGGGATGGTTAAATCAGTCGCATTAAACATTAAATCAGTCACATAAACTCATATATTATGTCTCCATGAAAAATGACCTATCTAGAGAAAATACATAGTTCACAGAGGAGAAAGTACAATTCCTCTTAAAAACGAAAAGCTCTGATTCAGTGTGGGAAGAGAACACTGAGCACCAGGGGAGGATTATCAGGGCCACCTAGGAAGCCCACATACTCTGCAAGCAGGAGGGAAAATTCTGCAAACTTCTTGCAAGATAACTGGCAATTTCTAGCAAATTTTAAATGTGCAAACTTTTAGACTCAGTAATTTTACTTTTAGGAATTTATCTGCAGATACATTTGCATTTGTGTCTAATGATTTGTATTTAAATGACAAGAGCTGGGGGCAACCCTAGCACCTCCAGTAGAGTATCGCGTGGATAGAGTATGTACACTTATGAAGCCCAGCGCCCTATGCAGCTGTTAATGAGAATGAGGGAATTCATTTAGTTCATGACTGCTATGGAGCTATATTCTAAATAGATTAAATGAAAAAAGTATGGCACATGTGTGTGTGTGTGTGTGTGTGTGAGTGTGTGTTTAAATTTATAGACTATCTCAGGAATAACAAAAAGTTATTAATGGCTTCTTTGGGGAAAAGGAATGAAAGGAAAACCTATTATTCATATTAGGTTCTTTCATATTTTTCAAACTGCGTGCCATGTGGACATATAAGCCATTGAGAAATTAATAAAAATTAAAATTTAAAAGCAAAAAGGAAATAGAAATATCTTTCAGAATTACTGGGAAAATGCTCGTAGAATAAAAATGAAATACCCCCAACCATATATACAGTATAATCTCCTTTGTATTTTTTTGGGGGGGGGAAGTGGGGCAGAGGGACAGGGAGAGAGAGAGAAAGAGAGAGAGAGAGAGAGAGAGAATCCTAAGCAGGCTCCACGCTCAGCATAGAGCCCGACACCGGGCTTGATCTCATGACCCTGAGATCATGACCTGAGCTGAAATCAAGAGTCTGCCACTTAACTGACTGAGCCACCCTGGTACCCCATGCTTTTAAAATAATGAACATAGACCAAAGACTGGAAAGAACACACCAAAATGACACAAAATGATACACAAAATGTTTTCCTTAATATTTCTGTTTATTTTCTAGATTTTCTACAGTGACTATGCGTATTATTTCTATACAGAACAAGAAAAAAGAACTTTTCTCCAGTTAATGAGATTAAGGGAAACCTATTTTCTTCATTATTCTTTTTGTTATTTTTTGCCTGGTGGTTTAGTACTATTTTAAATATGAAAGAAAAAACTATTTAAAAACTGATTTGGATGGGACGCCCGGGTGGTTCAGCAGTTGAGTGTCTGCCTTCAGCCCAGAGCATGATCCCAGAGTCCCGGGATCGAGTCCCACATCGGGCTCCCTGCATGGAGCCTGCTTCTCGGCATATGTGTCTGCCTCACGCTCCCTGTGTCTCTCAGGAATGAATGAATGAATAAATAAGTAAATGAACAAATAAATAAATAAAATGTAAAAAAACTGATTTGGAACCCTGGATCAGTGTTTTTGAAAACTATGTTTGGAGCTTCAGAGCAGTGCCCTGCAGGGTGAGAGGCATCCATCCCCGGCCAGTCTCTGGCCAGACTGGGCTTGGCCACCTGGTGACTACCCACTGGTTCTGGGTGCGGGAGAGAGCTCTCCCTTTCTCAGTGTTGGGTACCACTGTTACCCAAGCAATGACCTCTCTCTTCAAGTGGCCACATTTGCTGCTGCAGAGGGACCTGGGAGTAAGGAGAAGGGGAGAGGGGAGAGGAGCCAGAAAGGCAGGGGCCAAGCGAGAAAGCCAGACACAGAGCAGGTTTCAGGCTGTGAACATCTGGGCCACAGTGTTCTTGGCTGCTTGGAACTCATCCTAACTCATGCCCTTTGCTTTCCCAGGTTGTTTGAGGTTTCCTGAGTACCTCCCATTCTGGAATCTTTTCCATCTTCCCAGGGCTCTTCCATAGACCATGAGTGTCTACCGATGTGAAATTCCTGGCACAGAACTCTGGCCTGTCTGAATAGCTGTTTTCCTAGCGAATAGCAGCCATTTAAATGTAGTGTGAGAAACTCAGAGGTGTGAAAACAAAGGGCAGAGGAAAGACCATTCCCTGGGCGTCAAATCTGAGGTGGCTGCCATGAACAGTTGTCTAGGTTGTCCACTGCCACGTCTTCCATTCATAAAGTAGACCTCATTAATCTGCATATTTAGTACAACCACTTTTTTGGCTGTCGATTGCTTAACAGAGTTAGTATATTAGGACCATTTTCAGGCATTATAGAAGAAAAGTGTCTTGAGAAAGGGCACTTTTTTTTCTGGTTGGTTGTTTGGGTCAGAAGCAGCCTTGTTAGCAAATGCAGAATTTTAATTCGGGGGCCACACCGTGCCCTTGTGCACAAACCAGCCCAATCTGCTGTGACACTCCTAGAAGTGGGTGTGGGTGATGGGACATTACTAAAAAGAGAGTTTCAGATGCGTATCTATCTATAAATGCTGACTAGGGGGCAGAAGCACAGGCTTTTTTTTTTTTTGGCCTCTCCCAGTGTTCAGGGGAGAGGGTGTCGGTCCTGCCCTCGGACTTCGGCTTCCCCAGTCATGAGAACCGCATGCTGATGTGTGGATTTCAAAGCACTTATTGAGACCTAAGGGCTCTATTAAGCCGAAATTGCTGCCTGACTCGGCAAGCTTCAGTCACTTGGTCGCTATGGTGTTTAATCCTGACTCAGGGACCCACGCGGCCCTCCCGGACTGCGGAGCACAGATCCTGTGATTGGCCACATCCCACTGCTCGCACCCCCTGCGCCGTGTGTGAGTATGTGTGTTTGCACAAGCATGTGCGCAAGCTCACTCGTGTGTATAATGAATGCACCTTGGCTTCCCTCTACAATTCTTAGGGAAACACTGATACAGATCGCTTCGGGCCACATTTGGTTTCAAGGTGGGAAAACCTAGTGCACTCTGTGGAGATAAATACAGCTGAGACGTGTCAGCACCCTTGGGTCGCCGTGTTTGAGAAGGTGCTTCAGTAACGAGGGTCCTAGGTCTAGGAATGGCCCGTGGGCCCCACCCGAGGCCTCTCTCTCCCTTCCTTCCCTCTTGGCTCTCCACCTCCTCCATAAGCTACTAGCAGACAGAGCAGGGAGGTGCAGAAATGCCTAAGTCCCCTGCTGTGGTTCTGTTTCCTTTATTTTTTTTTCAGGTTTTTATTTATTTATTCAAGACAGACACACAGAGAGAGGCAGAGACAGGCAGAGGGAGGAGCAGGCTCCCTGCAGGGAGCCCGATGCGGGACTTGATTCCAGGACCTGAGCTGAAGGCAAATGCTCAAGCACTGACTGAGCCACCCAGGTGCCCCCTCTTCTGTTCCATCTTTAAGGAGCCACCTGAAACTCCTTGTCCCATGAAATCTTCCCGGGCTCACACCCTGGTGTTCCAAGCCGGGCAACCCAAAATCCGCTTGCTCATTCTCTAGCTCTGTGCAATTTGCCGGGTGCCGAATGTCTAAGAGGAAAGACGTATCACGTTCGGTATTCCCCCGCAGTGGATGGCATTAGCCACCTTCCTCAGTTACCTTGGCCTGCATCCCCTGAACTCGGCTCCCGGGGCAGAGGCTGTGAGAGTGCCTAGCAGAGCTCCACTCACAGGGGCTGTAGTTGGCCAAAGGCCCAGCCCCTGGGCTCTGAAATCCACGACCATGTGTGTGTGTGTGCGTGTGTGTGTGTGCATGCATGCACGCGGTGACCGTGCTGACCGTGGGCTGCTCCCGGGAATGACTGCACATGGCAAAGGTACCAGTGCACATCCATTCCCGGTTGTCGAGGGACATCCCTGATGCCTGACTTGGGCTTACGGGCTCCCTGATGGCCTTGCAGAGCCTCCCATAGACCACATGGCAGTTGAGTGCTTTTATCCACACTTTGCTCCCTTACTCCAACACGCGAGGTCTCTTGCGTTCATAATCTCCCGGGGTTTCACAGCTCCTTCTCCATTTCCTTAACCAAAATCTTTGCATACGTAATTCCATCTTGGCATCTCTCTCTCAAGGATCCAGACTAACAAAAGTAGTACTATGAGTGAGGTAATAGCACGATCGGCCCCTTTCATCTTGGGAGGACGGGCTTCTCGTCCTCATGGGGATAGATGCTTCTTGTTCTGCACATGGGTTTGCCTTCCTAGCCTCTGGATGGTGTGGGAAGCCATGAGATCAGGGCTTGCTCTTGCCAGAGGACATAGCAAGGTCCTAGGAAGTATAGGGCATTAACATCAAGACTCTTTTTCATCAAAAGACACCACTAAGAAATTAAAAAAATAAAATCCTCACAATGGGAAAAGACATTTGTACTATATGTGTCTATATGTATGGGACTTGTGTGCAGAATGCATGTTTTTTTAATTAAGATTTTATTTATTTATACATGAGAGATTGAGAGAGAGAGAGAGAGAGTGAGAGAGAGGGGCAGGGACGCAGGCAGAGGGAGAAGCAGGCTCCACATAGGAAGCCCAATGTGGGACTCAACCCCAGGACTCCAGGATCACGCCCTGAGCCAAAGGCAGATGCTCAACCGCTGAGCCACCCAGGCGTCCCAGAATGCATGTTTTCTGACAAGTCAGTAAGAAAAATAGGGATAGCTCATAGAAAATGGGGACAGGACTTGAACAGGCACCTAACCTGAGAATACCAGTGTGGTCAGTAAACATTTGAAATAATGTTAAGCTCCACCAGTCATTTGGAAAATGCAAATTAAAGGCTCAGTGTGATGCCATTAGAAATGGCTAAAAGGAAAACACCAGACGATGCCAAGTAGGGACAAGTCACTGGAGTCGAGAAACCAGAAGTCTCACCCTGCTGGTGGAAGTGTACACTGGAGTAACTATTTTGGAAAACAGTTTGACAGCTTCTACTAAATTGTGTATACCCATTTCCCATGACCAACAATTCTGTGTGTACCTAAGTTCACCGGAAGAGAGTAAGAATATTCCTGGTGGCACAATTCATAATGCCAAAAGTGAGTAATGACGCAAACATCCACTGATAGAAGAACAGACTGATAAACTGTGTGTTTGTGCAACAGGAAACAGCTGTGAGGACCAATGAGCTACAGTGACATACAACACGGAGGCTCTCGGACCATGTTGCATGAAAGACCTAAAACACAAAGGGTGAGTCCATTTGTAAATGCTTAAAATCCAAGAAAACTAGTCAAGACTATTAGAAATCAGGATAGTGGTTGTCCTTGGAGGGTGAGCAGTGACTGGACTGGGCAAGAGGGTGGTTTCTGGGGTGGTGGCAAGTTATGTTACCTGATCAGAGCGCTAATTACACGGGTGTGTTCACTTTATTTTGATAAAGTCATCAAGCTGTATTAGGATTTGTGCAACCCTTCTGGAGGAATGTTTTGGTCAATTTTACCAAACGTTTTACTTTTACTTTTTTCCTCCATATTTTCATTACCGACAATTCAGAAGAGAAAAAGTAAAAAAAAAAAAAAAAAGACTATCCACTTCGAACATTTTAATGGTCATCTTGGCCTTTTCTGTATATGCTCAGATGTCCTCTCCAGATCCTCCTTCAGATAAAATCAAGACCATGTTCTAAATGCTGTTTTGAAACTGCTTTTCGCAACTTCAATTATATTTATTCAACTCTATACATTGTAGCCAACATTCCATGTCGTTGACATTCTTCTATGGCATTTAAAGTGCTGCTAGTTGCCCAGGGAGTTGGACTTGCATTATCTGTATAAGAATTCATTTTTCAAGTTCAAGGCTTTCAGTCTTTTAGTATTCTAAACAATAATGTGATGGTCAACCCATAGCTAAATCTCTGCCCCACATCTATGATTTTGTCTTCAGACTCAAGTCCTAGAAGTTGTGTGTCTGGATATAAAAGGTGAGTACGCTCTTGAGGTTGAGACATCCCATGGTTAATTTTTTTTAACGACTAAGTAATAGTTTGCAGAGAGAACATATTTTGAAATGGGCCCCTGTCCATGTCAGGTGGCTCTTGGCAACCTCAGAACAACAACAATGAAGACAATGACACTGTTAATAACTACTATGGTGCCACTTATATCATTTATTTCCCACCGAAAGGCTGGCTGGGCGGGTATGAATAGCTATCTGTTACAGATGAGAAGCCAGGTTCAAGTGAAGGGCCTGATTCAGGTTCTCTCAGAAGAACTCTGGGTTCAAAGCCAAGCCTGTCCAACCCCGAAGCCCTCTCCCCACATTCAGAGCTGTTTCCCAGGCAATGGCAAGTCCCTTGGGTGAGTTGGACCAGGGAGCCCAACTGGCCCAGGGATTACAGAAAACTAGAATATCAATACTTCATAATGAGCATCATGAGAGCTAATGCTCAATGCATGTTAGGAGACTGAACAGAAAGAGAAAGAAGGCCTGACACTGAAAAAGAGGAGTCTGGAAGGGCGAGGGCATGTGCGGAGGAATTCTGAGTGTGAGGGAAGTTACCAGAAGATAAAAAATTGAAATCCCGTGTCAACCCACTTGATGACATGTCACAAGCTTGTACACGCCGCCTCAGCTACCAGGGCATCAGGCTGTTTGGTCTCATTCCCCTGGAGTAAGATTGATAAGCACATTCCAGCGAGACCAGATGTAGCTGGGAGAGGCCAGAAGCCAGTTTACGAGAAGACACGGAGGGAGTGGAGAGGTTTGTGCAAGCTTTGTGATTGTGGCTCAGAGTTTTTATGAAAGGTCAAGCAAGTGAAACCCTGGGGATGTTCCAGTGAAATGCTGGATTAAGCTACATCCATTTTTCCATGACGCTGTTGGGGCTGGCTACTCAGAAATAGCAAGAAAGCTCTGTGTGTGTGTGCATGTGTGTATCTGTGTGTGTGTGTGTGTGTGTGTATCTGTGTGAACATCCGAAAAGGATATGCTGTGATTGACAAGTTTGAGGGAAACGTGATGTGGACTCCTATCAACAGTGTGTTCTTCGTCCTTCTCCCTGCTGACCTGGGCAGGTATGGAGAAGAGGCAACATGGAGAGGTAGGAGGGGACTTGGAATGCCACTTATCTCACTTCTAGTCCAAATTTAGCCACCACTTAGCCTCGTGTAAACTAACAATAGCTGACATGTATTTCAGGATCTGTGCTAAGTGCATCTTCTGCATCTCATTTAAATTTCAAAACCGCTCCACAACAAAGGTCCTCCGGTTGTCCCTGTTGTACAGACAAGGATACTGAGGCTTAGAAGGCTTGGGAAACCCATGAGCTATCTCACAAGATTTACTAAGAGGCAGATTTGAGCTGAGGCCCGTCTAAATCCAACACCCCTGGTCTCCTGGATGGCGTTACTTGGAGAAAATACTGTGAGCCAGGCCTCAGCTTCCTTTCCTTTCAGGTGAAGATACATACACAAAGCCCAGGGCATTGTCTGGAGGCCTAAAGTAAGTCCGGTCTCTTGCCAGACTCTGGCACATACTAGGTCCCCAATGACTGTTAATTTTTCCTCCCTGCTGAGAACTTTCAGAAAGGAGAAGAGGGTGTATAAAAACCATATCAAACCTAAGAACCTGAAAACCTCTGGTGGGTTGGATGATGCTAGACTGGACAGGGTGGAGTGCTATAAACAAGAAGGATTCAGATTCAACTAACAGTAGGAACAGGACGAGATCATGGGGCTCAGCTCTGTGCATATGCTGACCTCATCACAAATTGTGGGGATGATGGGACTGAGTTGAATTATCAAATGGGGAAATGATGCCGCAAAAATGAAGGATCTTGCCCTAAGTCATGTTGCCGGGATTCCCTCCAAGGAGTGAGCATGACTTTTAGTTTTTTTTTTTTTTTTTTAATTTTTTATTTATTTATGATAGTCACAGAGAGAGAGAGAGAGAGAGAGAGAGGCAGAGACATAGGCAGAGGGAGAAGCAGGCTCCATGTACCGGGAGCCCGCCGTGGGATTCGATCCCGGGTCTCCAGGATCGCACCCTGGGCCAAAGGCAGGCGCTAAACTGCTGCGCCACCCAGGGATCCCCGACTTTTAGTTTTTATTACAATTCTTTCTCAATAAAAAATTCACATACCATGAAATTCACCTTTTGAAGTGTACAATTCAGTGATTTATAATATATTCACAAATAAGTATAACCATCACCACTGTATAACTATCTAATTCCCAGAGTGCATAATTGACATATAAAATTATGTGAGTTTCAGGTGTACAACATCATGATTCAGCATCTGTATTTATTGAGAAATTATCGCCACAGTAAATCTAGTCAACATCGGCTCCATACATAATTAGTTTTTTCCTTGTGATGAGAACTTTTAAGATCTACTCTGTAAGCAGCTTTCAGATATACAATATAATATTATGAACTATAGTCACCATACTGTACATGACATCCCCATGACTGATTTATTTTACAAGTGGAAGTTTGTACCTTTTGCCCATCTTCACCCAATTCTCCTCCATCTTTGCTGTATCCCCTGACTCACAACCACCAATCTGTTCTCTGTATCTATGAGCTCGGTTTTTTACATTCCACAGATAAGTGAGATCATATGGTATTTGTCTTTCTCTGACTTATTTCACTTATCTAATGCCCTGAAGGTTCATTCATGTTGTCACAAGTGACAAGATTTCATTTGTTTTTTATGGGTGTGTGTGTGTATGTGTGTGTATCACATTTTCTTTATCCATTTATCTATCAATGGATGCTTAGATTATTTCTATAACTTGGCTGTTGCAATAATGCTGCTGTTTACATAGGGGTGCATATATATTTTCAACTTAGTGTTTTCATTTTCCTCGGATAAATAGCCAGGAGTGAAACTGACAGGCCAAAATTAATTTTTGGAGGAAACTCCATACAGTTTTTTCACAGTGGCTAAACAAGTTTGTATTCCCACCAACAGTTCACGAGGGTTCCTTTTTCTCCACATCCTCACCAACACCTGTTATTTCTCGTCTCTGATAATAGCCATTCTAAGAGTCATAAGATGATGTCTCATTGTGGTTTTAGTTTGTATTTCTCTGATGATCAGTGATATATTTTTAAAATATTTTATTTATTCATGAGAGACACAGAGAGAGAGGCAGAGACATAGGCAGAGGGAGAAGCATGTGGGACTCGATCCCAGGACCCCAAGATCATGACCTGAGCCAAAGGCAGACACTCAACCATTGAGCCACTCAGGCATCCCTGATGATTAGTGATGTTAAGCACCTTTTCATGTACCTATTGGCCATCTGTATGTCTTTGGAATAATGTCTGTTCAGACCTTCTCCGCATTTTTAAATCAAATAATTTGGGTGGTATTTTTTGCTATTTAGTTATGTGCATTCTTTTTTTTTTTTTTTTTTAAGGGAGGGATGGAGGGAAGGAGGGAGAAAGAGAAAGAGAAAGAGAGAGAGAAGGGGAAGGGCAGAGGGAGAGAAAGAATCCCAAGCAGGCTCTAAACCCAACGTAGAGCCTGATGTAGGGCTCAATCTCACAACCCTGAGATCATGACCTGAGCCAAAATCAAGAGACAGACACTTAACCAGCAGCTTATATGCATTATATATATATATATATATATATATATATATATATATATATATTTTTTTTGGATACAAAGTCCTTATCAGGTATATTATTTGCGAACATCTTCTCCCATTCATTTTGCTGTTGGTTTCCTTTGCTGTGCAGAAGCCGTTTATTTATTTATTTATTTATTTATTTATTTATTTATTTATTTATAAAATTTATTTATTTATGATAGTCACACAGAGAGAGAGAGAGAGAGAGAGAGAGAGAGGCAGAGACACAGGCAGAGGGAGAAGCAGGCTCCATGCACCAGAAGCCCGACGTGGGATTCGATCCCGGGTCTCCAGGATCGCGCCCTGGGCCAAAGCCAGGCGCCAAACCGCTGCGCCACCCAGGGATCCCTGTGCAGAAGCTGTTTAGTTTGATAGTCCCAACTTGTTTAGTTTAGCTTTTGTTGCTTTTGCTTTCAGTGTCAGATTTTTAAAAATCATTGTCAAGACCTATGCTGGGGAGTTTTGCTTATTTTTTTCTTCCAGGAGTTTTATGGTTTCAGGCTGACATTCAACTCCTTGATCCACTTGAGGTGATTTTTGTGTATGGTGTAAGATAATGGTTCAGTTTCATTCTTTTGCATGTGGCTGTCCAGTTTTCCCAGCATCATTTATTGAAGAGGCTAGCCTTTCCCCATTGTATCTTCTCTACTCCTTTGTTGTAAATTAATTTACCATATATGCATGGGTTTATTTTTGGGCTCCTGATTCTGTTCTAATATGATGACTCTTTCTTTCTTTCTTTCTCTTGCCTTTTGCCACGACTAGCTCCTCCACTGCAGTGGTGATTAGGAGAGGTGAGACAGACATCCTGGTCTTGTTCCTGACCTTAGAGGCAAAGGAATCAGTCTTTGTGCATTAACTATGTTAGCTGTGAATTTTTTATAGATGTCTTTAATCGGGTTGAGGAAGTTCCCCTCTATTTCTACTTTGTTCTTATCATAAGAAGGTGTTGGATTTTGTTAAAGCTTTCCCTGCATTTATTGAGATGATAATGTGTTTTGTTCATGATTAATTTATGTATGTTGAACCAACCTTGAATTTCTGGGATTAATTTCATTTTGTCACCTCTACTAAACAAGGTGAGACATTCCTAGACCTAAGTGTAGATATATGTTGCATGTGTGTAGCATTGAAGAACTTACCTGATTGGAGCTGTGTATGGAAAATTCAGAGAACCATGCAGAGCATCTTTAGAACTTGGAATGGCTTTAGGATTCTAGTCCACCATTCCTTGAACTACATTTCTGAGTATATTTATATCCCACTAAATATTAATAAATGTCTTCCAATTTAAAAAAAATTTAAGAACTGTGGTCAAATCCATATGGTGAATAGTGTTCACCAGGTCTTCATGGAAGGGTGTCTTAAAGTCTTCTTTAAGCAAATATGCATTATGAATCTCTGAAGGGAGATGCAGTATCCAATATTTCCCTACCTTATTTGGCAATGGAGTCCTGTTTTCAAGAAGGTTCAAGCAACATAGTCAAGATAGAATGTTCCAGGAAGTACAGATGGTAAAATGTTGATCTAATCCAACTCTTTTACTTTTCAAATATGGCCTGAGGGAAAGAAGTGCATCCTTGGGGCAGTTGGGTGGCTCAGTTAATTAAGTGTCTGCCTTCAGCTCTGGTCATGATCCTCTGATCTTGGGATAGAGCCCTGCATGTGGCTCCCTGCTCACTGGGCAGTGTGCTTCTCCCTCTCCCTCTGCTCCTCCCCCTGCTCGTGCTCTCTCACACTCTCTCTCAAATAAATAAATAAAATCTTAAAAGAAAAAAAAAAAAGAAATGCATCCTTAAAGTCATATATTAAGTCAGAGTCTGTGCTAGTACTAGAATCCAGGTCTCCAGACTCTGGATGAAGACCATTTGTTGTGGGTCTTGCTCACCATGTCTATCAGTTGGGGAAAACTTTAGATGCTATAACAATGCACATTTCAGTGTGTTCAAAAGAAGTGGTTTTTTTTGTTTGTTTTGTTTTGTTTTAATTCATATGGTAGTCTAGCATGGGAGTTGTGGTCAGTGGGTCATCTGCTTCCCTGTGGCTAATCGGAAACTTAGGATCCTATAAGAAATGGTGTGGTGCTATTATCTCCTGAGATCACAGACCAGACAGAGAAGCCCCACTTGCTTTTTAAAGGCCTTGATCCGAGAGGAAAGATAATGAAGTAGTTGACAGTACAGACTCTGGAATTAAATTTCCTGGGCTGGAATCCCATCTCTGACTCACTGGCAGTTTTCCTCTGTATTCTTCAACTCTTCAGACCCTTAGTTTCTTCATCTGTAAACTGGAAATAATGATAGAACTTACCTTATAGGATTGCTATCCCAGTAATGAGTTAATGTTTGTCAAACGCTTATTTATACCTTGCACATAGTATGTGCTTATAAGTGTTTCCTTTTTCTTTTGTTTTTAAAGGCTTATTTATTTCTTTTGAGAGAGAGAGAGAGTGAGAGAACAAGTGGGAAAGGGGTAGAGGGAGAGAATCTTTCAAGCAGATTCCCCACTGAGGAGAAGCCGAATGCAGATGCGAAGATCCAGGCCCACACCCCATGTCGGGACCTGAGCGGAAACCCAGAGTCAGACACTTAATAGACTGAGTCACCCAGGCATCCCTGCTTTTAAGTGTTTTCTAAATAACATAAACAATAACAATCATAATATTAAAAAAAAATACCCAAAAACTCTTGCTCTATACCTGGCTGCCGAGAGAGCTTAGGCAGCTATTTCCTGGTGGCAACTCTGGAAGGGGAAAGAGGATTTTTAAAGTTTTTGTAGAGAGCTAGTCATCTTAGCCAATCTAAACATTATAATTTATTTATTTATTTATTTTTTTATTTTTTTTTTAAATTTGTTTTTTATTTTTATTTTATGATAGTCACACACAGAGAGAGAGAGAGGCTGAGACACAGGAAGAGGGAGAAGCAGGCTCCATGAACTGGGAGCCGGATGTGGGATTCGATCCCGGGTCTCCAGGATCGTGCCCTGGGCCAAAGGCAGGCGCCAAACTGCTGCGCCACCCAGGGATCCCTTATTTATTTATTTATTTTATTTTTTAAAGATTTATTCATTCATTTATTTATGATAGACATAGAGACAGAGAGAGAGGCAGAGACACAGGCAGAGGGAGAAGCAGGCACCATGCAGGAAGCCCGATGCGGGACTCGATCCAGGGTCTCCAGGATCAGGCCCTGGGCTGCAGGCAGCGCTAAACCGCTGCGCCACTGGGGCTGCCCTAAAGAGAGAAATTTTAAATTTTCCAGAGAGAAAGGCATGATACTAAGGAATTTATTGTATAGAATCTTTATTGCTAATTTAATACGTATTTAAAAGCTAATGCTATTTGGTGTGCTGAAATGATTGTAAGTTTAAAATATTTACAAGATATTTCAGTGGTCCTTACTCTACTTTTCCCATAAGATTGTATATTTCTCTGATTTAAAGTCTCCTTGTAGCAATGGGAGTTATTTATGCTGTTGACGATATTCCATCTCTCTCTGCAGGCACATGCTAGCATAGCATTTCCCTGCACCCTTTTAAAGTTAGCCCTAACTGTGGGACTTGCCTTGACCAAAGAAACCTGAGTGGCCATCATGTATGTCACTCCCAGGAAGATTTAAGTGTGATTTCCCAAGTTCTCCTCTTTCCTTCAGCTGTGGGGGTCATGACCCTTTATAGCCTTCCTCCCCTTGGGTGCAAGTATCTGCAGAGAGTACAGCCCCACTGCCAGCCAGCAGCACACATGCAGCATAAACAAGGAAGAAACTTTGGTTACATTAAGCCACTAAGACCTGGAGATGTTCACTGTAGTGTGATAACCTAACCAATCCTAACTGAGGCAAGGAGTATCAAGTTAGCAGAGGATGACTCTAGGCTTTTCTGATGATCTGATTATGGCGTGCCGCAGAGAGGGGCAGAGACACAGCCTGGAGATAGGAATATATTTCTATAGACTGAATACCCGTGTCCCACCCTCCCTAATTTATATGTTGAAACCTGTAGCCTGATGTGATGGTATTGGGAGATGGAGTCTTTGGGAGGTATTTCGTCATGAGGGTGCTAAGTATGTACTAAGATACATGTGTTATACGACAAGGGCCTGAGCTGTACTGACTACATTGGGAAGAAAGGACAATAAAAAGTAAAAACATGACCTACACCATGTTCTTCTTCTTCTTCTTTTTTTTTATGTTTGTCCACTTTGTTGAGCAGATTTGTTCTACACCATGTTCTTAAACACTGTGTTCTCTTTCTAGCCTCAGTCAGCCTTAGAGACAGAGGTGACTTATAGCTCTGCTTGGCAATCATAACATCTTCCCAGGGAAAGATTTGACTTTGCCTCTGAATATTTTTTCAAATCTAAGGCTAATTATGTTTAATGCACCGGTACAATTTGGTTATTGGTTTATTGGATATTATCTAATTGACAGGGTTTCTTCCTATTTTGTAGACTAAAATCTTTTTAACATGATAATTATTACTGGACAATACAGTATTCAATTTATTCCGGAGGTAATCATGCCGTAATATCAGGCATTGCTTTTTGCAATCAATGGAGATTATTTTTTTCATTATAACAGAAAGAAATACTAATTTTAGGAGCCACAATAGAAAGATAATGTCCAATGGAGCCATTATTGGTATAGGCAGCTGATTTCAGATGACTAGCTAGTACTGTTTGCTGAATCACAATAGAGTGAGGTACCAGGTCCATTTGTGAAGATAAAGGTACTGATATAAAATATATATCTAACCTGCGGGAATTACTGAATGAGCCATGTGCTTTCCATATATCAGCTGAAATACAAAATCAGTCCCGCTCTCTTCTTGGTCTATTGATAATTAGATTGGGAAAAAGTCTTTATAGACTCACCTGATAGCTAATATCTGGTATCTAAATTTAGTATATGATCATTTGTCATTTCCCCAAATCACTAATGGACACATAGAGGAAGGTGTTAGTCCTTTTGTTGATGTATTTATTATTTTAAAAATTGCAAAGAGAACTGGGTCAAGAGAGTCAATTCAGTGAATATTTTCTGAGCACCTACTTTTTCTGCTTATTATAGGCAAAAGCCCTCACTGCAATGGATTTGCTCACTCTGCAAAGTGAGGGGCAGTGAATGAGAAAAATGAATTTAAATGGTATGCCTACCAGGTTCCCCTACACACATTAAGAGTTTTAAAAATGCTGCTTTAGGATTCAGTTGCTTTATGAATGTGTTTATATTTTTAGCTTTTTATTGACATCTAGTTCTTTAAGTCCTCCAACACTGGTCTTTTTTTTTTCAAGTTTGTCTCGGCTCTTCTCCGCTTTTGCTTTTTTATACACATTTTAGAAATGGCCTGTCAGTTTCCCCTAATAAAACATTGCTGACACCTTAATCAGGATTGGATGCAATCTACAGATTATTTTGGAAAGTATGGGTGTCTTTAAAATGTTCTCATTTATGAAAATGATATATCCTCCCATTTATTTAGATTTACTTTCATTTCTCTCAAAAACATTTTGTGGTCTTCAGTGTTGCACACCTTTCATTATATTTATTACTAGATAATTGATGTTGTTGATGCTACTTTTGATAGGCTGAAAAATGGTCCCCCAAAGATGTCAAGTCCTAACCTCCCCCCTAAAACCTGTAAATGTGACCTTATTTGGAAAAAAAGTCTTCATAGATAGGTTAAGGGTCTTGAGATGAGGAGATTGTTCTAAAATATCTGGATGGGCCAGAAAGGCCATCACAGTTATCATTATATGAGAGGCAGAGGGAGGTTTGATGAGGCACAGGGAAGAGAAGGTCATATGAAGATGGGCCTGAGAGAGATCTGAAGATGCTGGCCTTGAAGAGGAGAGTGATGTCACCACTTGTCCAAAAATGCCAACGGCCTTCAGCAGCTGGAAGATGCAAGGATAGGTTTTTCTTTTAGAGTCTCTGGAAGCACAATGTGGCCTTGCTGACATCCTGATTTTGTCCCAATGAGACTGAGTTTGGACTTCCGGCCCCCAGGACTGTGAGGGAATGAACTTTTGTTATTTTAAGATACTTTTTTTGGAGTTGGTATCTCTAGGTTAAAGTGGCCCCGAGTTCCTAGCTACCTCTGTGTTTCTGCTCTCTCCTGAATCTTGGTCCAGCAGTTCCCAGTTATTCACAGTCTCAGTACATTTAAACATTTTTACAAATCCAGGGTGCCTGAGTGGCTCAGTTGCTTAAGCATCTTATTCTTGATTTCAGCTCAGGTCATGATCTCAAGGTTGTGAGATGGAGCCTTGCCTTGGGCTCCATGGTGGGAGTGGAGCCTGCCTTTTAAAGATGCTTTCTCTCCCTCTCTCTGCCTCCTTCCAGCCTCACCACCACTCTGGCCTGTACTCTTTCTCTAAAAAAAAATTTTTTTTTTTTACAAATTCATTTTTTATAGATGTTCTCAGATGTGTGCTTTTATTATCTAATCTTACATTACTCACTTTAATCTCACCTGCCATTTTCTTATGTGTGTTATAATATTTAAGAGTTTATTCATTTATTGAATTGTTTATAACTTCTCTACTGTACTCTTTCTCTTCCTTTGTTCTTCCTCGTGTTTCTATGTTTTGCCACAGTCTGTCATGTTAAAACATAAGCTTTCTCCAAATGTCTGGTTTTAAATATATTTAAATGTCTTTTTTTAAATATATTTTTAACACAAGGCACTAATTGCATTGGAGGTGTGTGTGTATGCGTGCTTGTGCATGCATGTTATGGAAAGAGAGAGAGAGAGAGAGAAAGAGAGAGATTGTTAGTGGACTTCTTCACTGCTCAGGGGTAACCTGGCCATTTCCTTGAGGGGACATCAGAATGTCAGTATAAGTAGGTCCTTTCTCTTGAGCAGAGGCACACTCCTGGCTTCTAATGTTCTGGGAAGTCTCACCATTCAGTTTAATGACTTTTCACTTATTTTTCTCAATATTCAGTCTGTTGTGTCCCCACTTTCTTGAACTGTTCCTGAGTTTAGGTCATCCGAGCCAGGAGGTAGAGTCTGAACAGCTCAATTTTAGGTGTCCATTTCTGGTCCAGTCAACTGTGATGGGGGATTGGGTCACAGTATATAGGGCTGCCACTTGAGCCTACTATTCTTAAGGCACATTTTTGCATTTTGACTTGCTTTTCTTGGAGTACTTTTTCAAGTCCCTTATGTTTCCTCTTGACTTGAGTGAGTGAGGAAATAAGCTCTTTTGGATCATCAGCTTCTTTTTTCATAGACTTAAAAGTTTTCATAAGGTCAACCCGGGACTCATTCCAGGTGGTAGGATGTCCCTCTGCTCACAGTGGCTAGTACCTGGACTCTCTCTTAAAGCAACATCATCTGTGGGGTATGCAGGGACAATAAGATTAGGGTAGAAACTTCCTCCTTTCTCTGGCTGAATTCTGTTCCAAATCTTCATGGGGACACTTGGGGATAAGCAGCATCCTGCTATCTGCTCATATTCCTTGGTAGCTGCTTGGAGGAGTTGAACAAGTGGGAACACACGTTAATCAAAGAAACTTCAGTTTGAGGGATGCCTGGGTGGCTCAGCAGTTGAGCGTCTGCTTTCAGTTCAGGTCATGATCCCAGGGTCTTGGGATCTAGTTCTGCATTGGGCTCCCCAAAGGGAGCCTGCTTCTCTCTCTGCCTTTGTCTTTGCCTGTGTCTCCCATGAATAAATAAATAAAATCTTAAGAAAAAAAAAAAAGACACTTCAGTTTGAAATGGAGCCACTCACTAGCTGTATGATCTAGGGTGTATATGTATGTACATATTTATTTATAAAAGATTGTATTTATTTATTTGAGAGAGAGTGCAAGAGCAAGCACCCACCAGGGGGAGAGGGAGGGAAGGGGGGAGGGGCTGAGGAAGAAGCAGATCCCTCCCAGAGCCAGGAGCCAGGAGCCAGGAGCCCTATTTGGGGCTCCATCCCAGGACCTTGAGATCAAGAGCTGAGCTAAAGGCAGACACTTAATCAATTGAGCCACCTAGGCGCCCTAGGGCATGTTTTTAAACTTAGGGTTTTCAATTTCTTCCTTTCTTTAAAAGGGGAATAATAAAGAAACTTTGTTCTGCTCATATTCTGTGAAAACAGTAACCGTGTCAAACACCTGTAGTTATTCCTTACACTCTTATCTTACAGAATTCCAGTGGCTGGAAGGCACCTTGCCAAGTTTTCGTCCTCACAGGAGACCCAGCTTGATTCTGCATCCTGTTCTGCTGAGGACACGGCTAGATTGGGATCTAGTGTCCAAGGAACTTGGGTCAATGACAGGTTGAAGTATCATTCACAGAAGAGCTGAGATGGATGGTCTGACGGAATGATGGGAGAGAAAGCATCTCACAGGAAAAGCAAATTAAAAGCTAGGGAATCAATTTGTCAGTTCAGAGGAGCTGGGTCAAAAGTAAGAAGCTCAGTTGTGTACAGACTGAACTAAAACTTGAAAAATCAACCATGAATGAAACTTTGAAGTGGCCTTGGGAGGCAGAGTCTGGAGTATTTCCCAGAACCAGGAGGTAGGGCTCCTCTGCTCTGGGCAGGGCACAGCCTGAGGGCTGAAAGGCCAGGCCCCTAAATAAGACAGCCTTACGATTTTTATTTTTTCTGTTTATTTTAGTGAAAAATCTAACATCTACTTCAGCATAAGGAGTGAGAAAAGCCCAGGTCGCTCTTCCCCGCTTCCAATCCTATTTCTGTGTATCTACGCATCTCTGCAAAATATTGTTTTTGACATAAATGATATCAAACTGGACATAGCACTATTTTTTTATTGAACAATATTAATTTACTCCACAAACATTGATTATGCACTATTTTAGGTGATAGAGATGTAGAATAAACTAGAACTCCTTCTTTTCAAAGATCTTTTCGTATCGATATGTGTCACTTATTTTTAACAACGGCAAATTTATTCTACTGCTTAAGGGATAGTTATTTTCTCTTAGTCTGAATCTTGCCTTTTCATTTCAGATGGTGTCTTTCAAACAACAGTTTTCAAGTTTGATTAAGTTCAGTTTGTGTTTTTTTTTTTTTTTCCCCTTTTGTGATTATTGCTCTTTTGGTGTTTTAAGGAAACGTTCCCCTACTCCAACGCTGTAAAGATTTTATCATGTTCTCTTTTAGAAGTATAATGGTCTAGCTGAAATGTTATATCTCTCCCTTGATTAAGACTTGGCCTGGTCTGAATCACAGAGATTGGTCCAGAAATGGGCAGCCACAGCTCAAACTAGTGCATGAGAGACTCATTACCTTTTGCGGTGGTGATTTTTGTGGGATAAATCCTGGCGTTGTCTTTGCTGCCTGAGAATGTGGAAGAAAGTGGAGACAAGGGATGGGAGGAGGTATCCTGATAACATTGTTTGAATACTTGGATCCCATTGTACCTGAAGCTACAAGCTACATATATATCTTTGAGCCTTTCAGCTATAGGAGCTGATAAGCCCCTCTTTTGACCTCAGGCAGTTTGAGTTGTATTTATTTTAACTACAGTTGGGTTTTAGGTGACGAAGCTAACAAAGTAAGGACGACTAATCTAATCAGTCCTTTATAGATGGACATTTAGGTTGCTCCACATTTTAGCTATTAGAAGTCTCTGACCTTCTGTGGCCAAGGGGAGGAGAATGGGCATAGAATTTGCACAGATGGAAGGGCTGTGTTTTGAGGGAGATGTGGTGAATGTCAAAAGAAGAACAAATTCACTGATGGGCTACTTTGGCTTGCATAGCTGAGCCAAGGAGAGGGAACTATTTCATCAGATTCTCCATTGGAGGACTGCAGTCCTCTTGCCTGGGTGGAGGAGTGTCCCGGAACAGACAGGGCCTCCTGCCCTAGCACCAGTGCCAGGGGAGGGAGAGGCAGGGGCAAATGGCTGTTGCCATTATGAGTGCTCTGTGCCGGGCTCTGACCCAGCCAAGGCCATGCTCATGATCACGGTCCTGATTCCCGCCCTCTCCACAGATCTCTTCTTATCACACACTGCCCTTATTGGAAGGGACTCTTACACCCGAAACCCACAGTCTTTCTGTGACCTTGATATAATCTTTTTTTTCTTTTAAGATTTTATTTTTTTTTAAAGAATAAAAGAATCTCTACACCCAACAAGGGGCTTGAACCCACAACCCTGAGATCAAGAGTCACTTGCCCTACTGACTGAGCCAGCCAGGTGCTCATGCCTTGATATAATCTCGAGTATAAATAATCATTTGAATTACTTTCAACTTTGCAAGGCAAGATATGTGACAAAGGCATCATCATCATCATCATTACTGAGGCTTATTTGAAAACAGAATATACTGGAGATAGGAAAGTACTTCAGCATAAACTTTGGAGTCAGAATGATCTCAAAGACTCTACTGGATTATAACCTTGGGCAAGTTGCTTCCTATGTCTCAGTTTCTTAATCTATAAAATGAGAATACCAAATGTTTCCTTCATATACTATAAGGATTACATGTGAAAATTTTTGGTGGCAAGACACATGGAACAGCCAGTGAATGGTAATAGACATTATTAGCAAAGGCTCAGAGAAGTAGACTAGGGAGAGCCCTGAAAAGTCCTGATCCATGACTTCTGCCCCTTGTCCTTTCCACTGCACTACATAGCTTCTGAGATGACTCTCTCTCTCTCTCTCTCTTTTTTTTTTTTTAAGATTTTATTTATTTATTCATGAGAGACACACACACAGAGAGAGAGAGAGAGAGAGAGAGAGAGAGAGAAGCAGAGACACAGGCAGAGGGAGAAGCAAGCTCCCCATGGGGATGCAGGACTCAAGCCCAGGACCCTGGGGTTATGACCTGAGCCAAAGGCAGATGCTCAACTGCTGAGCCACCCAAGTGTCCCTGAGATGACTCTTTTAAAAGGACACATGGGAAAGACACAGAATAGTCTCTCAACCAGTGTGAGGAGATTGCAGAGATAACAGGATGTTCCCTAATTCTTTTTCCTTCAGCGTTGAGTAATTTTCCTTTCTCAAACCTTCTCTGAATCCTAGTCTTCATGGAATGAGGTCCTCGCACGAACCAATGCCAGCCCTCTCAAGTTTCTCCTTGCCTGGACAATGTCTTGAGTAGTCCATCTTCCCAGAGCTCCGGCCCAGGCTCCCCCTGGTGGTTGCTGCGGGGCGCACCCAGTCCCCATTGGGCTGGGAGGCCTTGGCCAGCCCATGGAGAAGAGAGGTCATTCCCTAAACCCAGTAAGACCCTTCACAGAACATACCCAGCTATGATGGAGTGGTTCCGCAGGGGGAGGTTACACTCCCATTCTGCTCTGGGATTCCAGGTCTAAGGGGATACACAGTGATAGAGGACTCAGCTGAGGGCCGATGCATGGCTGAGGACCAGGGCACAGAGGAGGACAAAGCCTTTCATCATCTCTTGAAATCTTGCATACTCTCCCACATTGCTCAGGGCCTCTGAGCCTCACCAATTGGCTTACCAAAGGGACATTCTCATCCAATCTGGCCTTGCCCCTGGGGAGACTGGCTCCAGAGGTCTGTGCTGCCTGTACCTATTCTTGGTCAACATTCAAACTCCTGTCTTTGAGAACCATGAGTCTAATCAATTTTGGTGGAAGCCTGTGCTATTTAATCCCCCGTGAGCTTAATTCTTCCATTATCCCTGTCTTAGAGGTGAGGAGACTGTGATTCAGAAGCCCTCCCTCTCCTGCCAAAGATCACACACCCAGGGAATGGAAAAGCTGGCATTGGAGCCCAGTGCTGAGAACTTCAAAGGCTGTTTTCTTTCCACCAGGCTACCCTGCACTGAACACAGTAATTAATTGTTACCTACAGACACTATCAATCATAGAACTGAATAAAAAACTTGGAATCACAGCAGAAAGGAAAAGCCTTATTATCCATAGTTACCCTTGTATCTCTTTTCCCTGCTCCTTACCCATCTTCCTCCCTCTCTATGGTTTGTCCGACATGCCTTCTTTTTATCTAAGAACTGCTGCCAAGCCACAATTTCCTGTGTTTTGTCTTGTTATCCAGGGAAGAAAGTAGCGTCTGCTGGCCTGATCTGTGACTTGGGGCCGTAATTACTTCTGGACTGTTTGGGTCCAAAGGACTTGCTAAACATCTCAAAGAAATACCACAGCCTTCCGGTTCTTTCATCTCCATGGTGGAAATTAAATAGAAGAGGATTAATGTTATTGGAACACGGTTAAGTATCATATCCTGAGGGGAAAAATATATATACATTTATTCCTCATTATAACTATCAGTAATTTCACTTGTATAGATGAGAAAACTGAGGATCATAGAGGTAAAGTGGCCAGTCCAAAGTCACATCACTGGGATATAAAGAGCTGAGATTTGTACCCAATCTGTCTGTCTACCAGTCTATGATCTATCTCTTATATTATACTTCCTTCTTGTTAAAAAATATTTTTCTTTTCAAGTCAATTCTAATTATATATAATTAACTTAAAATACCCTCATTTTAAGTGCACAGTTTGATGACTTTTGACACATAGGATATACCTTGTAACTGTTACCATAATCAAAATATAAAATATTTCCATTATCCTAAAATGTTCCCTTGTGCCTCTCTGTGGTCACTTCCATCCCCAGCCCAGGTAACCATTAACCTGCTTTCTGTCACTATAGATCAGATTTGTCTTTTCTAGAACTTCATATAAGTGGAATTATATAATATGTATATTTCAACACATGAATTTTGGGAAAACATAGACATTCAGTTCATAGCAGTGTTTAGTTATAAATTAATTTTTAAAAATAAGATATAGGTCTATTCAAATTTTCTATTTCTTCTTGGGTCAGTTTTGGTAAGTTGCATTCTTTTAGGGTATCTGTCCACTTTATATAAGTTGTCCAATATGTTGATATTGTTCATAATCTTTCCTTATTATCTTTTTAATATTTGCAATATCTATGGTGATGTTCCCTCTTTCATTCCTGAATGGCACTTTGTATCTACTCTCTTTTATTCTTGAGAAGTCTAGCTAGAGTTTTTTCAATTCTGATCATTTCAGAGATCCAGTTATTATTTTCATTGGTTTTGTTTGTTTATCTGTTCTAAATTTTACCATTTTCTGCTCTTGGTTTTACTATTTCTTTCCTTCTGCATATTTTGGGTTTAATTTACTCTTTTCTTTCTAGCTTCTTAAGGTGAAAGCTTAGATCATTGATCCCATTCTCTGCCTACTGATTCAGAGTTTACATTTTGTCCGCTTGATCTTTCATCTCCAGTGTTGTATAAATGTTTCCCCACTATTGCTCATTCTTCTATTATTTTGGAACATGTCTTATTTTGTCTAATATAATGTGTTTTGATGGATTTAATAGATAGAACTTTATTCTTCTTTGCATCCTGCACAAATATTAATGTAGTGTTCTGCATGTAGTAGGTACTTAATAAATAGCTATTAAAATAATAAATAATATTTCAGCATGTTTCCAAGCAGCAGATACAAATGGGCAGAGGACAGGGTGTAAAATAGGATTGGGGCTTAATATTCCTATTTGGTTATCAAATGTCAGCTCTTCTTGGAAGGAGACTCTAATGGTGGAGAGCATCATTCTCTCATTAAGTTTTCTTTATCTTTCATATACTCATATCATTGCACACTATTGTATCATAATATTTAAAAACTTAGTTTACAGGTCTGTCTCCTACTCTAGTCTTAATTTTTCGGCAGCAGGGCCCTGTCATGTTCCTCAGGGCCTAGCACAATGCCTGACATATAGAAATCATTCAATAAGTGTTTATTGGGTAAATGAGAGGAAAAAAAGGCCTTCCTCTGCCTCTGGAGTCTGGTGAAACATTCAGAACATATGTAACAATCTGTGCATTCTGCTGTGCTATATTTCAGAGGATAAGCATGCAGGCCTATTATATTTTTGAAATGCATTTTAAATGGAAAAACATTCAGCATGTGTTGTAAGTTACTGCTCTCAGAGCAGAGTCCGGAATCAATCAATGCCTGGGACCTGACATCTAGTGGACACCACCACCATCCCCCTTTCATTTGTCTGGAAAGAAAATAACTGGCTTAAACCAAATGAAGCTCGCCTGTCTTTGTTCCCAGAGGTGACAACTGTTTCATGAAGAAAGGAGGGTCTGCATCTCCACTGTTTCAGAAATACTGAATCCAGAGCAATTACATAATAGGAGATGCCCCTCAACTCCAGCCAGATCAATATGCTCCCCTCCTAGGGCTGCTATCACAGTGCCCTTGCCGATACTCTCAACTTCATAATTTCACACGTGCTTAGTTCTTGTTTTCCAAGCTCCTTCCCACGCATTACCTTCTCCAACCATTACAACAGCTGCTATATGTTCTGGAGGACACTGAATAAAAGAAAAAGATCCAGCTGGAGCCAGACAGCACTGATTCAGCCTCTGCTCCACCACTTACGGATGGGTGACAGTGGGTAAATATCTTCATCTCATTGAACCTGGGTTTTCTCATTTGTAAAATGGGGATGATAACACTTCCTCACAGGCTTCTTGTGGTGTTTGGAGCTAATTTGTACAACCCATGTGTTTGGCACCTGCTAGAAGCTTGATGGATGTTAGTTATTATTTTCATGTTTGTAAATGCTGTAATTATTTTGGGTTCTTGTGGTGATTCAGGGTGAGATTAAACCAGGTGCAGTAAAACAATGTGAATGGACATCATATTGCTGCCAGTTTATTGCCTCCTGGAACAACTTCTATGGGCAAGAATAGAAGGAATGTAAACAAACAAAAACAAAAACAAAAACTTTCCTCCAAATTAAATAGAACAGAGGGAGGCCCTGTAACTTAAATAATGCTGGAGGGCAGCTCAGTCTATCCTGGAATCTGTGTAGACCCTGTACTTGAGTGACTGCTTTGGAGAATTTGGTAGTAATCTTTTTCAATGAAAATCATTTAACAAAAATTGAGCTGGCACCTCCTCTGTGCTAGATGCTATGGTTAGGGAGATAAACGAATGAATAAATCAGTAACTGAAAGAACTTTCACTCTAACAGAAGGCTTTACAAAGAGCACAGAGGATGAACTCACTAACTTTGTCCAGGAGAATTGGGGAAATCTCCACAGAAGAGTTTTGAAGGATAGGTGGGTTTTCCTCAGATAATGCTATCCCTGAGTCTTAATGGCCTGATGAGATTTTTACAAAGGTCAGCTGTGGGAACAATGAAGTTGCAGGGATTAGTTTGGCATGATGGTGGAATGTTTGCTCTAGAGTTAAACAGAACTGAGTAAGAATCCATGCTCTGTCATTAATGAGCTGGGAAACCTCAGAGAAGTTGGCTCAGTGCTCATGTTTACTTAACTTAAACTGGAGATACTACTAATACCTACTTTGGGGATTTTTAAGAGATTAATAATTTCCCATCTCTCCCATATAGGATTGAGCTAATTGAAAGGGCAGAAATTAGATAGACAAATATCCAATGCTGCTTTATACTAATAAAGCTGTATTCAAAAACTTGAATGTTTAGAAATGAAGGGCTTCCTAATACTATGCCCCAATTTTAGACATATTCACCAGGCACAGGCAGAAAAGGAAGCCACCAGCTTCTCTCCTGTCACAGATCTGCTCCACCAAGCTTACTCTGAGGCTTCCCAAGCAGACCAAAGTGTATCTTTTCTTTAGGTAGACAGATCAAAGTGGGGTCGTGGATATGGGTCAGCCATGTGTGTCTAGTTCCTTTTCCCCCAATCTGCCAATGGGATGAGTGACTCTCCCCAAGGAGATGGGGTGAACAGGAGGTCATGAGTTTTATTCTAATGGAGATCCTTCTGCATGAAAACATGAAGCTACAGAAATGGAGGCTGCATCCAACACCTACAGCAAAGTGTTATTGTGAGGATGAACATGACAAAAGATATACAAAATACTAAGCACAATGCCTGGCACACAGTAAGTACTCAACAAATGTTAGCCTTTATGATTGTTGTGATGGTAGCAGATTAGCAGGGTCATATATATTTTCTGATATTCTTCTATTAAAATATCCATGGAGATATGCAAAAAAGACAAACATTGGAAGCTAAAGAGAACATATGCCAATGTGTGGGAGGGAATTTCTTCCAATTGTACTATTAATAAAGATACACATCCTGGACTACATTCTCCTTTAGAAAGAATGGAACCCCCTTTCAGGAAGGAGTCTGAACTGACCCCAAATCTCAACAAACTATGCAGCTACATCCTTTCTGTTTTGGGGGATTGGTTATCTTTTGAGCTTGATAGATGTGGTCCTATGCTCTCATGTCCATAAATTTCACTTCACACATATCCAAAAGCTACAATTCACAGGACATGTGATGTATTTCTTAAAATGTACATTCTGGTAGAAATGGTAGAGTTTTGGCAACCCTGCAGTAGGTAGAGATGGCTAGTGGTGGAGGAAGAGTCAGGAAAAAGGATGTGGTTTTTTATGCTTAGACAAAAGAACTAATGGAATCATCAGATCCAAACATCAGGGAGAGAGGAGAGCTCACCTCAGTCCTGCTCAGTCAATGAGATGCTTACCTCCCAGCCCTGGACTAGGGGCTGTGTACATCTATCCCTGTCCTAAGTCTAGATCTTAAACAAGAATACTCTCATACTCTTGTGCACAGGGAGAGAAACCAAGGAGATTCCGTGGTTCCCACCTGTTGGCAAAGATTGGGCCTTGTTTAAGGATAAGACAACAGTAAAAAAGGATTCCTATATAAATCATAGCATAAAAGAAATGGAAAGTTATTCTCTAGGCTCAGAGGAAAGTTATAGCTCTAAAAATTACTTATTACAGGGGTCAGAAAAGGTTTTGAAAGACATTTCCTTATTATTTTCAATGAGATCCAAGAAGTCCTGGTCTGGTCTTTCCGTAAAAGGGTGAGTTTTGTCAGCAATGGTTTGAGATAAAAAGAGAGTTTGCAAGCCAACTCCAAAAGTAAGACTGATAATATCAGTGTTGGACATAATTTTATAAAATTGAGTTGTTCCTGAAGAAAAGATGAGAACAAACAAAAAAATAAGAATCTAACTTTTAATAGGAGAAGCTATTCTCCAGTGGGACGAAAGGCCAGAGACTGGAAATCAATATGGTTTGGTATGTTCTAGTGACATTAATATACATTCCTGATGATAGTTTTTGAATTTTAAGGAAAAGAAAAAAATTCTGTAAGAATGCATGCAAAATAAATTAAAAAAACCAAAACCCCAGATTATCTACAAAGGAAGCAAAATCAGATTTTTCTTTGGCAGCATTGATTAACTTAAGAAAATTGAGCAATGTCTGTATAGTTTTAAAGGGAAAAATATTAACCATGCTTTTGTCAGAGAAACCAAGTGATAGATGAATCTAAATAATCCGGGAGGGTTAAATTGTTGTATAAAAGGGTAGGTGGTGGGCAGCCCGGGTGGCTCAGTGGTTTAGTGCCGGCTTCAGCCTGGGGGCATGATCCCGGGGTTCTGGGATCGAGTCCTGCGTCAGGCTCCCTGCATGGAGCCTGCTTCTCCCTCTGCCTGTGTCTCTGCCTCTCTCTGTGTGTCCCTTATAAATAAATAAAATCTTAAAAAATTAAAAAATATAAATAAAAGGGTAGATGGTAAGCATTAAAAACAAACTTGAACATAAAACACCAAAAAATTTGACTGTGTCAATTAGGGTCCTGTCAGGAAGCAGTAACCATCTAGGCATTTCAAACAGAGGGAATTTAAATACAGGCATTTTTTTTCCCTTAGGGGATGGTCTTCTTGAAGACACAAATAGGACATTACTTCTCAAACTTTAAAGTATATTCAAATCACCTGGGACCTTTTTCAATGCAAATTCAAATTCAATAGGTTTGGAGTAGAGCTGTGATTCTGCATTTTCAAGAAGTACCCAAGCAAAGCCAATACTGCTGGTTCCTTAATTATGTTTTTGGATAGTAAGGAAACAGGGGAAGTTGAGGTAACCAGAGATTTAGGAATAGTGGGAAGACATACTTTTCCTTAGAACTGAAAGAACACTGAGAAGAGACATGGTTTCCAAAGCCTAGAATTTGGTACCATCAAGGGATAGCTAAGCAACATGGGGAGGCCTTGATGGGAGCTGGGACCAAGATGGAGGGGCTATCTGGCAGGATTTGAAGTTACAGTGGAGATGTAGCTGCTGCTGGAGACCCAGCTGGAGGCAGAGAGACAGGCAGCCAATACCCTGGCCTCTCCCCTCCTTCTAGCCTCCGATATTCTGCAAGCTTTTGCCACTAGCTAGAGGTACTTTCCCAATACAGCATGCAGCTTCACTGGCTCCCAGCTTCTTCTCTGGGTCACTCTAAATTTCCCATTCCTTTAGTATGCTGAACAATTAAGCTTGATTTCAATGTGGTTCCAATTTCTACTTGCAAAGGGGTGCAAGTCAAACATATCACACAAGGTTCTTTAGGGTATAGGATCTACCCTCTTAGAGTTGGAGAGGTGATGTAGGGAGTGGGTGAGGAGGAAATAGCAAATATAGTTATTATTAATAACAAATGTAGTTTTTCTTTTATGCTTATTATACTCTGCGGCTCCTATCGTTCAGGGCCTTGAACACACCAAGCTCACTCCTGCCTCAATGTCTCTGCAAAGGCTGATCCCTCACCACGAAATGATTTTCCTCATCTGTGGCTTGTTAACTCTTGCTCGCCATTTAGATCTTAGCTTAAATGTCTCTCATTAACAGAAAACTCCCTAACACTCCAGACTAGGTAAGATATGCCTGAAGCAGTTCCTCGTAACATCTTTTCCTTGCTCTTCAATTTCAGCACGAAATTATATATTTGTGTGATTATATTCTGTGTCCCTGTTCCCCACTAGGCCATAAATTTCACGAGGGCAAAACTTGTGTCAACATTGTTAAATGCTGTATTTCCCATGCCTGGAAAACCAATAAATGGATGTACCTTTCCATTGCATTTATATGAAAAGCGAGTTGGGTGTTTTAGTGGCTGAAGAACATATTCACAGTTTTAATATTTGCACGTGAATATTGAAATAATGTAAAAAATGTGATTTTTGGAAGACATTTTGCCTTAGTAATGAACTAGTTAATCAGAAGTTGATTTTCTAAACTTTCATATGTTGCATTGTAAGTGTACCCATCTAAAGCTGGTCTTTAAAAATGGAAAATAGCAGTTTACTATTTGAACACTTACTCAGTGCCAGCCTCTGTGCTGTTTTATAGACATTATCTCATTTAATCTTCACAACCACGTGTGAGTTTATTACTCCTATTTCACTAATTGAGGATACTGAAACTCAGAGAGGTTGAATGATATTCCACAGCTTGTAAGTAGCAGAATAAGGCTTAAGACCCATGTCTTTTTGTATTAATCAGCCAATGTAATTAACTTTTACAATTTCTATATAACAGTTTTAGGTTTAACTTAGTAGGCATATTTCTCCCTTTTTCTAACTCAAGGGAAAAAAGGGAAATGACCTAAGTTGTGAATACAGTGTAGTCTCCAGGGAACTTTATAGCTTGGGTGAGAAAGGTCAGTGATGTAGGCACCTGATTGTGCAGTGTGGCAGCCTCAAGGAATCCAGTGTGGCATATGTAGGCCTCCCACCTTCAAAGAGTCAAGAGAAATCTTTGTGGGAAATTAAGTTCAAATTGGAACCATGAAAAAGCTTGGCAGGTTGAATTCAGTGGTGTGCCAATGCACAAGGACTGACTTGAATTTTCAGAAACTTTGTGAACTAATTATTAGCTGCAGCCATTATTAAAAATTCAATTTTACAAAGTTATAATTTAAAGTTATATTAACAATGAAGGTAATACAAACTTGAAACTCATCATTAATGATTTTACTACAATTTTCTGTTATCTGTTCTCTTGAGTTGTTTATATTGACTGAAACTGAATGGTAAAAATACATGTAGTGGTGTGCCACTGTGCATCTCTTCCTGTGTTCAGTGATACTATGCAGGTCTCTTAAGGTGGTCTATTGTGGAGTATTTACACCATGGAAGTCAGCATATGGTACAAATCAGCTTCTGCCCTCCTCATATTTGGTGGTTAAACATTTATCAGGACACCATTGGTTTCATCCCTGGGAAAAGGGCAAGGTCCAAAGCCAATGTTAAAAGTGAAAGAACACTAATGATTAAAACTGCAGTTCCCTGGAGAAAGAAATCAAGAAAGCAGTCCTATTTACAATTGCACAAAAAATAATGAAGTACTGGGATGCGTGAGTGGCTCAGTGGTTGAGCGTCCGCCTTCGGCTCAAGGAGTGGTCCTGGTGTCCCACATCAGGTTCCCCTTGAGGAGCCTGCTTCTCCCTCTACCTATGTCTCAGCCTCTCTCTCTGAATCTCTCATGAATTAAAAGAAAAAGTATCTAAGAATATACTTAACCAAGAAAGTGAAAGATCTGTACTCTGAAAACTATAACACACTGATGAAAGAAAATGATGAAGACACAAACAGATAGATATGCTATGCTCATGCATTGGGAGAAAACATATTGTTAAAATGTCCATACCACCAAAAGGAGTCTACAAATTTAATGCAATCCCTATCAAAACCAACAGCATTTTTACAGAACTAGAGCAAATAATCCTAAAATGTGTATGAAACCACAAAAGACCGTGAATAGTCAAAACAATTTTGAAAAAGAGGAAGAAAACTGGAAGTATCACAATTCCAGCTTTCAAGATATACTACAAAGCTGTAGTAATCAAAACAGTGTGGTTCTGGCACAAAAATAGAGACCTAGATCAATGCAACAGAATGGAAAGCCCAGAAACAATCTAATTATATGGTCAATTAATCAATGACAAAGGAAGCAAGAATATCCAATGGAAAAAAGTCTTTTCAACAAATGGTGTTGGGAAAACTGGACAGTGACATACAAAACAATGAAACTGATCACTTTCTTAACCATACACAAAAATAAGCTCAAAATCAATTAAAGATCTAAATGTGAGACCTGAAACCATAAAATTCTAGGAGAGAGCACAGGCAATAATTTCTCTGACATTGGCCACAGCAACCCTTTTCTAGATATGTCTTCTAAGCAAGGGAAACAGAAACAAAAATAAACTCTTAGGACTACATCAAAATAAAAAGATTTTTCACAGCAAAGGAAACCAACAACAAGACAAAAAGGCAGCCTACTGAATAGGAGAAGATATTTGCAAATGATATATCAGATAAGGGGTTAATATATAAAATATATAAAGAACTTATGCAACTTAACACCAAAAAAAACCCAAACAATCTAATTACAAATGGACAGAAGACACGAACAGACATTCTCCAAAGAAGAGATATAGATGGCCAACAGACTCACAAAAAGACGGAACTATCACTAAGCATCAGGGAAATGCACATCAAAACCACAATGAGATACTACCTTATACCTGTCAGAATGACTAAAATAAAAAAGATGAAAACCAACAAGTGTTGGCAAGGATGTGGAGAAAAAGGAACCTCCGTTCACTGCTGGTCAGAATGCAGCCATTGTGGAAAACAGTATGGAGGTTCCTCAAAAAATTAAAAATAGAATTACCATGTGATCCAGTAATTCCACCACTGGGTATTTACTCAAATAATGCACAACATTAATTCAAAAGGGTATATGCACCCTATGTTTATTGCAGCATTATTTATAGTAGCCAAATTATGGAAGCAGCCAAAGTGTCCATTGATAGACTAATGGATAAAGAAAATGTGAGATCTATATCTCACATACACAGTGGAATATTACTCAGCCATAAGAAAGAATGAAACCTTGCCATTTGCAACAACATGGATGGATCTAGAGGGTATAATGCTAAGTGAGAGAAGTCAAAGAAATATGAATATATGACTTCATTCATATGTGAAATTTAAGAAACAAAACAAATGAACAAAGAAGAAAAGAGGCAAACAAAAAACCAGATTCTTAACTATAGAGAACACACTGGTGGTTACTAGAGGGGAGGTGGAGGGGGGATGGGTAAAATAGGTGAAGGGGATTAAGAGTACACTTAATTGCTGAGTCACTGTACTCTACAGTTAAAACTAATACAACACTGTATGTTCATTACACTGAAATTAAAAAAGAAACCAACAAAACTGCCTGTTATTTGGGATAACTAGCCCTCAAGAGGCCAAAGAATGGGGTTTTGGTATTTTACCAATAGAAATGTTTGGTATAGGTGTTCTGACGAGAGTGTAGTTATGAAGTAGAAATCACACACTATTAATATAAACGCAACTGGTAAAAAAATTTTAGGGGCTAGAAAATGTCAGATAGTTATAGATGGGACGATGAGATTTGTGATCAAACCTGGAGGTAATGTGTGAAGTTTAATCTGTGTTTACAAATTTTATACTTGTCACATCCTGCCGCTGTCCTGTTGTCCATGTCCATGGAAAGTGTTTATCCTCCTGCTTTCTGTCTTTAACTAGTCAACATTTACCCCACGGGGAGTTCACTCTTCCCCACCACTGGGTTGCATTATCAGGCTTTTTGGCTGCTGTGGGCAATCAGATCCCATACCTTCTGGGGGGCATTTCACCTGAGTCTACAGATTATGGGAGGAGCTATAGACTCTAGGTAGGTGACTGGCTAGCCTCAAGCAGCAGACACACAAGGCCTGCATGAAATTCTTGGCTGGGGTGGTGAGTGAAGCAGAGCAAATATTTGGGAATCCAGGAGAGAGGTGAGGCTGAGATACTATCAGGATGTACAAAAATAGGTCGGTTTATGGGGCTACTACCAGTGTCTACATCATAGGGCTGTTGTGTGACTAAATACATTAGTAGCTATAAAATACTTAGCAAAGTGCCTGGTATGGGATGAGGGCTCAGATACTATTAGCTAAAATGAATCCAATTTATCATCTTTTTCTCTATACACACTGATCTTTGTGAAATGCTCAGAGAAGTCCTCTCAACTATGATAAAAATAGCATCCATCTGGATTTTATTTTGGCACACTAAGTGAGGTCAGAATCATGCTTTATGTTTTTCCAAATGACTTGACACCAGTCCAAACACCATGCGTTGAATATTCTGTATTTCTCCCTTTGCTTTGAAATTTGATTTATAATATATTAAATTTGTATATTTATTTGCTAATTTACTTTTTATTCTGTTCTATTGATATATCTATGCTTTCTGTTGTACTATTTTAAGGATTGTAGCTTTATGATAATGTATTGTAGGACGTGATCCCATTTCTGGTCTTCTTTTTTTAAAAAGGATTTTCCCAGCTATTTTCACATGTTTATAATTTTAGATGAAGTTAAGAATCATTTTTTTTCAAATTCCTTCTTCCAAAAAAATCCTGCTGGGATTTTGATTGTGAATACATTGAATTTATGTTTTAAGTTAAGAAAAATTTATGATGATAAAATTTACTTTTAAACCAAAATACCACTCTCCATTTATTCCAGGCTTAATGTTTTTTTAGTAGAATCTTGTGGTTTCTTATCAATCCCGAACATTTTTATTACATTATTCTTGGATAATTTATAATTTTCTGTAGTTGTGAATGGAATGTTTTCTTCTATCACATATTTAACTTGATTATTGTTTATCAGAAGTCTATTAGCTTTTAGCTTTTTTTTTTAAAAAAAGATTTGATTTATTTATTCATGAAAGACACACGGAGAGAGGCAGAGACATAGGCAGAGGGAGAAGCAGGCTCCCTGTGGAGAACCTGATGCCGGACTCGATCCCACGTCCCCGGGATCATGACCTACGCCAAAGCAGATACTCAACCACTGAATCACCCAGGTGCTCCTAGGTATTGGTTTTTAAGCAGCTTTACTGAGGTAAATTCTATAATATCATTGAATTCACCTATTTCAAGTGTGCATTTCAATGATTTTTAGTACCACTGCTGAGTGATGCCACTATCACCATAAATTAGATATTTTTCTTTCTCCAATAAGATCTCACATGCCAATTTAGAGTTAATCCCAGCTCCCATCCTCAGCCTCAGGTAAATAGGAATCTACTTTCTGGCTTTATAAATTTTCTGGATAATTCATATAATGGAAATATGTAGTCTCTTGTATCTGGCTTTCTTTCATTTAGCATAATTTTTTTCTAGGTCATTTATGATGTTGCCTGTGTGGTAGTTTAGTTTTGCTTTTGCTGTTTTTTTTTTTTTTTTTTTTTTTTACTGCTGAATAGTATTCCACTGTGAGTTTATATCACATTTTCTCCATCCATTCACCAACAATGGATATTTAGGTTATTTTCAGTTTTGTTCTATTATGAATAATGCTACTCTGAACATTTGAATGAAGTCTTTGTGTGACCATATGTTTTTATTTATTCTGGGTAGATATGTAGGAGTGGAATTGTTGGGTTGTATGGCAATTTCATGTTTAACTTTTTGAAAAACCACCAAACTGTTTTCCAAAGTGGCTACACTATTTTATATTCCCACTAGCAATGTATGAAAGTTCTCTATTAACTTTAAAATATTTATCTTGTATGTGACTATCTTATTGAATAATATTTTACTTCCTAATAGTTTTTCTCTTGATATTTGGATTAGTATATATTTTCAATTGCAACTGACAGCATTTCAACTCAAAGTAAGGAAAAAAAAAGAATCGTATTGGTTTATGTAAATAAGGACAAGTGAATTGATCATATACAACTAGAATCCAGAGACTTAAAAGATAATCAAAAGATCTCTCTCTTTCTTTTGCTTTTTAATATTTATCAGTCTTGAGTATCTTAATGGTTGCTGAATGACGATACAGATTTTCTCCTTTGATTTCTTTCTAATGAATTATGTTAATCAAGTTCTTGCTAGCATACCACCCTTGATTCTCTAGCAGCAACCCTTTGGCTATATTATCTTACTATTTTATATATTTCTTTATTTTATTTGCTAATACTTTGTTTAGAAATGTTCTTTCTAAATTAATGGGCAATCTTGATCTTCTTAGTTTGTTTTGTGCTATCTTTAACCAATTTGGTTATTACAATGTTCGCTAATAAGATGAGCTGGGAAGTTCTCTATATATTTATGTGGCTTGAAATAATTTGAATTAAAAAATAATTTGACTAGAATTGTTATAATTTGTGCTACAACTTAGACAAAGCTTGTTTCTAAATTCATGTGGACTTAGTGCCATTTTCAATGGGTAGATTTCTTGTCATTTTTGGACTGCTTTTAAAATTTAAAATTTGAAACTGAATTTACAGTCTGAATCTCATCAGATTTACTACCAAAATCAATCCTCTAAAGGGAATTTTAATAGAACCCAGAACTTCACAATACAATATTAAATTATCTGGGATATAATCCTAAATTACTTGACATACAAAGCATCAGACAAGTGTGGTCAATTCTCAAGAGAAAAGACAACAACAGGTGGTAATCTCAACATGCTCTAGATGTTGGAATCAATGAGTTTAAGCAACTATTGTAACTATGCTACATTAGGTAAAGGTAAATATTCCTGAAATGAATAGAGAAATAAAAACTGCAAGAAGGACCAATTGGGAATTTTAAAACTGAAAAGCATAATCTAAAATAAAAAATTAATTAGATGAGAAAATGACAGAAGAAAGAGTCTGTGAATATGAAGATGGAGCAATAGAAATTATCCAATTTCAAAAACAAAAAGAAAAAAAGATTGAAAAGCAGAACGGAATTTTAGGCACCTGTGGGATGGTATCAAAAAGTCTAATATTTATGTCATTGGAGTTTTAGAAAAAGAGAAGAAAAGATGGGTTCAGAAAAAGTATTTGAGGAGATAATGGTGAAAAACTACCTAGGGGTGCTAGTGGCTCAGTTGGTTAAACATCTGCTTTCAGCTTAGGTCATAATGCCAGGGTCCTGGGATTGAGCTCCACATCAGGGGTCCCTCCCTGCTCAGTGGAGAGCCTGCTTCTCCCTCTCCCTCTGTTGCTTTTTCTGCCTGTGCTTGCTCTCTCTCTCTGCCATATAAATAAATAAAATTTTTTAAAAAGATTTATTTATTTATTTATTTATTTATTTATTTATTTATTTATTTATGATAGACAGAGGGGGGGGGTGCAGAGACACAGGATGAGGGAGAAGCAGGCTCCATGATGGGAGCCCATCATGGGACTCGATTCCGGGACTCCAGGATCATGTCCTGGGCCAAAGGCAGGCACCAAACTGCTGAGCCACCCAGGGATCTCCTAAATAAATAAAATCTTAAAAAAAGAAAAAAAGAAAAAAGATCTCTCTGCCAAATAAATAAAATCTTAAAAAAAAAAAGACCGAATTCCAAACAAGATAAACTGAAACAACCATGACTATATGTCCGTCATAACAAGGCTTTTGAAAACCAAAGAAAAAGTAAAAAATTCTGAAATCAACCAAAGAAAAATGACATATTTCAAAAAAGAAAATAATACTTTTAAATTAATTAATTAATTAATTATTTGGAGTTCAATTTGCCAACATATAGCATATCACCCAGTGCTCATCCCGTCAAGTGCCTCCTTCAGTGCCCATGACCCAGGCACCCCAACCCCCCCATCTCCCTTTCCTCTACCCCTTGTTTGTTTACCAGAGTTAGGAGTCTCTCATGTTCTATCACCCTCACTGATATTTTCACTCATTTTCTCTCCTTTCCCCTTTATTCCCTTTCACTATTTTTTGTATTCCCCAAATGAATGAGACCATATAATGTTTGTCCTCCGATTGACTTACTTCACTCAGCATAATACCCTCCAGTTCCATCCACATCGAAGCAAATGGTGGGTATTCGTTGTTTCTAATGTCTGAGTAATATTCCATTGTATACATAGACCACATCTTATTTATCTATTCATCTTTCGATGGACACCGAAGCTCCTTTCACAGTTTGGCTATTGTGGACATTGCTGCTAGAAACATTGGGGTGCAGGTGTTCCAGCGTTTCAGTGCATCAGTATCTTTGGGGGAAAATAATATTACTAAGACTATGGATTTCTTATCAGAAATCTTTTTTTTTTTAAAGATTTATTCATTCATTCATGATAGAGAGAGAGAGAGAGGCAGAGACAGGCAGAGGGAGAAGCAGGCTCCATGCCAGGAGCCCGATGTGGGACTCGATCCCGGGACCCCAGGATCACACCCTGCGCCAAAGGCAGGCACCAAACCGTTGAGCCATCCAGAGATCCCCTCTTATCAGAAATCTTGAAAGCCAAATAAACAGTGGAATTAAATCTTTAAGGGAAGAAACTGCTAATCTAAATTCTTTATCCAGTAGATATTTATTGAGAAGAAATGTGAAATAAGATACTCTCATTTGAATAAGCGCTAAGAAAATGGATTCATTACCACTAGACTTGGTCTTAAAGAAATGTCAAAGGAAGTTCTTTAGGTTAAAGAAAATTACACTAGAGAGATCATTGGAATTTTAGGAATGAAGGGAGAGTAACAGAAATGGTTAAATACCTCAGTATATGGAATAGATGATTTTTCTTTTTGTAAGTATTTTCTTTCTTCTCTTAAATATTTTAAAAGACTTCTGACTGCTGAAATCAAATACTATAAAGTTGTCAATGCATCTAGATGTAATACATATGACAACTGTAAACAAGAAATAGAAAGGTAATGGCTGTAAGACATCTACATTTTACTTGATATGGTGAAATATTTATTCTAAAGAGGCTATGAAGTTAGTCATGTACCTTGTAATCCCTAGAGCAACCACTAAACATGAACTTTTTTATTCCTGGAAACGTTCATTGGCCTGAAATCTACCTTGTTAACAGCCACTCCAACGGTCTTTGAATTAGTCTTTGCATGGTGTATATTTTTTCCATCTTTTAATTTCTTCTATTATCTCTTTATATTTGAAATCAGTTTCTTAGAGGCAGCACATAGTTGGATTTCACATGTTTTTATCCAAATTGATAATTTTTGCCTCTTAATTAGGACAATTAGGCCATTTACATTTAATATGATTACTGATATATATAGGTTTGAGTCCATTATCTTCCCTTTTTAAACTTATCCATCTCTACTATGCTTTGTTACCTTTCCCCTTTTGCGCTAACTTCTTTAGGATTAATTGGATATATTTTTGTGATTTTATTTTATCTCCTATGTTAGAATATTAGCTATAACTATTGTTTTAAAGATTGCTTTAGGGTTTATAATAGACATTTTAACTTAACATATTCTAGCTTCAAGTGATGTTATACCACTTCATATATAGTAAAATAACATTTCAGTAATAAGCTTCCACTTCTTTCCTTCTAAGTTTTGTGCTATTGTTGTCATATATTTTACTTTTACATAATTGTTAAACCCCCATTAAATAGTGATTGCTTTTGTCTAAAGAGTCAATTACCATTACAGGCATTCATTTGAGAGGAGAATCTTATATATTTGTGTATGTGGTTACCATTAACAATACTCTTTCTTCCTTTGTGTACATCTGTATTTTCATCTGATGTCTCTTTGCTTCTGCTTGAAAGATGTTTAAAAATATTTCTTGTAGTATGGATCTGGTGGTGGAGAATGGATGGTGGAGAATGTAGTATGGATCTGGTGGAGCTTTTTAAAAAAAATCTGAAAAAAATTATTTCACTTTTATTTTATTTTTTGGAAGGTATTTTTGCTGGGTATAGAATTGTAGGCTGACAGTTTATTTTCTTTCAGTATTTTAAGGATGTTATTTGTTATCTTCTCACTCACGTTGTTTCTGGCAAGTTAGCTTTGTTTCCACATAAGTTCTATAATGTTTTGTTTTAGGTTTTTCTTTTCTTTTTTTGTAATTGGGCTGCTTTTAAGTTATTTAGTTATTGGTTTTGAACAATTTAATCATGGTAGATCTCGATATAGTTTTCCTCATATTTGTTGTGTTTTCATCAAATTTTGGAAAAATATGGCCATTATTTCTTTAAATATTTTCCTACTATTACATTTTCTCTTCTTCAGGGATTCTAATTACAGGTACATTAGCCACTTACCATTTTCCCATTGCTCATTTAAAAAAAAATCTTTCTGTTTCTTCTTTTAGATGTTTTTCATGGTTCTATGTTCAGGTCACTAGACTTTTCTTTTGCAAAATCTAATTTGCCATTACTTCTATCCAGTGTATTTTCTATTATACATGTTGCAATTTTCTTCTCTAGAAAGCTTTATTTGCTTTTTTAAAATATCTTTCACATCTCCATTTAATTTCTTAACATGAAGAATATAGTTTAGTAACTGTATTAATGTTTGCTACTTCCAATGTGTGTGTCAGTTCTGATTGGTTTCTATTAATTTATTAATGACACATTATGGGTCTTGTTTTCTTTCTCTTTTATTTTTTATTTTTTTAGAGATTTTATTTATTTACTTGAGAGAGCATGAGCAGGGAAGAGGGACAAGGGGAGAGGGGCAAGAGACTCCCTGCTATGCAAGGAGCCTGATCTGGGGCTTGTTCCCAGGACCATGGGCAGCTGAAGGCAGACATTCAACTGACTGAGTCACCCAGGTGCCCTTCTTTCACTTTTATATCTGGAATTTTTGTTGGGTTGTATACATTATGAATTTTTCCTTAATGCATTTTTGAATATTTTACTTCTTCCCCTTTGCTCTGGGACCTACTTGAGATACTTGAAACAGTTTGATCCTTTCTGGTTTTGCTTTTAAAATTTATTTGGCAAAATTGAAGTAGCACACAGTAGAGGACTGATAAGTCCCCACTCCTGAGAAAAGAGATTTCTGTGTACTCTACCTCACACTCTGAAAATTATAAAGTGTCCCAGCTTGGGTGGTGAGATCAGGAAACTACACGTTTCTAGCATGAAACAACAGGTTTCTAGCATGAGCTCTATACATGAGCAATGGCCACTATTATTTCTAAATCTTTTAGGAAGTTCTTTCCCCAGCTGTGGCTAGTCTTGTCACAAACACATACTTATTCTCAGCTTAAAAGGCAAGGGGATGCTTTTTTAGATTCTTGCGGGTCTCTATCCATGAGATTCCATTTTCTCTTGTCCCACAAATGCACGTCACCTTAGTTTGCCCAGGCTCTTAGCTACCTCTTCTTAACTCAAGAATTATTTCCTTTTGATGAACTGACTCCTTTAGTCCCTCTTTATCCATGGTAATAATCTTTGTTCTAAATCTTGATATCATTAGTTATATATCATCACTCCAAGTGTTCTACTCTATGCCCTTGAATTGTGAGGGTTTTCACGCTGGCTGGCAGGAAAATGAACTCTTTCTGGCTTTCTGGGAGCTTTGGGTATTGATTCCTCTGCCTTTTTTGGTTGATTCTTTCCCCAGCTTTTGGGCAGTTTCCCCACAAGCACAAAATGTACCCGGTTGAAGACTTAAGAGGCTCTGATGGTCTCTGGAGTGCACTCTTGGTATATCTTTCTTTGCGCTGGTTCCTTGTTTTGTATGCTCTAGGCACTCAGCTCTCCCTTTCTCCCAGCTCTCTCTTCTCACCTCACAGAGCCTGCAAACCTCTGCCTCAATTCTCCAGCCCTCTGTTGTGGCCTGGAAATTCCCTCCAAGCAGTAATCTGTGGCAACTGTTGGGCTCTTTTCCTGACTTCCCGCTCTCTCTCTCTCTCTTTCAGGTGTCACAGTCCAGAACTGATGTCCAATATCTGGAAACCATTGTTTAATATATTTTGTCCTTTTTTTCTTTTGGTTGTTTCAGATGGAAGGGAAAATACAACTTTCTCTTATTCTATATTGGTCCCAAGTGTAATTTTTTATCTAATAACTTTAGAAGTATCTATTTTACGGATATACTGTATCTAAGGTCTCTGGTGATTGTGTTATATTCTAGTGGTGCATACTGTTGTTCAATCATGATGATCTATGTTTTTGAGTGTTTAATATTGTTATTTTTCGTTATGAGCTCAGCTTTAGTTGTGGTTTTCCTTTTCTTCTTTTTTCTGCCAGCATCTTATACAGCCTGTGTTGAGGGCATCTCTCTCCAGATAATTTAGTGTTTCCTTCTACCAGATTATGTTAATTTATCAGCTGCACAGTGTTCCCATGGATAAAAACCATTAAAGATGGACTCACAGGGATGCCTGGGTGGCTCAGTGGTTGAGTGTCTGCCTTTGGCTCATGGTGTGATCCTGGAGTCCTGGGATCCAGTCCCACATCAGGCTCCCTGAGTGGAGCCTGCTTCTTCCTCTGCCTGTATCTGCCCCTCTCTCTCTATCTCTGTCTCTCATGAATAAATACATAAAATATTTTTAGAAAATAAAGATGGACTCACAAAGTATGTGAAGCGATTGTTTTTAGACATTGGACATCCTCAATGTCCCCCAATCGTATGGAGAATGTAAAGTCAAAGTCCGAACCCACGTATGGTATGGACCCACAGTTTTTCATTGCCAAGAGAGACTTTTTTTTAGTCTAGAGCCTAAGAAAACACTGACAAACTTTCTTATGATCTTTGCATGCTGATAGTTTTTTTTGCTAGAAGGTGATATTTCATTTCTAACTCCTAGCATTAATAGGGCTTTTCTGTCCTCACAGGGTGTTAAAATCCAAATCCCTAGATTACTAAAAATAGCATCTCTTTCCTTCCTCTAAAACCTTTGTATAATCAGTTCCCATATTTATTATTCCAATTTTCAGTTTCCTAGGATGGAAATTTCTCTTTATTTCTTATGGTGCTAGCTATTTTAAAAATATACATGTAAACTATTTTATAGTGTTAACTACACACACATACACACACACACGTGCACACACACACACTTTCCAGATAACTATATCTTCTTTTTGATTGCTAGTTAGTGGCAAAACTTATTGAGGCTTACAGCTTTCAATAATTTGAAGTTAAAAAATAAGTATCTAACTATAGGTAAGAGAAAGAATATTAATAAAGAGATTGTCAGTAATCAAAAGACATGGTGGTTGGGTAATGGTACCAGGGAATGAAAAAAGCAAAAAGAGAAGAATGAGATAAGGTAGATGAGGACAGGTTTAGTGAAACTAATAATCACCATTTATTGGGTGCTATGTGCAGGGCACTTTACATGTGGTATCTCACTGACCCTTCCTTTAGGGAAGGTAGTAGTGACCCAGGGTCCAGAGAGGAGAATTGGAGCCCAGGGAACCAGAATGTAAGAGAGCTGATTTTAATTGGATCTGTTTTTTCCCATTAAAGTATGCTGCCTCTCGGGTGTGTAGAGCATATTGGATACTTGTGAGAAAGAAGAAAAAGGTAAAATTATTATAGTCTCTTTGAATGAACATTTTGTTCCTAGCCTTACTGTTATTTTTTAGTAAGAGTATGCTACTACACAACGTATATAGTTGGCTCTTGAACAACACAAGTTTGAACTCTGTGGGTCCACTTACATGTAGATTTTTTTTTGATAAATATACTACCGTAAATGTATTTTTTCTTCCTTATGATTTTCTTAATAACATTTTCCTTTCTCTAGCTTACTTTAATATAGCATATAAAATACGTGTTAATTGATTATGTTATTGGTAAGGCTTCAGTCAGCAGTAGGCTATTAGTAGCTAAGTTTTTGGGGAGTCAAAAGTAACGTGCAGATTTTTCACTGTGTGTGTGTGGGGGTCAGCATTATTTAATCCCTGCATTATTTAAGCGTCAACTCTACATATATATGTATATACATATTCACATACATACACATTTATGTATTTATTATTTATATGATAATAATGATAATTTTATCTGTATCTATATTTACATATCTCCAAAGCAGGATTTTTAATGGTGCTCCAGGCAACATTGTGCTATCATGTCTGTCTGATTTTGTTAGTGGGAATTAGCTGGATGCCAGATGTGAGCACTCTTGAACAGGGCTCAGCAGAATTTTTAAAGGGCTAGATAGTAAATATTTTTGGCTTTGTGGATCATGTGTTCTTTCACCATGACTATTCAATTATGATGTAGCATGAAAGTAGCCATAAACAATAGGTAGATGAGTGGGTATGACCATATTCAAATTATATTTTATTTACAAATCATGCCATGGGCCAGATTTGATCTATGGGCTGTAGTTTGCTGACCCTTGCTTTTAGGTCTATTCCATGATGAAATGCCATAAACACAAACATGCATTAATAAACCAAGACTTCCACTGTACACATGAAACTCTCAGAGACTGAGTCAGGTAGAGAGAATCTGGACGGCAACCCTTGGAAATTCAAGAGAGTTGAGAGAAAATGAGATGTAACTGATGGCAGAGAGAAAGCAAATAACGGGAGCTTTTCATAAAGATAATGATACTATTCCATAGACTTTTGACATCATCATCCCAGAGCCTGGTGGGGCCGATAGACTGACAAAGTGAGACTATAGTTTATATTTATTATATGTTAGAAACTGTGTTTTAAAGAAAATCTTTAATAGTTAGACTCAGTTTAATTTCAATAGTTTAGTAATTTTATAAAAAGACAAGGTGGCTGGGCCAAATAGTGATTTTCTAGTTATGATAAATTTATTTTTGAGTGTCATCGATCTTAGTTTCATCAAGGGTGTGACAGGCTGGGCTGAATTCAAATTGGGGCCCACTGACCTGACTTGGCTACTCAAGAATCTAGGACTCAGAGAAGAGATGAGTTCAGAATAACCCTGTTGTAAGCAATGAGGTTAAATGGATTCACTGTGCATATCGCATACCACTTACAGAGAACAGTGAATTTTAGTTTGCTTCCAATTTGGACTAGGACTTTCTTATATAGCTTTTTCACTTGTTTCCTTCCTAGAGTTTCTAATTACCTTTCTGTTTTTGTACTGACATGTGGATAATGTGCCTTTATCTTATAATGCAATCTATCTTGCTTCCATTTTTAAGTAGAAAGTTCTATTTAAATTTTTTAAATATGGAATATATTCCCACAAGTCAAAATCGGGAGTTCTAAAAGAATCCCCTTCCCGCTTCATTCTTATATTTCTTCGGTTCCCGCTATAGGTAGCTACTTTTATTAGTTTCTTAACAATCTTTTTATCAAATTTTTCCTTGTATGTAAGCCAGAGCACCTAATTTTTTCTTTTCCCCTTTTTTACACAAGGGACAACATAAATATTTTTCTGTGTCTTGCTCTTTATTTAACAGTATATCTTGGCGATCCTTTTGTGTTAATCCATAAAGAGCTTTATCGTATGTTTTTACAGCTGTATGGTTTTCCATTGTATAAATAATCATGTTATATTTAATTCTCATGTTATTGACATTCTAACCTTCGGCTAATGCTGACAATGTTGTAGTAAATAACCCTGTCTGCCTGTCATTTTACATGTGCCAAAGTATAGGATAAACTCCTAAGAGTGAATTTCTGGATCAAAGATTATATCCATTTGAATTATCATAATTATTGGCAATTTGTCTTCTCTACAGGTTGTACCAGTTAAAACTTGTAGTAGAAATGTATGAAAATACACACTTCTTCAGCAGTGTCACACTGTTCTAAAATCTGGATTTTTAATCCAGCTAGTGTGATGAGTGAGAAATAGTAAGTATAGATTCAGTATGCATTCCTTTTATTATGAATTGAGTTGATCATCTTCTCATGTGTTTTGTGAACCACTTATATATTTTTCCTGTGAATTTTTGTCCTTAAAATTTTTTTATTAGAGTTTAGCCTCTTTGTTGTTTATGTCTGGATATTTTGTGTTCAAGGGAATTAGCCTTCTGCCCTCATGAATTGCAAATATTTTCCTGATTTGTCATTTATCTTTTGCTATTTTCATAATTTAGTAAGCTAAATTTGACTTTGGTTATAGTAATTCTTTTTTTGCATTAGAGTAGTTTGCTGGGTTTTTGTTGTTGTTAGTTTTTACTGTAGTCAAATTTAACAATCTTTCTTTGTGGCTTTTTGATTCTATGCTTTAATTAGAAAGGTCTTCCCCATTCCAAGATCCTAAAAAAAAATTCTCCCCTAGTTTGATCTACTACTTTATGATTATTTTATTATCTGATCTTCTGGAATTTATTCTAGACTACAATATGAGATATGGATCTAACTATGGTCTATTCTTATTATTCACAGATGTTGTATATACAAATTTACTTCCTTGCTAAAATTCATTTGTAACCCCAAATCAATACTTGCAGTGCCTTTGCTGACACACAAGGATTGCCACAAATCTGGGTTGCCTAATACATGCATGTTCCTAGCTAAGGCTGAACAAGGTGACACTCTGCCTTTGTGTTTCAGCTTTTGTCCTGTGGATGGGTGTGCTTTTTGTGGCCTATTTAGTGCCACATTTTTCATATCTTTGCACACTTTGTTGGTGATTTTGCAGTTTAAAATGAAGAAGCCCAAGTATAGCACTGAGGTGCTGTTTAGTGTTTTCAAGCACAGAAGGCTATGATGTGCCTTATAGAGAAAATATGTATGTTAGATAAACTTTGTTCAGGCAAGAGCTACTGTGCTGTTGGCCATGAGGTCAATGTTAGTGAGTTGACAATGTAAAAATATATATTTTTAAGGATTTATTTATTTATTTGAGAGAGAGAGAGAGCAGGGGGAGGGGCAGAGGGAGAGGGAGAATGGGAAGCAGACTCCCACTGTGCAGGAAGCCCAATGTGGGGCTGGATCCCAGGACCCCAAGATCGTGACCTGAGCTGAAGGCAGATGCCCAACAGACTGAGCCACCCAGGTGCCCCAACAATGGGTATTGACAAGGTGTCTTTAAACAGAGATACCTAAAACAAGGTGTGCATTGATTAATTGATGAAAACATTTTGACCAGAGGCTTGCAGAAACCTAACCCTTTATTTCTCCCAGTGAAAATGTTTCAGTATTCACTAATTTAGTGTTTGCAGTGTCTTTATAGAATATAACTGCTGCCAATGAGAATCAACCATATGTGGATTTTCCAGATGACTAACTGCCCCAACACCTCCACTGGATGGTTCACTTTTCCTCACTGGTTTGATATGTCACCTTTATTGTACATCAAGGGTTCGTTTCTTGTTCTGTTCTGTTGGTCAGCCTGTGGATTCATGTGCCAAGACCACATTAGGCTTTGTTAAAAAGCTAGCAAAAAGCAAAAAGCAAAAAGCTTTTGTTGAGTTAATTTACAGGTTAACTCAGGGATGATTGACATCTTCATGATATCGAGGCTTGCTACCCACTCAGGCGAACCTTTTAGTTCCTCAGGAGGTTTTTAAAGTTTTCTTCATACAGACATCACACATTTCTTTATAATTATTTTAATTTTTACTACTATTCTTTCTCTGAGATTGTCAACCTCAGAAATCTGTGGAAGATGGGAAAAATATATGTTCTGAGACTAGTTGATATATTTAAATATTTTTCACATAAATATTTAAGGAGAGAAAAATAAGTCAATTTTGGAATGATGAGAAGATTAATGAAAATGCAGGAAAGGCTTTATGGATCATTTTACTTGTTTTAGCAAATACTTCCAGGGCTTTATACACGTGTCAGGTGCCGTTCTGTGTCCTTTACAATTATTAATCCATTGAGTCTCACAACAACTCCATAACATGGGTGTATTGGCATTATCACCCCCATTTTACAAACAAGGAAACTGAGGTGGACAGAAGCTTGAGGTTGAGCTTGTTGAGGGGAGCAGCTGGGTTCAGGCATAGCCATACTGACTGACAGGGCCATACTCTTCACCAGAAGCCTTATCACATTATATGGAGGAACAATTGGAATGGGAACTGGATTATTATAGCCCCAAATATTGAAATACCAGTGTAGGGAGGTAACTTACAGAACAAATTTGATGTGATTCTTCAGTACTTGAGAAGGACCTCATGGTATCATTGACACTGTGGACACTGGAACTGGACTGGAATGTGGTGACAGAAAAGTCACCTTTATTTCAAGAGACAGCCCTAAGAGAAGGGGCAGAGATGGAATGTGGGTCACTTGAGTGAGAATCCATCAGCCTGGGGCTGGTGAGGATACATGTGCAACTGTATGGCAGGCCACATGGCCATGGGAGGGGGGCACTGAATGACGTCATTTGACCCAACCAACAGAAAGGGCACAAGTGGCACATGTAGCCAAGATAGGGAGGGAATCATCTCTGCATCCTTTCCCAAAACCTCAGATTCAGCTGCCAGCAGGATGATTAACAAGCAGATTTGTAAGTGATTTCTTCTCCAAGGACTCTAAGAAGAAATTCAACTGTTTCTTATTCTGATCAATGAGAAGATATTGGCTGGCTTAATAGGACTGGAAGGAAGCTATGTTATATACAGCTATACTGCTATAAAAATGATTTGGTCAAGTGACCATGTTATCTCACATCATTAGAGATTAGGGTAGTCAGATATGTACCCTAAAATCCAGGGTGAAAGATTCTTAATAGATAAAAAGCAACATAGGCATGAATGTATAGATTGAAACTGTGAAAAAGAAAAAAAAATATAAGGAGGTTAAGAAGAGATGAAGAAGATAATTGATGTTAATTCTGTGCCAGCTGTGCTTGTCCATTTTACACACATGTTGTGGCTCAGGAATAGACCATTAAGACAATGAAGCATAATAGAAAGTCTAGAAACAGACTCTTGTATTTATGGAAATTTAATTATGACAAACATAGCACATCAAAGAATAGTGATAGGAACATTGGGTCTCCACTTAAAAATTTAGAGCCCAAGTTACATCCTAAAATAGGTTCCAGATGGAATATAGAGTTAAACATAAAATGTTAGACAAAAAGAATAAGAATATTCTATTATTGTGAGTAGGAAAGGACACAAAATTCAGAAGCCATATGTAGAAACAAACTGATGGGTTTGATTACAACAAATTCAAAAAGCTTTTGAGTAACAAAATATATCATATCAAAAAAACAGCCTAGGTGAAACTTTTGCCACAATTGTAATAATATTCAGTCTTCCTAAAGAACAATAACTAAAAGACAGAGAACCCAATAGAAAAAATGAGCAAAGAAAATGAGCAGGTGATTCATAGAGAAACACAAATGGCCAGTAATCAATGTCCCAGTAGACCAGGAAGTATTTAGCTGTAAGTTTAAATGACTTAAAAATTGCTAACACCTGTTATTGGCAAGGGTGTTGGAGAGCAGTTCCTCTCAAACAGTGTGAGAGTGAATTTAATTGGGGCAGAATTTTTGGTGTGAAATGTTCTTTCTTTCAGATGCAACAGTTCACCCTTGGAATATTCATCCAAACGAGGACAGTGATATGAGTCTGGCTTTACCTTTGGGAGCAAGGTTCCCTGGCAGCTAAATCATTGCCTATTTGCTTATTCCCTGCTGACTTTTTTTGGCGAGTCATTCAACCTCAGTTTTGTTACCTGAAGGATGGGAATGCTAACAACAGCACCAACCTCAAATGGCCATTGTGGAAATTAAGTAAGTTAATGCATATAAATTACTTATATTAGCACAGGGAGCACCCAGGTGTGGTAACTACTGCCGTTTTATAAACACGGTGGGGGCCAGGATGTTCACAATAGTATTACTCATAAAGGTAAAAAAAAAATTGGAAGTAATCAAAATGATTGCTTTAATGGGGAAAGGTTGAATAAATACCATTGAAGACCTAGAGGCATTAAAAGAACAAAGGAAGCTGGTTATTCATTAATTGAATCTTTACTGAGTTCTTACCTATGTGACAGGTACTGTTCCGGCACTGGAGATACAGTAGCAGATGGAACAAAGTCTTTTACTGGAAAGGAAAATGCTCTGGGAAGTGTTGTTCAGAAGGCAGATGCAGAACAATGCGCTTAGAATGAGTCTATTAATGATCAAAACTAATAATAACCCTACAAAAATCTGCAGAAACGTGGAAAACAGAATATTTGGAAAGATACTCAATACACTGCTGTATCTGATTCCATCTTTTAACATCTCCAGAACAGGGATGTGTCTCCCGGTTGACGGCTAGCATAAAGCGTGGCAGGAGCAAGGGTTATCCTGGAGGTAGGACCTAAGGCTGGGGAAGTAGAGAGACCTCCGTAGTTACTCTAGATCCTTTGACGTTGTTTGAAACTTTACCAACAGAGAGTGTGTGATTTACTTGTGTAAGAAAGCAACAACGACAAACCCGCTGGGGTTTGCGGAGGGCAGCCCAGACCAGGTCAAGCGTTGCAGTCTCATCCGGATGCTCAGGTAGACAGTCTTACCCTGCCAATCGCACCTGGACTCCTGCTGTTCCTACGTTGGCCTGTGGGCCTTCTTGTGCTTCTGCTGTAGCCAATGTTCTGGTTGTAAGTAACTGGAACCGACTCATTTCAGCTTAACCAAAGAAAAATGGGGAGAGGGATTATTATAAGAATGGGTAGAGGGTAGCCCTGGTGGCTCAGCGGTTTAGCGCCGCCTTCAGTCCAGGGCCTGATCCTGGAGACCCGGGATTGAGCCCGGGATTGAGCTCCCTGCATGGAGCCCGCTTCTCCCTCTGCCTGTGTCTCTGTCTCTGTCTCTGTCTCTCTCTCTCTCTCTATCTCTCTGCCCCTCATGAGTAAATAAATAAAATCTTAAAAAAAAAAAAAAAAAAGAATGGGTAGGGAACCCAATCCTTGAAGAATCTAAGGATGTGACCAGGTCTGAACAAAGATGCCTTTAGGAGCCAGGCTCAGGGTCTTTCAGAGGCTCTTTCTTTCTCTCTCTCCCTCTCTCTCTCTCTCTCTGTTCACCTGGTCAGTTCATTCCCCTCCTTCTCTCCACAGAGAGAGTTTCAGGCTTTTCCATCTACAGGATAAAAGATGGCTTCCCCACTGCTGCCAAATTGCATCTCTTTAATTCATGTGACGAAGTGGTACATCTAGCATCTCTGGACCCCAAATCTAAACTCCTGGATTAGAGGATCTGATTATTCAGTTTGGGTCAGGTGTCCACTTATGATCATTTATCTCGGGGGTGGGGAGCAAGGCATATGTTCAGATAATGCTATAGCCCAGGGCTACTCTCGTGGCCAAAGGAATGCAGCTTCTCTGGAAAGCAGATTATGGGCAGAGCAGATGACTTCATCATTATAGCTCATTATTGTCACTTCCATGCCATGTTATTTCCTTGATTCTTTCTGTGCTGGTCCTAAAAGGCTTGTAAAGTTTTAGTGTGCTGTGGTACCAACGAAGTCAGGATGTTGTTTCCTACCCTAGATATGACTGTTTCCCCCCCAAATGGTCCCTTCCTTGTAAGCTTCTTAGCCTGGTTTCCTGGCTTTGGGAGAGGCAGCCAGCTTTCCTTTCAGTGGTCTTAATTAGGTTAAGGCTTCACTAATAAAACCAGTGACCTATTGGTTTGTCTCTTAGCCTTTGGATATGGAATGAACAGGTGGCAGGGTGCAAACAGCTTCCAGTGTCTCCATTCCCTAGCCTTATGGTGTGTGGATGAAACAAAGTCCTTTCTCAACAGTCCAGTTACTACGGAGAAGTCTGCTCCAGTGCTCCCACTCCCTGGTACCAACGCCACGGAGTCGGGGAGGGAATCAGGACACAGGGCTCCCTCCGCAGACCTGGAGGAGTTCTCCAGAGGGCTGGTACCAGAGATGTTCTGGGGACACACACAGAGCCTCTAGGCTCAAGTTTCTTTTTTTAGTGTGGTCACAAGAAATTTTCTTGTGAGCTGCTCTTTGAGGGAAACTGTGATCATCATAGGCTTCTAATTTTAGAAGGAAAATCCAGCTTCCATCATGATCGCTGTGGATCAGATGTAGCCTTTTAAAAGCCGGAGGGAGTTGTGATGTGCAATTTTAGCGACTCACCTGGTCTCTGGAGTGCATGTTAAAGGACACAAGGAAGTCCTTGAGGAAAATGAAAATGCATTGGGTTTGAGTCCTCTTCCATGGGGAAGGACAGGGACAGCTGTGGGATGGGGGGAGGGAAAAGGAGGAGTGGGGTGGAGGAGGGGTGGCTGAGCATATTCCCCTCAAGTCATTTTCTTTGGAAAATGGAAAGTGGAACCGAGTCTAAAGATCAGCTGAAGGAGTGGGGCTCCTTGATGAGATTCTTTTAATGAACTCATATCCGCAGCGGTGCTGGAAGTGGCCTGTACCATTCAAGGCCGGGGCAGCTGTAGGAAAGAACTGGTCGGTGCCAGTTCCTGTCTCTATTTGCAGTGTGAGCAAGGGCGGAGACTTTGCTGGTCCTCTGCAAAGCATCCTTGGACCAATGGCGCTCCATGCATTTTTCTGAGACTTCGGAGCATTTGCAGTTTGCTCCACAACTCCCACACATTTGCCTCTCCGGGTCCCAAAGCTCTCACTGCTGCAACAGTTCCCATAGGAATGTGGGCCCCTGCCAAGCGACCTCATGAACATTCCATTCATCTCCTTGGCTGGGAGGCAGCAAGGAAGCCAGATTGGCTGACTGTTTAACCGTTTGGGTCCCACACTCACCCTGCAATGAATGGTCAAGCTTGTTGGCCTTTCCCCACAATCATAAAGAAGCACAGATGATAGAAGGCAAGAGAAGTATTTATTTATTCTTATGATCCTATCTGGAAAACAGCTATTTTTAAAGGTAGCCTAATGAAAACCACATTCCCTGGTTCTCCTTGTTGTGAAATCATCTTCCTCCAGAAAGGCATTTTGAAGTAATGAGGCTTTGTGAGGTGTGACTAAAAACAATGTGACTAATTTTTTTTTTTTTTTAAAAGCAAACACAGCAGAATATAACCATCTAAATAAAGGTTGTTGCCTTCCAAGTAATCGCAATGGGACATTATCCTGCAATTCCAAGATGCTCAAACATGCATAAAATTCCTTTTAGGGAATTGCTGGCTGAGTCTTGCTCTCACTGTTTTGCTTTCTGTTTATCATTCGCTCAGCATGTATTAGACACCTCCTGTGTGCCAAGCGCTCTGCTGGGCCCTGGGGGACAGAATGATGAGATGCACTCTCATTGAGTGTTTGATCAGAGAAGGTCCTTGGGGACCCACAGAAAAAGTTAGCCTGACCTAGGTTTGAATCCCGGGTCAGCCTGGTGTGGGTTGTGTAACCTCAGGCAACTTTCCTAAACTCCTTGCATCAGCGTCCTTGTTTCTAAGACGAAGACGGTACAATCTACTTCATAGGATTGTTTTGAAGGGAAAATCAGATGAAATGTGTAAGTGGCCCTAACACGAGGCCGATACCGTGTAATGGCTCAGCAAATGAGAGCTCTTGTGATTATAACTGTTTGAATTATATAGTTAGGGGGACTGTCTTTCTTCGGGCTAGACCCTGAATATGGTTTTTGAAAACCAACCATTTAATCACCACATATACCGGTAACACACGGTCCAAAACTCAAGCACGTACAAAATTGACAAAAACTTCTTGAGCCTCTGTCCCTAGATCTCCTGCTGGAGATGATTAGTATGACCAGGATCTTAGGTATTTTCAGATTTAATTAACTGTATTTCTTGGTTATTATTTCATAATAACACCTACTGTTTATTCTTGGTGAATCACTTTTTTTTTTTATGATCATTTGCCATTCTAGTGACTGGATGTATCATACTTGATTCATCCAGTCCCCTTTCAATGAACATTTGTTTCTAATCTTTGGCTATGGCAACAACGCAGCCAGACCATCCCTGTGCCTAGCTTTGACTAAGGATGATAAACCAAAGACCTGCAACAGGCTCCTAGGACAATATCATTGGAATAAAGTGCCTGGTTGGAAGCAGATAATGCTGATGTGATTGGACACATTCTGGATCATTTTTTCTTTTCCCCAAAAACTCACTATTTTAATTCCTAGAATATTTATACCACTCCCCAAATGCTACCTGTTTGAAAAGTGCAGAGTCTGCATAATAATATTACAAGAGCAGTGGCACTTTAACTCAGATGGGGCTGTCTTAAAACCCCTCCAAGATATAGAACACACGGACGAGCGTTTCTTTGGTTGGCACCACCGAGTCAAGGATGCAGAGATTCCAGACAGCCACTCTAGGAGCAGCTGTTAAGAAGATTCACACTCTCAATTTGCTGCCACAGCTTGAGACAGTGAAATGTATTAAAATGTGCCACATCAGTTAACATGGCTTCAATGAGCTGAAGGCTGCCAATTTGGAAGGAGGGCAAATGTTCTCTGGTGGCCATCTTTGCTGATGTTCAGGCCTGCACAGGCTGTGCGTGGAGCTGAATCAGAGAGAACCTATAGGTGAGGTCCTGGCACAATTCGCGCACAAGTAAGACTCAGGGATTAGTTTATCTGGATGGATAATTATTTCTGAATCGTGAGACAGGCTCACATGGAAAGGAGGCAGGGAAATGGAAGTCTTTCTAAGAAGTCTCCAGCGTCAGAGGCACGGATCCTCAAATGAGCTCCATGCAAATGAAAAACGGTCCCAACAGCAACTGGAGCCAAAGAAAATTCTTGGTTGGGGTTGAAAAAATGTCAGATAAATAGTTTTTCCTTGCTTCTCAGCAGGCCCCAGCTATCACTGCAATCCAGATCTGGCCTCTGAGCGGTTCTGGCAGGTTTATCTTGGACCAGCTGCTGTGATGAAATCGCAGTAATTCCAGGTTTCCCTCAAATCCAGACTGAGCCAAAGGCAATCCGGGCTTCTAGCATCCGGCTTACTTCATTGCCCTCTCCAGTCCCTCCTCCACGTTCAAGCTCCTGATTTTTTTTTTTTTTTTAATTTTAAGAAATTCAAAAAATTTTTTTTTAGAAATTAAAAAAATTTAAAGCAATCTAACTCTATACCCAAGGTGGGGCTTGAACCCATGACCCTGAGATCAAGAGTCACATATTTCATCAGCTGTGCCAGCCAGGTGCCCTACTTCTGATTTTTTTTTTTTTTAAACATTCAAAATGGTGGAATTGCTGGATTCCAGAAATGACTCACCAATGATTCTGACCTGAGGAAAATTCATTATCTACAAAGTAAAGAGAGCAGAAGTGTTCCCACTTCCCTGACGGTGGGTTCTTCTGGCAAAGTCTCCAGCCAAGGGAGAGGAGACATTTTAATCTCTTGATTATTTTGTTGGAAACTTAATGTGAGGTATTAGAAGCCAGAAGAAAACGATAAAACTGCCCAATTTTGCATGTCTTGGTAGAGGAAGGGCAATCTCCACTGAGTAGAGCAAAAAAGACAAGGAGATACCTACAAAAATTGGTCTTATGAAAACTTTCGTGACCCACATATTCATATACGGGCTTAATGTTATGTTTTCTTTCTTTCTTTTGTTCTTTCGTTCTTTCTTTCTATTGGTAAGCTAGAGTATTCAGTAGGTTGAGAGGCACAGAGAATACAGTTGGCAGAAAGAAGGTGGTCTTTGACGTAGGTACACCTGAGTTTGTTCTTGGGCACCCATGAGCTGTGAGACTTTGGGCAAGTAACTCTTTGTCCCTGAGCATTTTTATCTGCCAAACAGGATACAAAAATTATCCCGAGCCCTGCCACGAATGTTATATATTTCCAAAATGTCTAGCATATTATATGTGCTGAGTAAATGTTGGTTGAAAATAACAAGAACAGTACTATTTAATAATAATAAGGATGATGATAACCACAAGGTACCAGATGGTAAGCTCAAGCGTAGAGACTCTGCCTAGGTCTTCTTTGTATCTCCAGCACCTTACAAACCGCTTGGCACGCAGCAGGGAACCCCTATATGTTTGTTGCATTAAACTGAGCTGGTTGCTTGAGCTCTACCTACATGTAAGGCATTGTTTTGGAACCTCTTGGCGATTATAGCAGGGTGTGAGACGCAGGGCAAAGACCAACAGACAAGGATTCAAGTTCATGGAGTTCTTAATCTCAGTGGTTTTCACTTGCAAGTCTGAGAAAACAGCATCTCCCAAGGTCAGAGAGAGTCAGCTCCCCCAAACCATCCTCCTCTTTTTCCTTGCAGATAGAACCCTGGTTGTACCCAGAACTCCAGGCCTCCACTCCATAATTCAGGGAGGCACAGTCCTCACTCTTCAGGTCCGGCTTTCTGGCGATCTCATTTGCTTTGCCGGTGAGTGGCTTAAGGGTGGCCATGAGGCTCTGTCCTGGCCAAGGATACATGAGGAGGGAATATCACTAAAGGCTGTGAGGAAGAAGATACATAGGATAAACAAACCAATATCCCCTCACCCCTCCAAAAAAAACCACCAAAAAAACGTGTCCACTATCTCCTGGCTATTGCTAAGGCAGCCATTGTAAGGCCGAGTAGAGAAACACTCCCTGAGGGTGGCTGAGCCAAATGCAGGAAAGAACCTGGGTCCCTGATGACATCAGGGAGTCACTAAATTAACCAGCGCTGGACTACGTGTTATGTAGATGAGTTTTCCTCGTGGCTTAGTCCAATCTGGTCACAACTTGTGCTTTTTTGTAGGCAAATGCCACCTAGATAATACACTCCTTCCTGGCCTTGTTCAAGTGGGTTCCCCTCACTTCCTCTTCCGGGAAACATGACGTACATCCCCCAGGAATATTATAGGAGGGTTTCCTGCCTTGTGTGGGAAATGCAGAAGGTCCTTTCCAGCTCTGGAATTCTCTGCTCCTGCGCTCTGCAGAAAGGAACTCTGTGGAGCCCCTGGAGGGAGTTCCTCAGGGAGGTGGCTGAGGTCACAGGCTGTGGTCGACACTAGGAGTGCAGGGCTTGGAGGCAGACGTCCTGAGCAGGATCTGGTGATTCCGTGACCAATCCTGGGGCTCCGGCTCAATCACAGAAGGTCTCAGAAACTCAGTTTTCTTACCTACGCAATGGGGATAAAAGCAGCCCCTACCTCAGGATAAGGGTTGAATGAGAAAACCATCAAATGCCTTTCAATGTGAAGTCCTATTTATAGATCATTACTTTCAAGAAAAACTCAACACAAAGAGCAGAAATGAAAGGCTTTTGTTTACCTTACTGGAAACAGAACTGAAGTATAAAGACATTTGTTGGGAAATAGTTTGGGGCAAGTGGTGGTCTTTTCCAGGGAAGATTTCATGCTCTTTGCCCCACCAGCTTTTCCCAGTAACACCACTGTTTCTAAGTGCTTCTAAAGAGCAGCACAGCTGAGAGCAGGGGAGAAAGAGGAGTCTCTTGGACAGTGGCCTGCAGCCCCGCTGCCACCAACTATTAATAGCCTATAAACCCTTGGAGTGGAGCCCCGGCCGCTCCCCACCCCCCGGGACAGCAGAGGGGTCAGAGCACTGCCTGATATGGTCTCAGAATACTGGTGATCCCTGGAGTTCTCCCAGTTAGGGAACTTTTCTCCAGCTGGGCGGGGCCTGGCTGGGCTTCCTCCTGCAGAGACCCCAGCCTGAACCGCTAGTCAGGTTCACATTCAGCGAGCTTCCATTGACCTCTTTCTGGGTCCCCAGGCCCCACACCAGCTGCCTTGACACACAGGATCTCATTGTACCTTCACAGCAATGAGCACACTATCCTATGGAAATGGGAACCCAGCTCAGAAAGGGGTCATGACCTGTTCCAGGTCGATCAGAAAGGAAATTTGGTTCTAAAACCCGATTCGCCTGTCTCCAAGCCAGTGCTCTAAGCTTTGCATGGCACTGTGCAGTCTGGGAGACTCCTGGGTCTTCAGCAAGACCATCAAAATCCTCTGGCCATGCTGGCAATACGGGTGAGGGGCCTGAGGGTAAAGTGAGTCAGAGAGCAAGACCAAAGGCAGCCTGGCACCCGGACTCTGTGGATTGGAGAAGCTGACATGACCCTGCTCTGGAGGCCTGGGAGACACAGGCTCAGAGAGCAGATGGGGCCCCTCTTTCCCTCTGTTCACGGGCACACCTGATCCTATCCCTTCCCGGCTTGGACAACCTTAGAGACCTTCTCCGGTCTCTGAATGCAGCACAAGGATAGTCCCTTAGCTTGACATTTGGGGTCCTCCGTGACCGAACTCATGTTCTTTCAACATTTACTCCTATTCTTTCCCTCTGTTCCCATCCACACGTATTTACAGGTGCTGGGACAGTATTTTGAGGGCAAGGATCACATCTTAGATCTTTTTTGGACCTCCAGGCCCTGGCCCAGCTGTGATGCTCAGGAACTGCAGGAAGAGCTGCCCCTTGTCAACAGGGTCCAGAGGGCTGGAATAGAAGGGATGGGGCATAGGACGTGGGGCAAGGAGACCACAGACTGAGGAAGGTCCAGACTGCCCCTTCTGACCCCAGGGCTGAGTTCAAGAGATCCTAGGCTGGGGCACCCAGGTGGCTCAGTGGTTGAGCATCTGCCTTCGGCTCAGGTCGTGATCCTGGGGTCCTGAGATCAAGTCCCACAGGGAGCCTGCTTCTCCCTCTGCCTGTGTCTCTGCCTTTCTCTAGGTGTCTCTCATCAATAAATAAAATAAAACATCTTAAAAAAAAAAAAGGATCCTAGGCCTGGGATGCGTGATCTTCTCTCCTTTAAGATGTGCTAGGGCCTGGGGCCTTGGTGCTGTCGAGGGCATTAGGGCCAGGCTGCTTCCAGAAGGAGTCCTCCTCCAAAGAGTTGGGCACAAGTATCAGACTGTGAGCGTCGGTCTTCCTGGGTGCGGATGGCAGTGCATCCTGCGGAGGAAGGACAGCACGAGCGCTGCCTGAGTGCTGGCAAGGAGCCAGGAATTGTTCTGGGAGCTGCTGTCCCAAGAAGCACACCCAGAGAGGAACCAATCTAACTCAGATGTCATCCCCCACACCCTCCAAAGAGTAGGAAGTGGGGGCAGGGAGAGGGGGGGACTTCTTTTCTTTCCATGACCGTGGCTCTCAGAGTCTGGGGGCCTGGCTGTCTGTGTTCTCAATTCAATCCGTGTGTGCTCCGTCCTGCTCCAGGTTGGGCAAGAGTTAGCTCTTCCCCGGGGCCTTTGATAGAAGTTCTTTCTCTGTTGTGGCCTCTGTGCAGAGGCTGCCTTGGGGAGAGCTCGAGCAGGGGCACTGCTGGTTGATTGGGCCGCACCCTGGGGTGCACACTCTCCTCCCTCTTCCCTGTGCTCTTTCTGAGTCCTCGGGGAGACTATTCCCACTCTCGTTCTGCAGAGGAGAGAAGAGAGAAGGGGACTCAGGGAGGAGCTTCCCCCAACCGGGGAGCTGGCACTGAGTCTGGAACCACTGGCTCTATCCAGAGTCCCGTCCTCGGTACCGGAGTCCCTCCTTCGGCTTGATGAGGAGGACAGCACCCGCTCACGGCTTGGCCCTCCGTGCCTGTCCCAACCACCGGGGGACCTGGAAGCCGCTGGCTGCCCTTTGAAGAAGCATGTGTTCACTGAGACATGATGAGCCAGCTGCAGGGGGGACCTGGGGCTTTGGCTGGTACGTGCTTTGGACCACGGACAGTGCCCTTCCTCCCCAGGCTGAGTCATCTGTGGACAGTCACATCGGGTCACTCGCTGGTCTCATGTTACTTGTTTTACAACATTTCTAGGGCTCCTGCGGACCTTCCCAAGCCTCCTTTGGGGGACTGGTTTTGTAGGCAACCCAGTTCCCGAGACATCCTCAGCTCACTTGCTTTTTCACCTTGATTTCCACCGCTTCTCACTGTGGCCTGTGTCCCTAGGGAGGGAAGGAGCTCCTATTCCACGAGGACGCCTCGTCTGCCAGGCGTGGTGATATACCATCGCCTTGAATATAATCCTTATAACAGGCCTCCGAGAGTTTATTCCCATTTTTACAGCTCAGGATGGTAAGACAGGAAGGATTTAGTACCTTCCCTTACACAGCTAGTCAGGGGCAAAGCCAGAATTTGAACCTGGCCTTTTAACCACACCTATACTTTCCCATATTTCCACGGTCTTCTAAGGAGACTGGCTCCTACTGTGGTGGCTACTTCAGCTCAAGCCCAAGCTTGGGCTCTGCTATGGCTCCAGACGGGCTCTCCTGAGATGCCCCAGACTTTACTCTCCTGACCGAGGTGCTCTGCTCAGTCCTTTTCCCTAGTGATTTTATTTGCTGAGAATCCTAGGCTCTGAGAGCTAGATGGGCTTTCAGAAGTCACCCAGTACCCCCCCCTCCCCGCCCTGGAGCTTGAACCTCCTGCTCAATCCTCACAGCTTCCTTGTAGGTAAGCAGGACAGGTATTGTTTCCCTCTTTTTTGGATAAGAAAATGTTTTCAGAGGGTGTGTTGAATAGTCTCAGTTTGCCCCTGCTTTCTCTCCCCTTCTCTGTGCCCCAGGAGGCTGCAACAGCTCGGCTCCCTTGGCCTCTGGGCAGAAGGCTGGAAGGCTGGAGTAGAAAGGAGGGGGTTCATGCTCTGCTTCCTTCCTGCCTGGCCTCAGTTTTTTGGTGGCAAGTAGATTCCTTCCTCGCAAGCCACAGCCCCTGTCCAGCGGCACCTCCCTTGCAGCTATAGGTCTTATAGGGTCCCCACAAGACTCCTGCCCTGGCCCTGGCATGGCGCTGGCTGCCCAGTGTTATTTGTCTCCAGCATGTCACCACACCTCAGCGATTCCCTCAGCCCTGCCCCCAACTTTAAAAATCATTCTTTCATTAAATTTCCAAGAACAGTTCCATTGTTCATCTTTCTCACTCCTTTGGAGTGGCCCATCCATTTCCTTTTTAAATTTTTTAAAAAGATTTTATTTATTTATTTATTTATTTATTTATTTATTTATTTATTTATTCATGAGAGACACACACAGAGAGAGAGAGGCAGAGATACAGGCAGAGGGAGAAGCAGGCTCCATGCAAGGAGCTCAATGTGGGACTCAATCCTGGGACCCCAGGATCACAACCTGAGCCAAAGACAGATGAGCAACTGCTGAGCCACCCAGGCGTCCCAGTCCATCCATTTCCTGCAGGGACTCACCTGAGACAGAGGTGAAGTGACTCATCCAAGGTCTCTTGGCAACAGGGGGAGTGGAGCTGGTTTTTGAACAAGGGTTTCGTGACTCCTTGGACCTGGGCCAGCCGTGCTCTCCAGCCTGAACCCCTCTGCCCAAGACTGAGCACAGGTCTCCTGCATGTATTCCTGGGTACACCATTGCCTACTCTGGGTCACTTTTTGGGGATCGATTAGCCTTGGCTCTTCTCAGGTCAACATGACTAAGTGCATGAATATCCCTGGGTCAAGACCCTTCACTTTTCACCCTGGCTGGCCCCACCTTCTCAAGGGCATCATTACTCCCCCAGATGCAGCCCAGTCCTTCAGTCTAGGAGTTAGAGCCCCACCCTCAAGGGTCTTTCCTGGCCTGGGGCTCAGCCCTGAACTTTAGGGATTTCCCTGAAGCTTTGAGTCTGCCAAGCTCCTGGTCACCAGCTGGGCAGGTGGCCAGACCGTCCCTCTCTGCCTGATGGGACAGAGGGATGGATGGATATGAGCCACCCTGTCTGCCAAGAGGATAGCCTCTTCCCAGGTCCACCCACCTAAATCTTGTCTGAGCTTTAGAAGCCACAGTGCTTCCTGCCTCTGACCACCCTTCCCGGTTGGGCAACCCATCCCCAGAGCTCTGGCATCCTCCACAGGGCTGAAGTTCTGGAACTCTGTCTCCTTGAGGAGGACCACAAGTGATGGCCAGATTTTGGAGCAGAGACACTGACATCCCTTACTCCTGACCCCTAGAGAAGGAAGCCTGGGCTGGAGATGCTGTCTGAACCTCAGTCAGGGAACTCGGACTCAACATCAGTAACAATTCTCTGAGAGAAATAAGAAACTGAGGCAGAACTCTGGTGTGTTGGGGGTATGGTGATAGGTCACTGCTCAGATCCACAGCCTCTTAGACCTCGGCCACCAGGCATGAGTAAAATAATGTCGCTGGGGCTCTGAGGGTGCCCCTTTGGACCCTGGGCCTGAAGGAGGCTGGACCTTGCCCGGGGTGCACAGGGCCCAGGGGTATGTGTGCACACGGGGAGCAGAGCAGGGACCTGCGGGGACCGGTAGGCCTGTCCTCCTGGTTTTCTGTCCATTTCCCTTGTTTCCCTTCTCTCTCCCCACTGGTATATCATGAGGCTTTTCATTCATTCATTCATTCATTCATTCATTCATTCATTCCCCCCATGTGGGGCTCAAACCCACCACTATGAGATCCAGACCTGAGCTGAGATCAAGAGTTGGACGCTGAACCAACTAAGCCACCCAGGCACCGCTAGCAATGAGGCTTGTGCATTCATATTTCCCTCATCGTGTGTCATCCTAGAAGGATCCTACTGCCTGGTCATCAAGTCCCATCATGAGTTGCAATAATTCTTAGTCTAGTATATAGACCACGAGTGTGACATATTTCTGTCTCCTTTGGGGACATCCTTGGGGAGCAGCCAGGCATTTGGTTTGAATCCTGATGCCACAACCTCTGGCACCTCTGGGTGGGAGTGGCGGCTGGCAGGGCTGCCCTAAGGAATGAATGGGAACTTGACCCGCAGAAGGAGTGACTCTGCACATGGGCCATATTTGGGCCAGGACCCATGTGTGTGGGGGGGTCTCACATGCATCATAATCAATCCGAAGACCCCATATTTCCCCCCGAGAGCTAGAGGCAGTGTGGCAAGTGCAAAAAACACAGGCTTGAGTGGCACAGATCTGGCTTCATTTAACTCGTTTATGACATCTGTAAAATGTGACGCTAATTAGCCATCACCCATGGGACTGTGAAGCTTGGGAGACATGCTTATACACGAGTGGGTGTCAAGCATGTAAGGAACTTGAATATCACCCCGCAAAAGTAGAGGGCAGTGAGGTCAAAGGCTCCTGGGGCCAGCTTAGCCGCTGCCGGCTCTGGGGCCCTGGGCAGGTGTCCACCTGCGAGCCGGCAGGCCCGGATGCAATGGGATACCTGTCGGGAGCGCAGGTCACAGGACCAACAGCACCTAAGAGGAGGCAGCTGTGGTGGGTGGGGGGCGAGAAGCCAACCTGCCCGGCACCTGCCGGAGGGGCTCCGTCCTCTCACCTGAGTGGCGAGACACCCTGGAAGGATGGAAGGTACCGGCTGGGGTGGGGGCTTCCCTGGCTGAGGCTGCGGGTGCAGCGGGAGCAACTGGGAGAGGTGGGGAGAAGGGAGGCATCGACGCTGGGCCCAAGGGGGATCTGGGTGGGAGCCGTAGCCCCCCCAGCAACAGCCCTCCCCTCCTCTGCACCTTTCTAGAGGAGGGATTCGGTCTGCTGGCCTGGCCTGGCCTTCCCCAGCGGAGGAGAATCCGTGTCTGTCCGCGAATACTCGCCCTCTGCGCGGGGCTGCCAGAAATTCTGAAGGCAAAAGCTGAGGAATTTGAAGCATTTATGACTTAGCAGGATTGTTCCCAAACTGCAGGCTTCTCTAAAGAGCCTTCTGGATTTCATTGTGGTTGCTTCTCTGCTCTTAGATCCCAGCCAAGGGCTCCTTGGGTCTCACTTTTCAGGGCTGGCCTCTGGCTGCAGGGTCTGGGCCTCTGTGAGGTTGGCTGAGTGAAGCGTGGGTGTTTGCAAACCTTGCTGCCTGCCCAACGGTAAAAAGCACAGAAACTGAAGTTGGCAGTTCTAGACCTTTCTAGAGGGGTCATCTGGGCCATACCATTTAACATCTCTGGGTTTTTTTGTTTGTTTGTTTGTTTGTTTTTGCTCATTTCTCACATGGCTTGGTACCCCGGAGAACCTAGGGCAGTGGCTTTTCTAGAGGAGAAAAATCTGAGTAGAAAAACATGCCTTTTTTTTCTAGAAGCTGTTGATTTCTCTTGAGTTTGAATGGTAGCTACTATCTTCTCATAGATCTGCCTCTTGGCCTTACCCCTAGTGGCCTAGGGGTGAGCATCTGACCCTAATAGGGCTAGTGATGAGCACTTAGGCACTTATTAGGAGCCCCGCATTGGCATCCTAAGCTGTAAATTCTGTGCACAATGGCAGATGGCTTTCCTTTCTATGTTCCCACCCCTCCCACTCCGCTGCAGACGTCACCGGCCAGGAAGAGCACCAGATTGATTAGTAGTGCTTGCCCCAGGTGTGTGAGGAGCAGAGCAAGCACGGTGTTTGCGGACTCTGGTCCTATGCTTGCAGTGAGGATTCTTCCGTGACCCCAACTCCCAGCTGGGCCCCAGGTCCGCAGCAGCACTCCCTTGGGTTCCCTGAGCAGCCCCGGGTGACACGGCCGTCCCGCGCAGTCTGGGCTGCTTACTAGCACACTTGGAGCACAGCTGTAAGATTGAAGAGGGCGAGGCGGGAAGGAGACACCGGAGCCGGGCAAGCAGAACCAGGCCCCACCAGGCCCCACACTGAACAAGTGACAGGCCTCGCTCACATCCCACTGCAAAGAAAGAGGCTCAGAGGGGTAAAGTGGCCCACTAACACACAGCTGGCGCGTACAGGGCGTGCTTTGCTCTAAATAGAAGTTCCCAGGGCTTCTGGCTCTGCCCAAAATATGGGCTTGAGCACTTGGGTCCATCCTGGGTCAGTGTAACTCGATTCCCTGAAACTTCGAGAAACAGTCACAAGATGATGGCTGCTCTGTGGCTTGCTTGCTCTTCCCTGGAATTCTGTTTTGAGATATCTGATGGAGTTATTGTAAATATGCATCACCGTGGCCCCTCCCACTTAGAGCATCCACGCCAGGCCAGCGTGAGTAGTCCTGGTCGTGAATGCAGGAAGCGGAGACTTGTGGGTGGCATCGGTGCACGCACGGGCCGGGCCTGGACGGTGCACCAGGATGGCTGTCCCCACGCTTCTAAGTTCCCTGCTGCAGGGTCCACAGATCTTCCCTGAAGCCAACCCTGGCTGCGGGGTGGGGGTCAGGAGAGGAGGGAGATTGGACAGGGTGGAGGGGACGGCTCATGGGTGGCAGCCCTGGAAAGGTCTGGCTGCTAAAGACCCAGGGTCTTGCTGGAGTACCTGGGCACCCAGGGCATCACTCTCCTCCCTGGCTCTTTGGTCCAGCTCACATGCTCGGGTTCCTGCCTCCAGCCCTGCCCGTGGGGCTCCCAGGCCAGCCGGTTGGTCCCCTCTGAATGGTGTCCCCTCCCTCTGACCTCAAGCTTGCTTCCTGCCCAGGCTCAGCCCTACCTCCCGGAGTCCTCCTGCCAGACCTGTGTCCAGCCTGTGGGAGCCTCACCTGTGAGATGTCAGCAGTTTTGGCTGTTCTCCTGGGCACAGCAGTGCTCAGTCGCCTTATCTCCCGCCCCCCCCCCCATACCCCCTGGCTCTCTCTCTCCCTCCAGACACATGTCTCATGCTCAGCCTGTCCCTGCTTTCTGCCCAAGGCCAGACAGCCCCCAAGTCCCCACCCCAGGGCAAAGGCAGGCCGCTTCTTTGCTGGAGAGAAAATGAGGCTCCCTCAGCCCTTAACACCTGCACCCCTTCCCAGAGCACCTCAAACAACCAAGTGTTTGTCAAGAAAAGACACAGAATGTAACACCTTCAAAATAACACCTCTGGAGTTTTAAGTCTTTCTTCACTCAGAAGAGTTAGTTAAGGAAAGCTTCACCATTTCCCCCTCTGGCAACCAACTAACTAGACGAGTACGTAGTCAGGAGGAAACACAGTATTTGAGATGTAAGAAGGAACACATCCACAGCTGGAGTCAAACCCCACTGATCTTGCTCTTGACCCCCAGCCCCAGCCCGTGTGGCCCCAGAAATCTAGGATGATAGGAATATGGAGGCAGCAGGGGATTGTGGGAGGAATAAAGACTTCAGAGTCAGAACCAGGTTTGAATCTCAGCTGGGAACCTCTGTTTTCTATAAAATAGATATAACAGTTGCACCTGAGAGGTTGCTGGTGCAGTTCTCTGCAAAAGCCAACCCAGTGCCTGACACATGGTTGCGACCCAACAAGAGTTTGTCTGGAGTCGTTCCTTGACCTCTGGAGCTCATCTTTGAATCATGGCCTCCTGACCAGAAAGGGGCTTGGAGCTGAGCCTTCCTGAGAGGGAGCCTCTGCCATCCGGGCAACATCCTTAGCTTTGGCAAAACATGGGTTATACATGGCAAGCAAAGGGGGTCTGAGCCCTCTAGCTCCCTAGCAGGACCCTAGCAGGGACTGTGGCTGGAGGGGGTCAAGCAGAGCACAAGCATGGGAGGAGATGCAGCCCGGTTCCATGTGGGGTCTGAATCGGGGGTCGAAGGGAATTAGCAGGGCTTGGAAGCCCCTAGACCATACACACACGGGGATAGGACCATGCCCGTTTGTTCTCTGCAACATCCTGCACCTAGCAGTGGCTGGCAGTGTAGGCAATATTTAAATCTTTATTGAACAAATGAATAAATGAATGACCACCTTATCAGTCAGAGCCTGGTTGCTTCAGGAATTCCTTTTAAAAACAAGGCAAAGGAGAACAGCTGGTGCCAGGAAACAGAGGTCCCCTGACAAACAGACGGGCCTGTCTGGATGCAACTAGTTAGTGATTGGCCAGGCAGCAGAGAAGTGGATGCTAGGAGCCTTGAACAGGCAAAGGAATTCTGGTTTATGGATGGGCAAGCCGCTGAGGGGACTCAGGGAGACCTAGTGAGTTCAAGAGGTAAGAACCTGAACTCCAGAGCCCAGTTGCGTTGCCCATGAGGCACGAGAGCTGTGTCAAGTCCTGAATCTCTGGGCCTTTATCTTTGCCTTTGTAAAATGAGGATGGTAACAGCATGTACCTCACGGTCTTGTCGAGAGGACTCAGATTATTTGTAGAAAGTCCACACTGGAAGTGCTCAGGAGCACCACTGTTAGTAGTATTTGAGAGGCGTGTCTCAAGACCTGGAGGCAGGGAACAGGTGCAGGACGGATCATCCCAAAGGAAAACTAGTTAAGAGGTCATTGCAACATCCAGGCATGAGAAGATGAGGCCTAAATTAAGGGACTACTTGGGGCCTAGAGGAGATTGATGTACAACAGGTGGTTCATGAAGAGGCAATCAATAGAAGTGATGGGTTGTGGTGGAGGAGCAGCTCAGAGGAGGGGAAGCAGAAGATCCAGAACTCCTTTGTGCGTCTGAGAGCACCTGGGAAGGAGATGGCGCCTCTGAAGGGACAAGGCGTGTCTAAAGAAGCAGTAGGTGTGAGGAGGATGTGCTTGGTCGTGCTAAGTTGGCTAATGGGGTAGCCCATTCAGGGGAGATGGGGGCTGGGGAGGAGAGCAGGCCATAGTGGAAGCCGGCAGAGACATAAGTCTGGAGGATGGCCCTGAGCAGCATTCACATTTGGGGGCTGGGGAGAGGATAAAAAAGCCCACCTAGGAGCAAACAGCAGCAGCCAGGGAATCGGAGAGAAGCAGAAAAGTGTAGTGTCTGTGCAACCCTTGCAGCCGAGTTCCCAGAAGGAGGTGACAGCATGGTCAGATGCTGCAGAGCCACGAGAAGGGGGGTCGGGGCCAGCCCTGTGCGTGGAGAGCTGACCATGCAGGGAGCAATTTCAGTTGCTGGAAAACTAATAGTGGATTCTAGGGCTTCATAAAAGGAAGTGGAACTAGCATGGATCCATATCCTTTTAGGAGAGCATCCACCAGGACAGAAGGTGGAATTGCCTGGAGAACTGGTACGGGTGCAAGTTGTTTTCCACCATAGGCATCTGCGTGGTCTGGAGTGAAAAGCCAAGCTGCCGGAGGAAGCAGGTGGAAGGAGGGGTGGAAAGGAGTGAGAGGAAGTGAGATGTTGAGGTGCTATGGAAAAAACAGGAAGCAAACAGCTTTGATTTCTTGGTTAAGGAAGAGGTGAAGACCTGGTGTGGGGAGGAAGGAGGTGGAGAGGCCCGAGGAGAAGGTAGGGAGTAGGTGTTTGGGGAGGTGAAGGGAATCCAGGAGAGAGGACAGAGGACTCACGCAAGGCAAGGAGCAGCGAGTGGCAATTGAGTAGTCAGCTGGTATGTGTTCTATGACCTTTTTTTTTTTTTTCCTGCAGCAGTTCCATGCTGGGGAGCAAGAATAAAAATGTCCACTACTGGGGCTAACTAAAGAGTGACTTGGACAGGCAAGCAAGCTTTGAGAGCCAGGACAGAGTCCCCATGACTGGCAGGGGAGCCCAGCCTGGATTTTTTGAGGGCCCGGCTGGTCGTTTGCAGTCTGTGGAATAAACACTGATTTCTCCAGCAACAACCAAGACTTTAGACAAATGACCCTAAATCTCCATTTGGCTTTAGGGTGACTTGTATGACTGTAGCAGCAAATCTGTATGGAATGTGAAATCCACGGATCCTGAGGGCAAATGCCCCTAAAGATTACACTGCAGCTGAGGCTGGGTTATCTTCTGGGCGAATCTACCTAGGGAAACTCGGAGGTATCTGGTCTATAGTGACATGGAACTGAATTATTTTAGATGAGCTGCATCTGTCGCTCACCTGCACTGGGAGGCAGGAATCCATTTGGGGGATGGGGAGGGACCCTGTATTCCAGATCCCATTTTGTCCATAGAAAGGGGCCTAGCTCAGGTCAGGAAGCCATTGGATCCGGGTGGGTGAATTTTATGAATGAAAGAAATGTGGCAGGTCCCCTGCTCAGTGTGGGTGCTGGTGAGCTTGGTCTCTCACAGCAATGACAGACCTAGTCATGGGTCTGGACAACATGCAACTCCAACGTGAGAGAGTGGGGCGTTATGGGGATTAGCTGAGAGAACCAAAGATGCAGGAGGTCGAGGCTCAGGGGCCACATAGAGGACACAACCACTCATGAGCGCGCGGCCTTAACCGCAGACTCAGAACATGGATGAGAGGAGGCCTCCGAGGCCTCAGGAACCTAGCTTAGCGCATGCTGGTCGCTGGTCACCATGTTCCTGTCCGTTATTTTAAGCCAACTGCCCCCAGTTCCATGAGAGTTTACATTCTCCAATATCATGATGAATGAGGAAAGCCAGGGTCACCCCTGAAGCTGGAGTGGAGAAGGGCTTCCAGGAGCTCCTTTTCAGAAACACTAGCAGGCGTTTGCCAAGGGTAGGCCCTGCGTTTCCGTGGGCAGTTGGCGAGGCCGTCGTCGGGGTTTCCGGGAAGCCACGTAAGAGCTGAGTCGCATGGTCCCAACCCCGTCTCCCATAGCAAGCAAATGTGCAACGCATTAACTATTTATCCATTGGCCTGTCCGCCCCAATAAAACATGGCACTCTTTAAAACGGTTGCCTTAATGACGTTTGCGTGTCTTGGAATGCGACCCTGGGCCAGCAAATCGCATCGGAAGATGTGAAAACATGAAAATCGATAACAAGAAATGAAAAGGCTGTTTCACCGATAAAACCTCATTTATCTTAATCCTCGGGGCTTCTCAGAATTTCCTGAGTGCCCTTTGAAATGCCAGCGTCACAGCCACGGCCCACGTGTGCTGCACGCGGAAGGCCCAGGGGAGCCGAGGCCTGGATGGCTCGGGCCCCCGGAGCCTGCTGGGGAGAGGTGGCCTGCTGGGGCAGGCACCCACTGCACTGGTTTCCCGCCAAATTGCTCCCCAGCGGGGGTTTCCAGGGATATTTCTGGGATTTCAAAACTCCCAATGAAAATAAATATACCATAGGAATGAAAGGTATTTCACAAGACCCTAACTGTGAAGCCTGAGTGACCCACTTCTGGTAGCAGCAGCAGTCCTCTGTGGTGACAAGGTTGGAAGCACTGGGCCCCAGGGACCGCTTTCTGGCTGCAGGTCCTTCCCTTTGCTCTACACACACAGCCCTGCCCACCCAGTCTTCTGGTCTCCCTTACCTCTTCTCAGAGGACAGAAATGCAGGAAGGTTGGAGATGGCTTAGGACCCCCTGCCCTTCCAGCAGCCTGGGGAGATGAAAGATAAGGCTCTCCTAAGCACACCTGGGCTTCCAGCTCGGGCTTGCGACCAGACTAGGGGTGGGCAGAGGCTCCATCTCCTCTCCTGGTCTCTTTGGTTCTCTAGCTGTCACCATGGTTTGCAGAAGGCCGGTCACTCTCAGACCCCATATTGCTGACTGCTCTCTCCAGCTTTCTCACACTGTGCCCGGAAGGCTTTTATGTATCATTGCTTCCCATTTTTCTTATAAAACCCACAGGCCTCTGCTACCTCTGACCTGGTGCCTCTTTTCTCCCTGCCTCCCTCCTTGTACCCTAGCTGTCCCGGCTTTCTGCAGTTTCCTCCAGGGAGCCAAGTCTTCTCCCAGCTTGGTGTCCTCAGCTGTGCCATTCCCTTGACGGGCAAGCCCTTGAAAACGTCATGTTGCCAGAGACCTCTCTTGACCTCAAAACCTAAATGAGACCTCTTTCACAGTTTTTTGTATTTGTCCTCAGTGGCCAACACAATTTGTAGGTACCACTGATTTGTGATGACTTTTTGTGCATCTCCCCAAGTGAGCTCTGCAAGTGAGCCTCCGTTGACGCCTGACACAGCACACCTAAGACGTCACAGATGCTCAGCACATACTTGTTGGCTATCTGGTCAACTGGCTCAATGAACTGATGAGTTCCACAGAGCACTCACCTGCAAATTTCTCAGGCGTGCAAATAGGTCCCGTGGTCAGATGCAATCTGGACGTGCCCTCGTCTGTCTCTAGAGGGTCATAATAGACACCAGTGCAGGATACTCTGAGATGCACTCCCAGTTAGAACACAAAAAGCAAAAACTAAACCAAAGCTGTAGGAAGCAAGTTTAATTTTCTTTAGCTTCATGTTTCCCAAACTTATTCGAATGTGACATTTTTCCCCTCCACTTAACATCTATTAACACCCTGCAAATGTACTTTAAGACTTGTTTCACTGGTGGCTTCTGACTTGGGAAGTCTGACACTCAGGACTGTCAGGCTTGGTGTGGGGGTTGCTCATGGATGCCTCATGGATGCCTGTGTACGTATTCACAAGTGCACTCATTACTCTAGTAAAGAAGGGAGCATGAGCACATTTTGGAGCTAGTCTGGGTCTATACTCTTCAGGTAAAAGAGAGGAGAAAGCAGTCAAAATTGGGTATTTGCAGATACAGCTTGGTGTTTGCAGATACGATCTCTGTAATTGTCACAGTGGGCAACTCCTACATACTAACTGGTCTTTTGCGGAGACTTGAATCTGCAGATGTTGGGAAGCTGGTGGGTGGATATTGGTCCCTTAGTGGCCCAGTGAGTCTTTCTCCTACACAGCATTTGATTTCAATGCAGTCCTCCTATTCTTAGTATTCTTGAATTTTCCAATAGACCTAAGAGAATGTTGGGGTGGGGGCAGAGATTGCACGCCGTATTAGCAGTGGTGAAGGTTTCAGGACGTATCCCTTTTGAATAGCTATGATGTTTTATGTACGTAGGGTTCCTGAGGTGGAGCTGCCTTAGATGCAATGGGTTTCAAATTATTTTTGATCAGCCCCTACTTAGGTAGGACAAAACCGCTTGACCTACCGACTCCATCTAGTCTCATTTTCCAGTGGAAAAATAAATTAGTGATAATTTGGGGGAAGTGGATTATGTATACATTTGCTTTAGCACTGGAGGATGGACAATTCATATTTGAACCACAGTGTATACATGTCTTAAGAGTCTGGTTATTGGAAAATTACAGTTCCAGAATACTTTTGATGCAAATAAGCTCCAGTATACTATGTAGGGTTAACCAAGCAACCCACAACAAAATAAACTGATAATGATAAAGCTAAGCTAACAGTAATTCGTAATTAGAAAGTACTGAACGTAGCCATTGCAAGTTGCAACCAACTCAAGGGACCACTGATAATGTGCTGATAGAGAGTCTTCTCCCAGATTTCGGGAATGTCAACTGTGGGCCTGCACATGGGGAATGGGAGTTTTCTGGTAGAACAAATGAGCATTGCTGGGCTTGCAGCAGAATCCACACATTATTTAGTAACCATTACTACTTAGCCGATTACAGATTAGCAGCCATAGTAATATGTACAAATGAAAACTTAAACTGTACACATTCGTCATAATAATATAAAGGAGGCCTCAAAAAAAAATTCAGTACAGGCTGCATGAGTCTGTCTCTGGTAACATACCCCCTAACCCCCCAACTCACTGGATCTCAGTTTCAACTTTTGAAATCCCAGTCTAGGCAGCATTCCCTCCTTCCCAGGAAGGGCTTTCATTTCCTAGCCCAAGCAGACCAGAGATGTGCATTTGGATTTATAAAGCATTCATAGTCTCACTTGAAAAAGTTTTAATGTCCAGTGTAAATCTCCAAGATATGGTATTAAGCGAAAAAAGTCATTGTGCCTGACAGTATGTATGATACACTATTTATGTAAAAAAACAAAACAAAACAAAACAAAGATAGATTTTCTAAGTGTGTTGATGCTTTATATGGCCTGAGAATCTCTGGAATATGCAAAATGCATAAAAATATTTGCCTCTGGGGAGGGTTACCCGCTGCTGGGGGAGGGGAAGGAGGCAGATTTAGGTTTTTTACTAGCTATACCCATCATGCTTTTTGAATTTTGTACCATTTATATATGAACTATTTAAAAATATCAATGAATTTACAAGAGAAAAGGCACAATAACAACACAAAACCCCAGTAAGCCCACAGAGACTTGATTCCTGTTTTTTTTTTTTTTTTTAAAGAGCGGAGGGTGAAGTTTGGTTTATTTATTGTCCTGATGTCTTTCTCCACCTTCAAAACCACCATTGTGTATTAAGCAGGAGATTCTAGAAGCTAAAGGAAGACCTCCAGATGAGGGGAGATGGCAGACCTGAGGCCCTAGGTTTCTGGAGGCAGAGACCTCTGTCTCGAGACCTGTTGTTTAAAACCTTCCCAGCGTTCTGATGTGTTTCCAGACCATGTAAATGCAAAATACGGAGCGGGGGGCTCTTATTGAGGCCACTTGCACTTTGTACATTTGCAGCTTGAACGTAAAGAAAAAAAGACGACAAAGGAGACAGAATTCGTACAGCAAAGCATGTTTAAATGAATGCATCCCTCTTATTTCATCCCGCTTTCAGGCTGCTCAAGGAGACAAAGCAATGGTTTATCTTGATTTGCCGTCAGGAATTTAAATGAGCACAAACAGAAATATTACACGATTTAGTGTTTCCTAATGAAAAACGTAACATTTCGTCAATCACGTAAAAAAGAATTGTATCCTTCTATATAAATTGGCACGAGAGTGCATTGTCCGTATACCATAAAAGCTCATTATACTGAGTAACAATTGATTTCTTAGAGCAAAATATCCGCAGAAATTGGTGGTGCGTCTAAATTTCATGGGTTCTGAGTTACTGCAATAGATAGAGAGCAGGAAATGTTTGGAAGCTGGAAGGAAATGTTTTGGACAATATGGGAGGACTAGCTGGTGGTAGGGGGTGGCGGTGGTGGTGACAGAGATCAAAATTCCTCAAACCAGAGGTGGGTTTTGGGCAATGAGCTGAAAGTAGTGACAAAACAGCACAGACTTGGGGTGGGTATACAGGCTGGTGTCCATCTGACGTGTTTAGGAAAATTCTATATTGAAGATGTAACATCAAAACAAGTTATTTACCCCATGGCCTTGGTCCATTTAAGGGCAGATGTTCAGTACTATCCCTCTGTCTGGGGTCAAGTGCAAAAGTGCTTCCCCATGCTCCCTGCCCTTCTGGTCATTTCCACTTCAGCCCCTTTACTATTCCCACAGAACCCAGCAGCCCAGGACAAGGAGAGCCCCGTATTTCAAAGTTGGGTTCATGGAGAGGAGATACAAGTAACCACAAACCCCACGAGTCATCCCACGCGAGGAGACTGCTCGGCTTGGGTCTAAATGACTTACATTTTTCCTCGCCTGAATTAGCCAGTAATTGCATGTGGGCAGACTTAGCCAGAAATGGTCTAAATGATCAATTAGAAGGCAAAAAGGAGTTCCTTTCTTTAAAGTTCAAGGGTCCCTGTTGAAGAGCCCTACTTCCTAAGCCATGCTCACATGGGCCTGCGCCCAGCTCTCTGGTGCCTGAGTATATTGTACATTTGCCTAACGATAATGAATTGAGTCCTTATTTTGCAGGAAAATATAGGGCACTTCCATTACATGCAATCAAGCAAAAAGGCTGCAGAATGTGCCACTCCATTAATTTTAAACAGAATTCTTCCCAAATGTCACCCTGAAACCAGAGTATGGGGTTATTACAAATCTGAAGGAATTAAGAGTAATTTTCATTTGTACAAAGTAGTTGAGGGACATGACTCCTGCCACACACACAATTAATTGAGTTAAATTGGATTAGCTGATGTCAGTGTGAATCACTAAGCCCTGACACAGCCCGCCTTGTGGTGAGGTGGGGGGGGGGGGTGGCTTTTCCATCTCGGAGAGTGCAGGTACACACCCCACCCCCCAACCATAGAATGTGCAGAGTGTACTGTGATGGGCTAGTTATTAGCAAACACGTTCGAAGAAGAAAAACAGATGCCAGCCTCTGGCGAGTCACTGAACCTCTCTGAGCCTCAGTTTCCTTATCTGTAAAAGGGGATTATATATAATACTTGCTTCAGTGGGAATCATGACTACGTCGGAGCACTTAGCGTGGTGCCCGGCACATAGTTTACGACCATTAAATGGGGACCATTACCTTTATTTTCATCTTCTGAGGGGAGTCTCTTGGGCCTAAACTGGTTCCCAAATCACACTGAGGAAATCTGGACCTGGCACCAGGATGGGCACAACAGCCAGTCAGTCCCCAGGGCCTGAGAGGTGTGAGCAGGCCCACTGAGTTACGGATCCTTCCTTCCTAACTTCAGGCCTGCTATCCTGGGCGGTAGCTGGGCTGGTGGGAGAGCACAGAGCTGGACGCAGGAACTAGCAGGCTCAGGCGGTTGGGGAGCGGGCTGCTGTGCCCCTCACTCCACGTTCCGGTACTTGGTGAACAGGTTGTACAACACTCGCAGTGTGGATTTCAGGTCACAGTTGACAATGTCTGCGTGGAAACAAAAACACACATTGCTTCAGTGGGGCCACAGAGCCCATGGCAGGTGTCCTCGTCCCCTTCCTCCCACCACCCACCTCCTGTGCCCAGCGTGGTCCTGCGGTGGACGTCCCGCCACCTCACCCCCTGGATATCACCTGCTGCTCCTGAAGAGCTCCAGTCCGGCTGGGAGAGAAAAGCACCCCCACGAGACAGCCAGGGGCAGGTGGGTGGTGAAAGATGGGCGGTGTGTACAGCGAGAATCTGGAGCAGGGGCGGCAAGGGGCAGAGGTGCTGGGCGAGGGGGTCTCGCCTCTCGTGGAAATGAAGCAGACCCTGGAGCATGCGGGCTTTGCTCTAGAAACATCTCGGGTGAGGGGCCCCTGCCCCATTTCCTGAGTGTTGCTTATCCCTGGGGCTCCTTTGCCTTCAGCTTCCTCCATCAGGAGGAGCCAGCCAGGAGTCGTGTGGAGGGCTGGGGGCACAGAAGCCCACCGGGCAGACAGTACTCGGTAAGCAGGTGCCATCGGGGGACAGACAGCTTCCACTGGAGGGAGGAGAAGGCAGCTGAGGCTGGGAGTTTGTGTTTTCAGGAAAGCTCTGGCATGGGTTCCCAAACTTTTATACAACCATCTCCTCCCTCCTTCCCTTCTATTTACTGGTCACCTTCATTCTCTGCTTACCCCTCGAGGCCTCAGAAGCTCCTCCGCCATGCGAGGCCCCTTCCCTGCTCATGTCTGCTCCACCCCTGGCCTGCACTCACTCCCTTGGAGAGTTGTCCTCTGAAGAACCGGAGTAGAGTGGACACAAAGAATTCTCCCTACTATTTAGGAGTGGACATTTAGGTAAAAAATTGGGAAAAAATTGGGAAAAGCAAAAAAACCAAAACAAAAAAACCCAAAAAACAAAAGGCAAGAGCTCAATGACTATGAAAGTTGGGACAGTGGAACATTTAGGGAAAAGGCTGAGGATTCTGTGGCTGGAAGGAGCACCTGGGAGCTGGGTAGTGGGGACACGGTGGCTTGTGGGAATATTATTTCCTGGACCTGCACGTTTATGTCTTATGGACCTCTGTGTATATGTGGTGTTTTGCATAGTTAAGACTGATCTTTAAAAACCTGACTGTGTAGAAGGTCAGATGAAATAAATGATGGAAGAGGAAATAAAAAGTGTTCTGGGATTCAAAGTCGGGAAGGAAGCGATTGGGGAAGACATCCGAGCTCTAGCCACGCCTGGGTCAATAGGAACAGGGACTCTTGGAGAGCAGGCAAAGTGGGAGGCCAGTGGCTCCGATGGACTGGGTTGTGGCCCGTAGGTCTTAGCCTGGGGACCCTCGCAGCTGCGGCTGTCACAGCCAAGCACACTCAGGCCCCGGGGTCCAGGGCTCCTGCGACCCCCTCTCGACCTCATCCCAGCTGGGCTCAGACCCTGCTCCAAGCTCTCCTGCTGATGGATGTGCTGACGGCCTCCCCCGGAGCACTTGGAAGGCCTGGGGCTCAGCTTCCCTTTCTGCCCCCATGTCGGTTGGATTCAGGCACATATTGGGCCTCTGCTGACATAAGGCCCTCTCTGGCTACTCCACCCTGCCCATCCAAGGCACCCTCTGCCAGGTGGAGGCCTATGGCCTGTGGGCTGATTCCTGCTTTTCCTTGACTGCTTGCTGTTGAGTGGTTCTTAAGTTCCACTCAAGTCAAACATTAAGAAGTCAGAGAAGGAATTGAAAAGGAGAGACAGACAGAGGAGCTCAGCAAGGGAGTGAGCATGACGGGGGTGGTAGGGTGGTGCTGGGACCACTGCCACATGCTCCTAACTGGGCTCCTTAAAGCCTCCTGCCCTCTCTAATCTATGCGACCCACTGCAGGTAGACTATTCAGTCTCTGGGTATGGTTGTGTAGGATGTACACTGCACAACTTCAGGGTGTGTTGTTCATATTTCCAGGGCATCGTTACCATAGGTGCAACGTAAATGGTGCCCCTTGATGTTGTACAGCTCACAACTTGTATGGACTGTGTATACAACCATTTCACTTAAGCTAGGGTCCTAAATCGTGACTCTGCAAGGGATGATGCGAACCCGGCCCACCTTCCCAGTCTCACTTCAGGCCACACTTCCCCTCGTTCACTCTGCACAGGTCACGTGGACTTCCTTTTACTCCCTGGCAATGGCTGCACCTCTCCATCATCTTGGCCTCTGCACATGCCGTGTACCTAGATTACCTTCTCCGGATAGTTGACTCCTCATCTTTCTGCAGACCTCAGCTCAAAGTACCATCACCGTAGGGAAGCCTTCCTGACACCTGGCCTGGGTGAGGGTACCTTGTTTTAGGGTCTCAAAGCACCCATGCTCCCCTTCAAGGCACTCACTCCGGTCCTAAATCAGTCATTTGTGTGTGCTCATTTGACCCGGTCTGCCTCTTCCCTGGACTGTGTGTGCCTTGATCACAGACAGGCAGTCTTGCATGCTCCAGCACCTGGCCTAGGACCTGGCATGCACAGACCTCAAAGGGTATGAACAGACAGATGAATAAATGATTGCCCAGGGTCATGTGAGCCAAAGAAGGAAATTCATGGAAGAGAAGATAGCCAATAGGGCTACATGCTCCCAAGTGGGTAAGACTGGAAAGAGCTCCCGGGCACATGGCTCCAACTGGGGACTCAGGGAGGGAGCAGAGCCAGGTGCAGGGGGAGATATTACTCACAACATGGGCAGACAGGCAATGGAGGCAGTGGGCCTGGCCACCAAGGGGGCACTTGGGGTAGGGCATGCTCATGGAGGACAGACAGGGATGGAGGCAGGAGGACTTGTTTTCCCTTTTTAAGGACAGGTGAGTTCTGAGGTTTCTGGAGAAGGAAAATGTTCACTATGGGAGAAAGTCTCAAGATGACAATTTAATTTTAAGGCCCACTAGGGCTTGAAGCCCATCTTCATGATAGTTGTGTAACCCAGTTAAAGTCATTTAGCTTGTTTGAATCGGTTTCCTCACTGGTAAAATTGGGTTTTATGAAAAAAACCTAGAACACATGAAGGGCTCCCTAAATGGTAGTTCCCTTCCCCTTTGCCGTCTTTGCCTGTTAACAGAGCTGTTGTGTACAGCTGTGCAGCCCGTGTACTGCACAACTCCAGGGGGAGCCTTTCATAGAGACTAGGCCCTGCTCCCTAAGAAACCTGAGTCCCTTAATCCTATAGGCCATCACTGCCAGGTGAAGGGGTAGTGGGTGAATACAGCAAGGGACACTGCGTATTGTCTGTTCTCATCAAGGAAGCCAACTGCCACACAGTTCCCAGCAGTGGATGGGCTGTGTCAGCCAGGAGAGGGGCTCTGGATTCCTGGGAATGAACTGTGACTCCATGCTATATAAACAGAGGCTCTGGAGAGCCCTGGCCTAATAAACTGTGTGATCAGTACCTCAGTACTGCTCTGAGGGCCTCTGCGTGCTGGCCCAGGGCCTCTCCCCGGGAGCAGTCTGGTCGGTGGGGCTCCTGGTTAGAAACAACCAGAGCAGAGCCTGGCTGGCTGGCTGCCGCCAGGGGACACAGAAATCAGACCCAAGGCTACTCTAGGGAGAAAACAGCCTCTGGTCAAGGGGAAAAGGCTCAATGTGTGCTCCTCTCGCCTGGTGGCATTAGTGATTCTTCTTAGATGACCATCCACAACGGGTTCATGGTCCTCTAAAAGATGCCGAAGTCCGAAGTCAAAGGAAGGGAAGGGGAGCTCTCTTCACAGTGGCAACTCCATCTTTACCCAGAGGGACGGGGTTCTGTATGGTCGTGCCCTCCATGGCCCTGTATGTGCCAGCAGTGTCCCTCATCCCAGTCTGGGGCAGTTGCTGAGGCCCCTTCTCTGAGCTTCCCCACTGGGTCCCCAAATCTCTTGACCAAGGTGAGAAGACACCTGGTAGCTCAGTGCCACCAGGTGGTGGGGGGTGGAATAATTTGGGCAGTCACAGGCCGGCTACTCTACTTGAGTGGGGTGAATCCAGCCTCCTGCCCCATCCTGATGGATCTAGTGGATCCTCAGTCTCTGCCTCCCTTACCTTTCTGCTGTATTCGTTCCCCACCGGGATAGGCCCCATGCTCTGCAGATGGGTCATGTTGGTGTTGGCCTGCTACCCTATCTGGTGATCTTGCTATTTTCTGTACATATTTTTTTTTTAAATGTAAAGGTGACAAACATCCAGAAAAGTTCATGTAACATATATGTGCAGTTTTAAATGCTTCAAAGAGCGCCCCCACCACCCACGACAGAAGCAAAACATTGTTAATACGGTCACAAACCTCTCTCACCCGGCAAAGATAATGGCTATCTAGACTTTTATGGTGACTATTTCCTCCTCCTCCTTCATAATTCCACCAGCAATGTATGTACCATTAAATAGCAGAGTTTAGCTTTGCCTGTTTTCATGCTTTATGTCAATGGAATTGTGCTACATGTCGTCTTTTGCGATTTTTTTCTTACGTTTATAGGATTCATCTGGGTGGTGTGAGCTGTTCATTTTTGTAAACCATTCTGAGGTGTGATTGGTTTTATTGAGATAGAACTACAATGATCTATAATTAGGCTATTGTGGATATTCTGGGCCTAGTTTCCTGGTTGTACGGACATGCCTACCTAGGAGTGGGGTTACTGTGTCAGGTGGTGTATTAGTTTCCTATTGTTGCTGTTAACAAATTATCACAGGTTTGGTGACTACAAATGAACCCCAACATGTTATCTTATAATTCTAAAGGTCACAGTCCAAAAATAGGCTGCACTAGGATAAAATCAAGGCATCGGCAGGGCTGCAATGTCTCCTGGAGACTCCTGCGACATCAGTTTTCTTGCTTTTTGTAGCTTCTAGGGGCTAGTTTCCAGAAGCCTGCATTCTTTGGCTTGTAACCCCTTCTACCCGCAAAACCAGCAATGGCTGTTTGAGTCTTTCTTATGCTGCATCACACTGACGCTGAGCCTTCTGTTTCCCTTGTGATTATTCTGGAACTATTCAGATGCTCCAAGATCCTCAATCACATCTGCAGAGTCCCTTTTGCCATATAAGGCAGCATATGATCAGGTCCTGGGGGATTAGGGTGTGAGCATTTTGGGGGCCATCAGTCTGCCTACCATATAAGGTACCGCAAATCTTCAACCGTATTACATAAAGACAAGCTATTGTTCAACAGTGGTTCTATTTCTATTCATACCAGCCGTTTCTGTTGCTCCACGTCCTTGCTAACACTTGATATCGTCAGGTTTAAATTTGTGCCACTATCTGGTCTGCACAGTCTCTCCTCAGGGAAGGGGAAGAGAAATGGAGCTATTTTCTGTATTTCCAGCTACTACCCAAGTCCTTTCCAGAATGAATCGATCGCTTGGACCTCAGCGGCTGTCACCTGTCTGGATTTCTTTTAGCATTGCTTGAAGTCTGGCCCCAACTTTTTGACTCTTTAAATTGTAGATATCCCATCAGCCTGCTGGCTGACCTACAGGCTTCATTCCTGGCGAGTACTAGGTTATCTTCTGAGTCCCCACTTGGCTATAATGCCAGAGTCTTGACCATATCCAGCGAAGAGTCTACTTGAATAATAACAGGGTAGGTGTGTGCAATGGAAGACAGGAGGTATGATGTCCTAAATAAAAAGCCACCAGCTTTATGCCAATATTTCAACTGCTTCATTGGCCGTGAGCTTGGTGCTAATGCTTGGGCTACGAGAAGTTATTGAAGCCTGGGCACTAAAAGTCATCTGGGATGCACACCCAGTTCCCAGGAGATTTCAAGGTGCGACGGAACTTTGAATGTCAAACCGCACGGCAGAGAATGCACTTTCCTGACCCTAAAAACATTTGCCATGAAAAATAAAATGCCTCCACCACAACCAATTTGATTTTGAAACACCCTCAAAGAACTACCCACATTGGCACCTTCTGTAAAGTCTGCAGCATTTACTACCGAACCTCACTTTCCAGGTAGAGGCACGGGGGCAGAGGGAATGCTGGGGTATACACCTCTCCCCAAGTACAACTTCACAAAATGCCATTTCAATTCTTTACGCACTGGAAATTTTCAGCATGGGCATGATGCCCAGCGTAAGAACAAATAAAACAGATGTGTTTTTCCATTGCATGGGTCAGGAAGTTTCATATTAAGCAGTTCAGTCAGTTAATTGTACAAGAAATGTCCTCTAAATGCTGAAATATCCCTATCGGTTAATTGATACTGGGAAAACTCTCTGTTCTGAGGGAAATGAATGCCTGACAATGGATGTAGCGGGGGAGTACTTCTGATTCATGACCAGGAAGTTTCCTATTAAATGGTTCAGGAACACGGAAACAGAAATGCTGGCTAGAACTCTCCTGCGGTCTCTTACTCTGAAGCGGGGTACTCGTCATCCGGTCACAGGGCATTAGGACGGCCAGAGTGACCTTGGCCCGAGAGGGCCCCTACAGGGACACCGACCTTGCTAGGGGCCCTCCGGCGATGGCAGCCTTGGCAGTGACCAGGCGCCTTCTTGGCCAGAGCTGAGGTAGCAAGGTCTGTGACGAGGCCCGACCCGGGGAGCCAGCCCGTATCTGCACAGTCCACCCCTTCTCTCTGGTTATCCTGCTTTCCCCTCCGGCTTGAAGTAAAGGCAGGCCCACAAGATACTGTCCTTCACCCTTTACTCTTCCCTGCATGCTCTCCTGTTGTTGGGCTTCCACTAAGCGGGAGGCTTCCAATTACATAACCCCAGCCCTGATCTTTTCCCCGAACTCCGGTTCTGCTTGGTCAATGCCTTAGGTTTCCAAGGCTGACATCCGTATGTCCCCTGCCAAGCTGGCTTTTCTTCCTGGGTTCCCCAACGCCGCTGATGGTGCCCTGCCGCTAAATATCTGTTCTTCACACTGCCTTGCAAATGATCTCTCTGGAACAGAGCTCTGATCACATCATTGGGCTGCTTAAGAACCTTCCATGTCGGATGCCTGTGTGGCTCAGTTGGTTAAGCGTCTGCCTTCAGCTCAGGTCATGATCCCAGGGCCCTGGGATGGAGCCCTTCGTCAAGCTCCCTGCTCAGCGGGGAACCTGTTTCTCCCTCTCCCCAACTTCTACCCCCTGCTCATGCATGCGTGCTCTCTCTCTCTCTCTCTCTCTCAAATAAATAAAAACATAAGGAAAAAAAAAAAACCTCCCATGTCTCCCACTGCCTACAGAATAAGGTCTATACTTTCTGCCTTGGCATCAAGTCCCTTCACCACCTGAACCAGCTCGCTTCAGCCTCACCAACCATTATTCAATTCGTACTCTTACTATTCCCAGCCCAATAGGTAACTATTTACATTCATTATCAGGTGCCAGGTGCTCTGCATCAGACATCATCCCATTGCATCCTGCCAGGTGCATGTCTCTAGGAGTTCCATCTGTACAGACCTGAAAAGGAGGCTCAGAGATGGTAGGTAAGTTGCCCAGGGCCACTCAGCTGTTAGGGTGGGGCCCAGATCCAGGGCTGTCAGTAGCTAAGCTACAGGCTCTGCTGTCTCACAAACAGAACCTTTCCCCATTCTCCAGGCGGGACTTTTGCTTATGCTGTCCTCCTATCTGGGGTGCTGCTGCCTCTGTCCTCATCTCCAGATATAAAAGCCCTATCTACTCTTCCCGGCTGAGCCCCGCTGCACCATCTCCACCAAACCATCTCTACCCAGATGGATGTGATATCACATCTCGCTCTCTTAGCTGCACCTCTTTCATGGCAGTTGTCATTTTGTTGTGGTTACTCGGGTATATCTTTTCTCTCCCCTGAGGGCTGCAAGTGCGTTGAGGTCAGGAACAGCCCACCCCTCTTGGCATATCACCATCTACCGGGTCTTGTGCCCCTAGACAGCACGCACCCCCCTCCTGATGTGGAGATATGGGTGGAGGAACAGGCACAGCAATGAGGAGGGAACACACCCAATCCCTACTTGTCCACTTTCCTTTAAACAATTAGGAAAGTGCAAGCAAAAAGGCCCATGAATGGAAAACAGAAAATTATCTGCAACACAGTGTTGACTCACCAGTGCTGATAAAATGGAATATTTCAGTTGGTAAGTCAATAAATGTCTGTACCAAGAAGACTCCCGGGAGAGATGTGCCTCCCATATGCACAAATGCACACAGCTCCAAGTGTGAGCAGGGAAGGGCTGCTTGAGCAGTCTGGTCCTTCTGTATTTTTATTCAGCCTTACATTTGCAGTATGAACCCAACAAATCAGGCCTCCTCTTCGGGCAGAGTTGGAGTGAGCAAAGAATAGGAAAGGCAACTATGCTCAGAGCAGAGCTGCCGGTGGGGACCCCTGGACCCACCCCTGCCTGGCCAGCACGCAGTTATTTGACAGGTCAGCATCCTGTCCAGGGACAGAAGAACCTGGAAATTAGGCACAGGGCAGTTCCTGTGGCACCTTGACGTGGCCCTCCTCTGCAATCCTGTGCATGGGATCTTTATTTGTAGTTCACAAAGGACCCCAGGACTGAGCAGTATGCTCCGTCCCACCTCCGCCTACAAATGGCAAAGATGATTTCAGAGAAGAAACCCTTCCCCTGATGTCAAACATGAGGCTTGCCCTGTGCCCTAAAGACCCGTGCAGGGGAAGGGTTTCTGAGTCTTGTCATAAACCCAGGGAAGAGCAAAGTACCTTCTGGCCGTGGTTTTGGCTTTTCCAATCCCCCGTCTTGCATGAGCTCGAAGGCGAAGGAGACGTTCAAGACCTGGAAAGAGAAAGGCAGTGCCTGGATCATGGTGCACGGACTCCTGGACCCTGGGAAGCGAAAGAGTCGACACGACAGCCAGAAGGGCAGAGGCCGAGTAAAAACGAGGCCTGAATTTGGAGGAGAAAAGAAGCTACCAAGACGCGCAGGCCGTGTGGAGCTGGCCGGGCCCAGCTGGCTGTCGGTGAAAGGTCCCCGGAGCAGTTCAAGATCATCCTCCTGTCCTACTGTGTTCCCGTGTCAACTGCCAGGACTTTAAACTTTGAGATAGGATCAGATGACAAGACGTGTTCAAGAGGCAGAGTGGTTTCTGCTTTGGACCAAATGTCCCTTGTCTGGTGGGCAGGCGGTGGCAGTCCGGGAGCCACATCGGAACTCGGCTGAGCGTGAGCCTCCGGACTGGCCAGACTTGCGGCCACCTTGCCCGTCAGGTCTGTGGGGGGAGAGGAGGCTGGGCTGTGCGCCCCGCAGGAGCTAGGGTGCCCGGGCCAGACAGCAAGGGAAGGGAGAGCCGTTGAGGGTGCTTGAGGGTCTGCAGAGCCCAGGTCAGCTGTTGGTCAGAACCCAAGGCTCTGGGCAGACGGGAAGCCACTGCCTTTTCCCTGCACGGCCCCAGCAGGGTGTGGGCAGACGACGGTGGGCCATGCGGCTCAGGGCCTCCCGTAATGTCCCCTCCCCTTACCTTCTGTTCAAAGCTGTCCGGGGTCAGGAAGAAGCTGTGCAGGGGCACGAAGTAGCCCTCCAGGAGCCCCATGAGCAGCACCAGGTACACCCCATCTGCAAACTGGAGGGACAAGGCAAGGTGAAGGCGCTGGGCCCCAGAGCACCCCAGGCAAGCCCTACCCTGGGGCTCATCAGTTGCCATGTCAGCTCCTGGAAGGCTGCCCCCCAGGTGGGCTGCTGGCAGGGGGTGAGGGGCGGTGGCCTCGGGCAGGAAGCTCTGCTTTGCAAGCAGGCCACCCCCCCACCCCCCCGCATCCGGCTGGCCCAGCACAGGAGCCGCAGCCTGTGTCCTGGTTTGGGTTGATCCAGTGTGTACTGCACGCTGACCCTGCGCCCAGCCCTGACCCGGCAAGGGGACCACAGAGATAGGTCAGGTGCGGCCTTTGCCCTTGAGGAGCTCGGGTCTAGCAGGGAGACGGATGTGGAGGAAAGGCAGCGGCCACTCTGATGGACAGAAGCACATTGGCCTGTGTGACATTGACAGAGGCCCCCTATTCCCACTGAGGACAATAGGGAAGGCTTCTGGAGGTGGCACTGCCTGGAGGCCCGAGGGAGGAGCAAGAGTAGCTGGCGGGGGAGAGGGTGCGAGGGAGGAGGGAGGGGGGATCCAAGGCCCACGCCAGGGTGACTTCTGTTTCATGAACAGAGAAAGAAGTCTAGTGTCCTACGGGCCTGGGCATTCTCCTTCCTCACCTCTCACTGTATTGCTGTTTGGGAGGCAGCAGCGTGGCTGTTGCAAACGTGGGCTCTGCAGCTAGGCCTCCGGCTGTCCTGCTTATTAGCTGTGTGACTTGAGGAAGTTACATAAATTCTCTGTGTCTCATTTTTCTCATCCATGAAGTGGGATGATGATGATGGTACAGTACCTACTCTATGGGGTTATCTGAGGATAAACCGATTAATGTATGTAGAGTGCCTACAACACTGTCTGGCATGTAGGCCGCACTTGCTAAATGTTAACAATTGCGATTACTATCTGGGAGGACGGCAAAGCAGTCAGGATATGACTTGCTGGCTCTTGCTGACAAAGAACAACCGTGTGCTGAGCCCCACAGCCAGAGGCTTAGAGCCTGGTGGCTTCCATCAAGGACAGTTGGGAACCTGGTCTGAGGAGCAGTAGACTCCTGGGTTAAGTGGGAGGTGCAGGTGTTCTGCTGACGGGAGGACAAGGAGAATGTGTACTGGGCTTTGTGAAGGCAGTGAGGGCCTGTGGGATGGGGGATGTTTGGGCTGAGTAGGTGTTCCATGGATGGAGAACAAAGACCTAGAGGTCAGATGCATACCTCAAATTAGAGAACCTTTTATTTATTTATTTTAAAAAATATTTTATTTATTTATTCATGAGAAACACAGAGAAAGGCAGAGATAGAGGCAGAGGGAGAAGCAGGCTCCCCGTGGGGAACCTAATGTGGGACTCAATCCCAGGACCCTGGGATCTCACCCTGAGCCAAAGGCAGATGCTCAATCACTGAGCCACCCAGGCGTCCCTAGAGAACTTCTTAAAGGAGGTGGAGCTCCCCCACATCTTTGTGGGCATAAGCCCCAGGTGCTAAGGAGCTCTCAAGAGGTCAATCTTCTTAGTATCATCTCAAGAAACTTAAAACTAGACAGATTTGCCTGGAATGTAGGCTGGACCCAGTCTGAGCTCTGCTGGGTGACCAGCTTGTGACTCAGCCTTCATGATGGATGTACTGGCTGGTCTTGGACTTGACCTAGGAGCAGCTTCCATCCAGCTGGCCTTCAATTCCAGTGGGGGAGGGCTCAAGCCTGACTCATCCCAGGCTATACCAGGGCAGATAGTAGAAGAACAGACCCCGGCATCTGTGTCAGAATCAAGGCCCTCCCACGGAGTGAGTTAACTTCTGGGCCTCTCTTTAGTGGTGGCTGGACTGAGAATAAAAGAATCCAACTGTCTACTCAGGGGAGGACCTTGGGTTAGGGTCAGGGTTAACTCAGAAAACTCTGAGAGCTACTGACCTAGATTGTCCTACCCCTTTCTGATGACTCTGATGACTTGGGTGGTTGATCCACGACAGACCCCTGGCAGACGCTCCCTCTCCTAACACACCTTACTCATGAAAACTGAAGTGGGAATTTCAGAAATCATTCTAGACTTCTCAAGGGCTTATCACTTTTCCAGAGGGTTCCTTGTTTTCCAAAAGAGTAGCTAAAGCTCATTTTATAGAGTGCAGACACAAGACACTCAGGCAGAGCTCAGTGACAGATCTGGGGATTGCCTTAAACATAACATGAGGTGCCCACATCCTCAAAACCATACTTGGGTTTATCACAGGGGCACCTGGGTAGCTCAGTTGGTTAAGCGTCTGCCTTCGACTTAGGTCATGATCCCAGGGTCCTGAGATCGAGCCCCACATCGGTCTCCCTTTTCAGTGGGAGAGTCTGCTTCTCTCTCTCCTTCTGCCCCACCGCCCACTTACGTGTGTGCACACGCTTTCTTTCACTCGCTCTCTTTCTCAAGTCTTAAAAAAAGTTCATCACAGATGAAAGGGGGTTGGGAAACGGTACAGTATATGGTCTTAAAGTATCTCCTGATAATAATTAATTATAAGGGTGGAGGAAGCTTTACAGTAGTGAAAGCTGGTGGAGACTAACCAAGTGACTACAGTTACTGTCACCAGTAATGTACGGCCTAATGGACAGAGTGCGTGAGAAGAGCACAGTGTTACTGGAGTGGAACTGTCCCTGAAAATGCATAATCTGAATCTAATCACGAGGGGAAAAAAAAGAGATATCCTATGCACCTAATGGCCTGTACTCTTCAAAACATCAACGTCATGCAAAAGATGGCTGGGGATTTGTTCTATATTAAAAAAAGACTAAAGAGAAATGACCATTAAAAGCAGCCTGAATGGGTGACGGGCACTGAAGGGGGCACTTGACAGGATGAGCACTGGGTGTTATTCTGTATGTTGGCAAATTGAACACCAATAAAAAATAAATTTATTATTAAAAAAGATAAAAAATAAAAGCAGCCTGAGAATATTAAGACAACTACATTCTTTGACTCAGATGATATTGTCAAAAGTAGTCAAATATCAGCAACTTTATGTGGTTCAACCTAAATAGATCAACATCCTGATCCTGATTGCTTGAATTTGATAATTGCAATGTGATTATTTAAGAGAATACTTGTTCTTAGAGATGTATCCTGAAGTATTGGGAGTGGCGGGGGGGCGAGAAAGAAACTGCTAACTCTGTTAGCATTTAGCTAACAATGCTAACAAATGATGTATGTAGGTGAAGAGTATATGGATATTCATGAGAATATTCTTGCAACTTTTCAAAATAAAAAATTAGAAAAAAGTCAACATTTCATGCAATTCACCCCTCTGAGCAGAACAGAAATCCCTGTCCCTCCTGGGAAAGCTTCAGGATCAGTATGGAAAGCCATCTTGGAGGTGCAGGGATGGGGCCCTTAGAACCATGGCTGCACTTAGGGCTTGTTACCCACCTGGGTTTCCAGTTCTGTGACCTCCAGGTTCAGTTTATTCAGATGCTTGTTCACAAAAGTGATGAGTGTCTAAAAGAGAAGCGCAAGCCAGGCATGAAGATGGAGACCCTTGCCACTGTCAGACCCTGGAGGCACTTCTGTGACTCCACCGTGAGGACAAGGACCAGTGTGATAACAGTGTGGGACAAGGCCTAGCTAAGGGTGCCAGCCAGGGATCGCTCCTGAGCTGAGTGAGAACGAGCAGCCTATGAGGCTCTTCTGCAAAGCTTCTTGAGTTCATAGGAGAGGACTGCCCCCATGTTGGTGGTACCATGCACTGTGTGGTTCAAATAGCCAGTTTCAGGGCTGTGAAAGGGGCAGGAAGTCCCAAAAGAGCAAAATGCTAGGTGTAGTGTCCTATCCCAGGGCAGAGGGGCCAGAGAAGAAATGTCCTCATAGGATCCCTCCTTCTAGACTGTCTAGGGCAGGTGCCTGTGTCTGGAGAGGAGGGAGGTCTGAGGGAGGAGGCCTGGTTGGCCCATGGTGCAGTGTGGGTGGGAGGACAAGGTGCTTACAGCCTCAGAACCCCCAGGAGACACTGCCATCCTGATGGGAGAAGAAGGGAGGAGATAAGGCATCCAGTAGGAACAAGACTGTAAAGTGCGCATCAGGCGGGAAAGCCCCGAGTGCAGAGAGCCGGTGAGGACACCAGTTTCAGGAAGCTTGCAAGCTACTGGAGTGGGGTCTAATGTTTGGCTGCATCTCCTTCCCCCCCTTCCCAGGTACCTCTTGCTCACCTTTTTCACTACATTGAGTTTGTCTGGTGCGTGGTCAAACAAGGTGTCAAAAGCATCACGTTCTGGAAAAACAGAAAAATGTAAAGTGGAGAAAAGACCTGCTTCCTGGTGAGAAAGCCCAGCCAAGGTGGCCACACCATCAGCTATAAGCAGGAATTCCTCAGTGCATGAAACAATACTGGGAATTCTGGAAGCTAGGTTTGGGGCAGGGATTCGGGATTGATTCTCAGCTTAGAGGATATTTGTTTCCCCCCCCCCCCCCCCCACTTTCTAGGTCAACCCTCTTTAGGGCTGAGGTTGAGGGGCCCAGGCAGGCAGTCTGACTTGCGAGTGGTCATTTCTCTTCAGTATTTATATCCATTACATCATGATTTAGTCATAGGTCTAAAGTGTTTCCGAAGCTTTTTGGAGGCAGAAAGTTATCCAAATACCAAATCACTTCACCCCCAAATTTTCCAAACCAGGATAGCCACGCCGAACATCATGGTAGCGTGCACGGCCGATTGGATGGGAAGCCTGGGAGCCCCACGACAGAATGTGTGCTCTTCCTCTTGAGTGACCTAGTCACTGCAACCCTTGTGCCTCAGTTGCTGCTTCTGTAAAATGCCATCTGCAGGTAAACCTCCCCCAGGCGTGTTATGAGGATGAAAGAAAAGAATGTATGGGCCTGTGTGCTGTAAACTTTGAAGTGTCTGCCGATCTGAGTTTATTAGCGTTACTGGGGTATCTCACACGTTATCCACAGTAAACACGGGATCGTAGAAAGAGGCAAAGCCATGCCCCCTGCTTTCCTTGCTGGAGCCCCCAGGCTCTCTGAACTCAGAGTAAAATAGTGCATAGAATTTGGAGGCAGGAAATGAGAAGAATGTCCAGGAGGGGCCTGGGGATGGGAAGTCTGGTGGTCCTAGGGCCTGCCTTTTCCTGCTCTTGCACCGATGAGTAAATCTGGGACTGCCAGAGGGGTGACTGAGGTCTCAAACATTCACAGACTGTATAAACAAATGCAAAGTTCTGGGAAATGGGAGCGGGTATGACGTGTGGTAAGGAAAGAGGGACAAGACGGCTTCTAGAAGGCTGGACTGAGGGGGAGAGTGGACTGTCCTGAGCGTGTACGTGCACCTCTCTACTTCCACAGCACGCTTAGAACATGCCTGCCCCGCCGAGGCCCAGGGCCCCTCTGGAGCCTGGCAGGGTCCACGGTCCGGGTGCTTATGAAGAAGACTGTGCCACTGTAGCTGGTTTTCCTCACCCCCCCACCAGTAAGCAGACCCTCCCTCCTAAGTGGCCCCATCACCAGGCTGGTGCAGACACACACGCAGGAAGCAGGCTGAGTGCCTGTTCTTCCCAGCTGCTGTAGAATTAACTAGACCCCCGTGGCAGCCACCAGCACCAGAGGATAATCTTATGCAACTCACCATGCCTTCCGGAAAGAGCCCTGCAGGAGAAAGAGAAAGAAAACAGTATGAGTCTTCTCTGTCTGCCCTTCACTGAAGAGCCTGCAAAGCTCCCTTCCTTGGCACTCTGTTCTGCACGAGGTCTCCAATTGTCAGTAGCCTTTGCCCCAGTACCACCTGTTTTTTTCCCTCTGCTACACAGATATGCTGGTGTTTGCACAAAGCCTCGTATGAGTGGTATTTGAAGGACTATTTGTTGCTTCAAGTAAAATCCCACTGTTGCTTATAGTTGGGACGGAATGTCTGACTCGGGGTTTCAACACTCCCACCCATCGCGCTGCCCAGGTTGTTGTGGGCACCTGCCTGGGGACATCAACTTCGTCTTTGTCCTGTTCGTTCTGTGATTCCCACCAGACTGCACCTGCTATTGACTCCAAATCGGTTTTTCAAAGAGGGCAGGGACTGGAACCATACTCATAGCAGGGAAGCAGCAAACCACTAACAGGATGAGCATTAGAACAGACGACGTAGATTTACATCTCACAGAGCCACTTGCTTGCTGTGTGACCTTGGGCAAGCTATGGAACCTCTCTGGGCCCCAGCTCTCTTATCTCTATAAAACAAGGATGGTAATGGTAAATAGCTCAGTAGATGTTGTATTACATGATTTAATAGGTAGAAAGGTTTTAGCATAATTCCTAGTATCTAGTAAGTGCTTGATACACTTGTTCTCAATGTGTTTTTGGTTCCTATCCTATTGATTTCTTCTAACTGTACATCTATCACCTATTCAATGATGACTTGGGGGTAGTGTAATGGAAAGAACAGTGAACTTGGAGTTAACTGCTGGATAGACCAAGGATAGCTGCTTCTCCATCTTTGGGATGTGGGGTCTTAGGAGGTGTAGGCGTTGCTTTGTGTATGTATTGTGAGCGTCAACAAGTGTGAAAGTGCCTCATAAACTGTTGTGTGCTGCCATTGTTGGAGCTCACCTCCACCTTCGTGTCTGTGTGGGAGGGTGGCAGGGGGAAACCACAGGGAGCATGGTAAGCAGCTGAGCGTGATTACTCTGTACAACCCAAGTTCATGTTGGATCAAGGGAGGTCAAGGGAGGGGGGTCAAGCGGGGGTCAAGGGAGGCTGCCGGGCGGGCCGGGGCCAGGGCAGCTTTCCTCCCACCCCACACAGGACCCAGGCCAGGGATTGGTGTGCCTTGTGTATCAGCTGCCCTCTTGTCTGCCAAGACCGGCTCCCAGAGTGATGTGGGGGCTGCCCAATGGGTTCTTCGCGGGCCAGACACTGGGCCTCTTGGGAAGGGCTCCTGCCCATCTGTGCCCGACCCTGGGCCTAATGAAGACACAAGCATGGTGTGGTCCAGACAGGCAGCACCTGGGACCGCCCTCAGCCACCACTGGGGAAGCAAGGTGCCCAGAGACAGGGCAAGGCTTGGAAGGCATGGGTCAGATGTGATGGGGGAAAGACAGCCCTGAAGGCCGAGGAGGGGCCCCACTGTTACCACAGTGAATCCTCACCACCTCTCTGGTTAGGAAAACACTCCCCAGTTCTGAGATACAGAAACCCAAGGTCTGGGCAAGTGGCACAGCCTGGATTTGGCCTCTGAAGTCAGGCTGGCTGACAGCTCCCTGCTCTTTCCACTTCGCTCTTATTCAAGGGAACATAGAGGAAAGTTGGGGCAGCAGGGGATGCTGAACACGTACTCTGTGGCCGGGGCTCAGGCCTGCCCCATCATCTCAAGACCCCAGCGACCTGCTTTCTCTACCTAAGAACAAACTTCACTGCCCCATGGCAAACCTCTTAACATGTTCTGAGATCCCGGTTGCTTCACAGAAATGGAAAAACAAAACACCAGCCCACCATTCTGAGGCAGGAAAGGGCTTTCTGGGTCATGGCACGTGACCAAATAAATCAGATTCAGAAAAAGAAGAAAAATGTCCTTTTGAAGGTTCACACTTTAAATTCAACCCCATGTTTATGGCATGACGATTTCATGCTGGTTGGCTTTTTTGGGCACACTTTTTTCCTGGAGTGCCACAAAATTAGAATTTTTCAATCACTGCTAATTCCCTCTCCCCACTTCCCCACCCAAGTTTGTATCTTAAGCATTGAGAGGCATGTTTTGAATGCATGGAAAAGGCTAAACTATAATCATTGGCTGAAGTCTAATCCCTCTTGCAATCCCAATAAATGAAAACTAAATATCAGCAAATGGATGAATTTCGGAGAAACATCTGTGTTCCATTACAGAATCGCTGGCAACAATGGTGTTGACATACTCTGTGTTACCAGTTATTTCCTCTTGGATTTGCCGAGACTGGAGGATTCCTTCTCGTTTCTGAAACGGGGGTGGGGAGACGGGTGGGGAGGAGGAGAAAAAAAATATGCTTTAGAAAAATACAAAAAAAAAAAACTGATTAGCATTCCTGCTATTGAGAAAGTTACTGGTGTTTAAGAAACGAAAGCAGAGAGGAGATAGTGCCAGAAGCAAAACGAGGTCCCCGATTTCCTGGGATTGGACCATACCATTCATACTTAAGTGCAATTAGTGTTTATTCCAAACAAGTTGGCTGTTTCTGGGATGGTGAATCTTTTCTTTCTTTATTGGAAGACATTTTGCTGGAAGCAAACTGTTTGCCTCCTGGAGTAATCCACAGTAAACCAAATGGAAATGAAGGCCAGGGTGTGTCTGCCCTCCAGCTGGGGCCACAGAGGAGAGCCGAGAAACACTTTTAACAGCGGGGCTGGGGTGGAGGACGAGGCCAATGTGGAGAATTTAAACAGGGGGAGAGTTTTTGTTTTTATTTTTAATGGATAAATGAGGAAGGTTTTCTGTAAGCAGGCAGTCCTCAGGTAACTGGCTTAACTCTCTGAGAAAAGGGTAATGAGTCCTTTGGGAGCCCGCACACCTACCCATCTGCCTACCCACCCACTCATCCATCCATTTGTCTGTCCAGCCATCATCTGTCCACCTCCTCCCATCAATTTATTTCATGAATCAGTGTGTTCTCTGTACAAGAACCTATGTTGGACTGAGTGCAAATGCTATGCAACAACTGACATGACTTCTGACCTTGAGGAACACAGAGTAAAATGGGGTAGATGAAACAGGTATGTGAGAAAGATGGCCAAGAGACAGTCTGGGTTTACGCCGGATGGCGCAGCTCAGTATCACAGTAGGATCCCCTCCACCCTCAAAAGCGTCAAGTGTAATCAATTATGTGGTCATCCCATGCAGACAGGAAGTGCTGAATGCAGGACAGGAGCCAGCACTTTCAGTTAGGATGGTCAGGGAGTGAACTCTTCCAAGGGGAGGGCATCCTTGAGCTGGAACTTAACAAAACACAGAGGAGAGGGCATTCCAGCAGAAGGGATGGCCTGAGTGCAAAGGCAGAGTCAGGAGAGCACAGATGTGTCTGGGAGACTGTGTGGAGGGACAGTGGCTGCCATTAGTCAGGGGAGAGTCAACTGGGTGCCAGTTTGGAGTTTAAACCTCCTTGTGTGGGTAGGGGAGCCAGTGAAGGAATGTTAGGGCTCAGGAAGACCTTCTGATCCATGTGGGGAGGGAGATTCATTTCATCAGGCTCTACAGCCAGCTTCCAGACACCTAGAGGACAGTAGTCCAGGGATGGCAAGCAGTAGTCAGGGCAAGTTCATCTTCTACGAAGGTGGAGAAGAATATCGAGAGGGAGCCTCCACACATGAATGTTTCAGCTGGAACCTGCCTTCTTGCCCTCCTGCCCAAACTTCCAGAACCTTCTCTTCTATTCCCAATAGCCACAGAAACTAGCGTCCTTGCAAAATACTTTTATGGAAGGAAAGGTGGAGCTGGATAAACGCCAAGAGTACATCTGCACTAGATTAGGAAGAGCAGATCATCAAAGCAGAAAAGGAAGTAAAAAAGAAAAATAGAGATATCATTTAAAAGGGATCCAATAAGGATAAATCAAGACTTTTTCCCAATGCAGCTTCAACATATGTATAATTTTCACATGGGGCTAATGGAATTCATGTCCTTGTCTTGTGAGGCTCTTTATAGACATAAAAACTCATCTTCAACTTCAAGCAGAATTCAATACTTTTGTATAGAATGGAAGGGAAATCTGGGTTAAATAACCCCTCACCTAGCATCTAGATTCACCTCGATCTATTATTTCTTGCCTCAAGAAATCTGTGGTTCAGTCAGTGTCTTTTGGCTAATTCTGAGTACTGCTTCTGCGCCTATTTAAGTTGACAAAGCAAAATACTCCATAAGACCTGACATGCATAGGTGCCATTCCGTGTACTTTGTCTTCTTTTTATCTTCATGCTAACAAAACTATCCACTGATGGCCTGTAACTGAGCTCAAAATAAGGCATGAGACGTGGGCTTACAGCGACCAATGTTTCGAGAAGATTCTACCCCATAATCTTGAATCAGAGTTTTAGAAAATATGAAGAAATGAATGTAAACATTATATACTGGTGAAAATAACACAATAAAGATGGTTTGGATTAACTGGTAAGATGCTTGTGCCAGGATGCTCTGGTCTAGTCACATATCCACAGCAGACATAAATGCTTGCCACAGTTGAATGGTCAATACGTGAGGCCAATTAGTTCCTTGTATCTGCACTTAGCATCTGAACCACACACGTTCACACCTACCCTGGCCCTCTGGTCAGCCTCTCTCTCTCTGCTCCTTAGGTGTGGTCTTGCCTCCTGGCAGGCAGGGCTAAGGTGACCATTCCTATTATATCTCCTTGATGTTTAGCAAGTTAGGTACTCACCCAGAAGGTGTGGAAGAAATACTTTATCACCAGGGCATGGCCAAGCAGCTGACTGAGGAGCACCTCACATCCTCTTTCCCTCCACTAACATCTGGTCCCCGAAAGCTTAGCTTTTGTCCTGGAGACTTGGCCTGGTGGGGTCAGGCAAAGCCTACCAGCCCTCAAGACTCATCCTCACCAAGGGATGGCAGGGCCGCCATATTGTTTTCTCATCCAGAGCCCTGGCTAACCAGAGAGCTGCTCATTAGGGCGTTCTCCCTTGCAGCATGTTTACTTGAAAAGAACAGAAACAAGTAAACAGAATGCTGACCTTTCCTAAATGGGCATAAAGTTGGAAAATGAAATTGAATTTGAGTATGTAATGGGGTTAGGAGCAGAGTGAGAGAGTCACAGGGAGAGAGCACACCCTCATTGTGGAAATTACACAGCCATATGTGAATGGAAATTCCATCCAACAATCTGGAAAAGATGACCTGAGATCCCAGCCTTGCTTCTCTGGGCAGGTGAAAAGCAGCAGCGCCTGAATATATAGGCACAGCCAGTCAGGGGCTCTCTCAAACACATATGCACACATGCACGGGTATCTGCCTCTCCCCAGTATCTGTGCCTCATTTGTTTATGAACAAAAAATGGTTTTCCATGGCTTGCAGGATATACACCCAGGGATATACCTTTCTTGTGATTCTATTGCACACACTTCACAAACATATACACCTCACACCCTCAAATATACAGTACACAGACACCTCCTGATAAAAACACATAAAGCCCAGATGCATGCCCCCCCACAAGGCTAGCCCATATTCAAGTATTCGCTCTTCCACCCTTTGCACATGTAACTGCTTGCTGCCCACATGTATTAGATAGTGCACTAACAGGCTTTCCAACATAGAGCACATCAAGAACACTCAGCATTGATTCCACTCTGCTTGTAATAAGCTACCCAGGCTGCCTTAGTTCCCATATGAACTCGGCCTCTATACCTCTTTAAGGGCACAGATGTTTGTAGTGCTGTCTTACCTGGACCACAACCACTTGGATGGAGACATGATCTGGGAGTCGGATTGGTGCCCGGAAATACTGGGACAGAGCAACCAGCAGATGCAAGATGGCTACCAGGCTCTTGGCATGAACGGCTGAAATAAAAGATGATTTAAAAATTAGAGAATCTTCTTCCAGGCAAATATAAGCAGATATTAAAAATGTAGCAGTACCATACCCAATGTACCTTTTATCATCCACCCCCCCTTTCCATTAAGGGTCTCACAGGCCTCCCCCTTAGGCTGCCTCATTCTTGGCTAAGTCCCATGGAGCTGCTTCTTGGAACATGTTATTGTTGGATTTCCAATATAGTGCCTCTCCCCTCTAATTCAAGTTTCCAGTTGGGACCCGGATAACTGCTGAATTTTAAGATCAGATCAGCCCTCTGCCACCCCCATGTTTTTGTTCATTCTATTCTAACAACCATGAGTATGTCTGCTCTGCATCCTCTTTCCCTTCCCACTTGACTGAGAATTCTCTGGGTTATCACTGCTACCCATGTCCCAAGGCTCTATGAAAAACATGTCTTCCATAAATGCACACTGAGTCAGGAACACTGGATCTTTTCCTTTGTTCAGGGCTTACAGTCCCTTGAGGAAGGCATGACGCATCTGAAGGGTTTTGTTGCTCTTTTGAGTACTGTATATGGTCAGTGTAGGCAGTGCCCCTTGGGGAATAGCTGGGAGAGGATGTTTATGACCCAACTAGCTTCTACAGCTATTGAGCAGCATGCTAGATGTTAAACCACTTGTAATAGGGAAGGGTGGGCAACCAATGAGTCGTCGTTTCGCAGTAGAGCGGAGAGAGAGGAGAAAAACACTGTGACGTAATGGGTCTCACTTGACAAGCTCTGTATTTGTTTCCTGCTGCATGACCTTGGGTAGGCCATTCAAGGACTTTGAGCCTCAATCTGCTCATCCTCACAAATGGGGATAATAGTACCTGTGCAGAAATATGAGTTGTACGAATGTTCAGAGAAAATATAGGCAAATCTTCTAGTACATAGCAGATGCTTAGGAACAGTTGATATTTTTTATTATGATTTATAAGAAAATACAATACCTGGCACCTAGGTAATTAAATCATGCCAACCTTCTCTTCTTTCTCACAAAAGGAAAGATTCACCAGATACTTTACCTGCCTTCACAGCTCTACCAGCCTCATGGGCTCCTTTTACAGGGAGGCATTTAAGGAAAGAACAAAAAAATGCTCATTTTGTGTACTTAGTACAAACTGGGCCCATTATTAGGGTGTCCTTTGGTCTGCCCTGGGATTGATGAATCTGTTTCAACAGAAGCTTTAAGAAATCACCAAGAAAAGGAAATGACTCAGACATTCCTTGGGAATTCATTAGAGTTACTTGTTATCACCGCTTTTTCAAAGAAGGTTTTCCACTGACTATGAGCAGCAGCTCCCCATACCAACAAACAGCAGATGATCTGCTCCTAGCTCAGCCTTCCAGAATACAGTTTCAGTTCTGGGCTTTTGGGCATCATCCAAAGTTTTACCCCACAGTTACAATCTCCGAAAAGGAGGCTGACAGGGTGTACTCGCTGCCAGGCAGATGCATAATTGGGTTTGCTCTTCTGATCCCAATGGCCATACCATGGATCCAGTCACTGCGGATTGTAAGGACATTTGCTAACTCTCTCCCTTTTAATTACAAAACATAATGCTAGAGCAGGTGTGGCTGAAAAGGTTGTTCTTAAGTCCTGGTGACATTGTACTTCACGGTCTCACTAAGCAACACAGAGCTATTTTATAAGCACCATTCAGATGCCAGTCTCTTTTGATGAGTGCTCTGTCCTCCTGGGAATTTTTTCAGAAGAAGTAATTACAGTTTCCCTCACCCTCTCTCTTCCTCTCACACACATGCTACATGTGCAAAGATGTTAATTATCATGTAATATATTATCATTTAAAAAAAATCTGGAAAAACACTGTCTAATAGCCAGAGGGTAGTTTAGACCAGTGGTTTTCAAAAAAAAAATTTTTTTTTTTTTTTTTTATTAAGCAGAGAAACTCTTTAAGAGCCATTAGGCGAAACAGATGATAAAAGTACAAGTGCTCTGGTCTCCAAGTCCTCACTGCAGCCCACCCACAGCTGCTTCTCTCCTTAGTGATGCCTGAGTTCCTCCTGGCAAATCATTAGGTTGGGTCAAGCATGGCTTAATAATCGCTGCTTTAATAAATCATGGTATGTCCACATAATGGAATAGTTTCCATGCACTGAAAATCGCTGTTGAAACAATGTAGCTATAAATATTAATAACGTAATGTTAAACAGAAACAATGGAAATAATGTGAACATATACATTTATGGATATACATATAGAAATACATATGTACATATGTAAGTGTATATACACACACATACAAACATGTGCTTGCGTCCGGGACTCGGAAAGGAATGTTAAAAAAAATGAAAATATGATTGCTTCCTATTTCAAAGTTTTCTGTAGGATAAAGATATGTCGTCTTTCTCCATTAAGATAAATCCTAACAACCTTTGGATATTTGGGTACCTTCCTCACTGCCACATCTGAGTGTCTCCAGGACGCTCTAGCATTTTGCTTGATGCTAGACAAAATCTAGAGCTACTGTGCTTTTGTGCTCAAGTCAGGACAGCAATGTGCAGGTTTAGAGCAAGGCCAAGGCTCTACTGTATAAACTGGGCACTTAGTCACTGTACCAAGAGTGGAAAAACAGTGTCAAAGGAGCTGCCGAGGGATCCCTGGGTGGCGCAGCGGTTTGGCGCCTGCCTTTGGCCCAGGGCGCGATCCTGGAGACCTGGGATCGAGTCCCACGTCGGGCTCCCGGTGCATGGAGCCTGCTTCTCCCTCTGCCTATGTCTCTGCCTCTCTCTCTCTCTGATGACTATCATAGATAAATAAAAATTAAAAAAAAAAAAAAAAAAAAAAAGGAGCTGCCGAGTTAGAAATAGTCCTCCAAATAGGAGTTGTGATGGAAATAGAAATTGGTGTGATTTTTTGGAGGTGATTTGACAATATGCATTATGACCTTAGAAATGTACATATACTTTGGCCCTAAAATACTACTCTTAGGTGTTTATCCTAAAGAAATGTGGCTACAAGCAGAGAGAACTCATCGGGCTATACTGATGATAGTGGCGGGGGGGGGGGGGGAACAGTCTCAAAATCCATCATTAATTAAATAGCTTATGATACATTCATACATGGTCCTGTTACATAATGTTAAAAGTGACAGACAAATGATCTGCAAAGATATACATCTTCTAAATATATACAGACTGATCTCATCTTTGTAAAAATAAAATACATTTTCATAAGTACATATACACACAATTATTTATCTATTTCTTACACACAAACACAAGCATGACTTGATGGAGCACACCACCGGTTGGTAGGTCCCTGTCTCTGGGTGGGCAGCTTGATGCACAGGCTCCATGGCCAGACTCTCTGGCTCTCACTCCCGGCTCTACCACTCACACCTGTGTGACCTTGGACAATGATACTCCTTTAGCAAATATTACTGTGCTTAGTAAGTGCCAGTCACTCTTCTAGATCCTGGGGATTCAATAGTGAAGAGACAACAATATTCAGCCTCATGAAGCCTACGTAGATTAGTTTCTTAACCTCCCTCTGCCTCTCTTTTCCCATCTGCAAAATGGGGATAACAGAATTCTTACCTCAGATGGTTGAGTGAGGATTATGAGGATCAAAATATGTAAACTGCTTAGAATAGTACAAAGCATACAGCATAACCATAAATATGTTAGATGCTAATATTTAAATTTCTTTTATCTTTGTAAATTCTTAATAACGAAAATTGTTATTAAGGAAGAACCCTCTAGAGCCCTACATGAAGAGCCTTGGTAACTCAGGGCTGTCGCTGCCACCTTAATCCTGACTGGAAAGACGATACAATGTCAAACAGGCAGAGGAGAACAGGAGGGATTGAACTTCCCCCCCAAGAGCTGGGCCCACCATATTCATTATGGAAGAAATCACTGCTGGTTGCAAACAGGCATTGCAGGGAGCTAGCCACAGAGATAATTATCCCTCTGACCCAGTAATTCATCTCACTTCTGGAAATCCATCTGACGGGAATAATTTGAGAGAAGCAAAAAAAGACACAACCTAAGACATTCGGCTTGGCCCCATCTGATGGTAGCCATAGGCGAGCAAATATCTTAAAAGGATCAACGTCAACATAGGGTTTAAATTTACTATGGGATTATCTCCCCCATGAAATAGAAGCAGCTGTCAAAAGTAAGTACAAAGATCACACGGGAATATAGAAAATATGATCTAATATTAAGAGAAAGTAAAACACCAGAATGTGACTCATCAAGTAAAAATATGCATGGATATGGACAGTAGTGGGCAAAAAATGGAAATAGCTAGATGAGAACGGTAATACAGGGGATTGTTGTACTCATATATATTTCCCTATAAAAATGAAGGTAAATATGAACCAAACAAATCATTAAAAGCCCCTGAAGACAATGGTCCTGAAGTGTCTTTAAAAAGTTCCATTCTTCTGTGGCCCCTGCGTGGTTCAGTTGGTTAAGCGTCTGACTGTTGGTTTCAGCTCAGGTCATGATCTCAGAGTCATGAGACTGAGCCTCACATTGGGGCTGGAGATCCTCTCCCTTTACCTCTCCTCCCCACTCATGTGTGCACTTGCACTTGCTCTTGCTCTCTCTCTCTCAATCTCTGAAATCAATCAATCCTGAAATAAATTAATCCTAAAAATCTTTTTTAAAAGATTTTTTTTTTTTAATTTGAGAGAGGAGAGTGAGCAAGAGAGAGCGAGAACACGAGTGAAGGGGCAGGGGCAAAGGGAGAAACAGATTCCCCACTGAGCAGGGAGCCTGATTCAGGGACCCTGGGATCATGACCCAAGCTGAAGGCTTAACCAACTGAGCCACCCAGGATCCCATAAATAAATCTTAAAAAGTTCCATTCTTCTATCTCAGTCTTTCCCAAGCTGTGTTCCCTGGTAAGTGAAAAGGTGTTTTGTTTGGAGGAGTATATAGAGATGGTCCATATTCAGGGAGTAGGAAATAGGATGAAATGAAACTAAGCAGGCGTCTTTATCAGAAGACTTCAATGCTCATGACTGTGGTGGATTTCCAAACTGTAGATGCAGCTCCTACACACATAACCAAGCTCTTCCCACCCCAGCCCCTGCACTGGGGGCAACATCCAGGGCCCAGGGCTTGGCCTCTCCTCCTCCTGCTCTTGGGTGTTTCTCTCTGTCAGGCAGAGGATGACCTGTTAGGCACTGTGTGCGGTGCGCACGAACATGTGATTATGCTGTAGGAGACACCTGATGTCTTGCCTCTGCTGTCAGATGCTAGAAACTTGCCGAAGAGGTTGTGTCTGGCAGCCACTGAGCCTCTAAGTTAAGGGGTAAAGATTTCCTTTTCTTTCCCAAGTTGGAAAGGCATTTTTGTTTTTTTGCTTTTGGTAGGGAGGAAAGGTGTCCATTGTAAGTTGTATAAACTGGGAGCAAGAAGGCCTAATACTTAACCCCTTAATACTTAAAAGCAGAGAATGCAATCTAAATCATCTTATTAATCTGAATTCTTATTTTCATCATTTACAAAGAACAAAACAACTTTGGGCCCCTTCTGAGAAATCTGGTGTTACCATTGGGATCCCTCAATCTGCTGATTTAATGCTGATTCTGTTACAGACTCATCCTGTCCAGATTAGACTGGCGGGCCCTTAAGGCAGCAGCAGAATGGACAGTTGATACTTCCCCAGATTCAGGAGCTACACTAGCTGTGAAATCTGAATGTGAAAATGCTGCTCCAGGGCCTGCAACCTCAGCCAGATCTTGGCTCCTTCTGGAAAACGAGGGGCTGAGAGGGAGGGCATGGGCTTCAGGACAGAGCCAAGCTCCTGCTCCCCTGCTCCTCAGCTGCCTGCATGTAGGGATCCCCACCTCCTGAAGCCTCTATGAGTTGATCACACAGCTGCTTCCAAAGCTGTGCTGGGGCTCAGAAGTAGCTCAGAGGAGTCTCCTCCTCTTCCCAATCTCATATGACCTTGCTACAAACCGCCCTGCACAGAAAGGCACACCGGATTGGGTTATTTCCCAGCCATGCAGAGAAGTCCTCTAAGGAAGGGCACGTCTTGCTCAACGATAAATGGGTCTGCACCCCTCCCCTGCCCCAGGCCTGCCAGCTTCCTGGATGGCTTCTTGGGGGAAATCCCGGGCTGGGGACCATAGCCCTCATCCTTCTTTGTAAAACTCACAGTCCACGTTCCACTTGATGCTCCTGGGAGGAAGCTTCAGGGTTTCGTTGATTTTCTCCAGGACGGTCTGCAGCTTTTGCTTCTGAGCAATCTCTGACTGGGTGACTTCAGCAACGTTCAGTTTCTCGCTCTCAAGTTTCTCTGGGATGCCGAGGGGGAAAGACAGTGGCTGTTATCTCTAGCCACAGACACCCCCAACTCACGTGCTTCCTCGCTCGTTCATTCGCTCACACGCACACCTGTGCTCATGCATCCACTCACGTACACCTGCACTCACACATCCTCTGTCCCCACAAGTGTTTACTGAGCACCTGCTCTCTGAGGGACACTGCTCTCCCCTCATGTGATGGTGGCACTAGTGGCAGCAGTACTGTGAAAACTTGGGACTGTGTCTTGTATCCCCACACGATAAGCTCCCAGGAGCAGGGAAGTGAGGCATGTAACCCAGCCTGTCATCATTGAACCCTTTTCCACCATTCCAGATTTTCCCTTCTTTTCAAGTGTGCCTTCTCTAAGTGTACTCTGAGCCATGACTGGGGGGGGGGGGGCGGGGAGGGGGGCTGTGTGCCTCCCGTGGCCAGGGGTCTTTATTCAAGGCCTTTTGCACATTTCTGTAGTATGTGTCATGCTTAATCACATTTATCTCTTCTAAGCACCTCTTTTTATTTTTTATTTTTATTTTTAAAAGATTTTAACTATTCATGAGAGAGAGAGAGAGAGGGGCAGAGACATAGGCAGAGAGAGAAGCAGGCTCCCTGTGGGAAACCTGAGGCAGGACTTGATCCCAGGACCTGGGATCATGACCTGAGCCAAAGGCAGATGCCCAACCACTGAACCACCCAGGTGCCCCACGTTCTTTCCTTTTAAATCCACCTACAATTAGCTTATTCGATGTCTCCTGTTTCATGAATTCGAGGGCATTGTTTCTTTACTTTCTTTCCCATATGTTAACATCCCTGAAACCAGAGTGTCTTAGAGCTGATGGCATTCTACAGCTGTTGCAAGCCAGGTGGAAGACAGGAGATCTCACTGCTTCCGCGTGTGTGCCCTGGGTCCTAGCCCTTCACAGTGTGGCCACTTCCAGGTCTCAGCCTAGAAGAACACTTTCAAAAAGTAGTTAGTAAAACATCTAGGGAATAAAAAAGCTTTGGGTAACAGTAGTTTAAATGATTTTTCTTTTTTCTGAGTGGTACTTTTAAAATGGTACGTTTTGAAATCAGTTGTTCCTGCATGCACTGGCATGTCCCGTAACACTTAAAGGCAAAACACAGTCTAATCATTTCATCGCTCTAAATTTTTATCTGTTAGGACAACTTTTGCATTTCTGAATGTTATCTGCTGCTGGAGTCACCTAATTCTACTCTCCACAACTCATTCAGGATTGGTAGAATTGATACTCTGAAATACGTTTCAAATGTCTTTTTCCTTTATTTTAAAGGACTACTATACAAAAAAAATTTAAAATTTATGTGACTAGTCCCCTACGTAGCTTATATTCTTTCTTTTGTTTTTCAGTAGTTGTAGCTTATCCAGGTCAAATATGTCTTGGTTAATTCTTTGAAGATGAGATTGTCCACTGGAGAATTTCTGCAGGTTCTGTGGATTTAAGAATTCTTTCCTGCATCTGGTTAGAATGAGCTCAGGCTCTTCTCGTCTGTGAAGGCCCGCGTGTGCTCCTTCTCTTCTCTTTAGTTGCTTGTGGCCATCGTTCTTTAATTCTCAATGTCTGGGATTTAATAAGCCTATATTTGAATGTCTTCCTCTTGATTGTTCAAGTTGAAGAGACCATGTGTGCCTTTTCCATTTTTAGACTGTGAATTCTTATCTTGGGTCCTCTCCTACCGAAGAAATGACAAGTTGTTTTCATTTTATTTTGCAATCACAATTTTGGTAGTTTGGTAGAGGCTGCCCAAAGTGCTAGGTTAAGGAAACTTCTGAAGCCTTCTCCTGGCTGAGAGGAAAAGATCGCCAGCTTAGGATAATGATGAGTGTTTTGGGAGAGGTCCTGGTGGGGGGTGGAGGAGGAGAGGAAGAGTCAGAACCACTCTCTGGCCAGCCCTGATGTGGTACATCATTGCCTGTGATCTTTTATATTTATAACCTTCTGCTGGCATTGGACTTCTTAGGTCTCTGAATCTGTTTTCTAGCTCAATAATTTTTTTTTGCACTGTGTCCATTCTGTTTACATTTTTAAAAAATTGGATTTTAGACATTACCTACTAAAACACTCATTTTTTTGTTTTTGCCAAGATTTTTTAATTGTCACATTACTAACATTATAATGCTTTCTTCTTAAAATTAAAAAAATTCTGTTTTTTAGCATCTGGCATTATTGAGGAGAAGACTTTTTATGGCTTGCTAATTTCTTTTGCATTACTAATTTTTGAGATGATGTAATTCTGCTTTACTTTTTTCCTACTTTAGTTATGCTTTGGGTTTCTTTTTTTGCTTTTAATTTTTGTTGGCTATTTTATTTTGGCACTGACATTGGTATTATGTGGATTTGAGTAGATAGAATATATATATATATATATTTTTTTTTTTAAGATTTTATTTATTTATTCATGAGAGACGCAGAGACACAGGCAGAGGGAGAAGCAGGCTCCATGCAGGGAGCCTGACGTGGGACTCGATCCAGGGACTCCAGGATTATGCCCTCAGCTGAAGGCAGATGCTCAACTGCTGAGCCACCCAGGCATCCCAGATAGAATATATCTTAAAGTAAAATTTATTAATAGTTTTTCATGCTCACACACACAAACAGGAAGAGCTCTCTTATTCTTTCTCTGTTAATGAAAGTGAGATTTCTGGCTACTTTTTTTTTTTTCATTCAAACATAAATCATGAGTATTTTTGTCAATATATATGGATATAGCTCATTTTTTGGTACCTTTTGACCACCTTCACCCACTCTGTCCACCCCCCGCCCCCAACCCCTTATTTCTGGCCATTTCTGGATCTATGAGCTTTTTTTTTTTCTTTAATAAAGATTCAACATACAAGTAAGATCATATGGTATTCCACTTAGCATAGTGTTCTCAAAGTCCATCTACGTTGTTGTAAGTGGCAAGATTTCATTCTTTTTTTATAGCCAAATAATGATGCGCTGTATAAATATATATATACACCATATCTTCTTTATTCATTTATCTATTGATAGACACGTAAGTTGTTCTCGTATCTTGGCTATTGTAAATAATGCTGCAGTGAACATAGGGGTGCACATATCTTTCAAGTTAGCTTTGTCATTTTCTTTAGACAAATGACCAGAAGTAGACTCACTGGATCGTACAGCATTTCCACTTTTAATTTTTAAAGAATTCTCATGCTGTTCAATGGCTGAACCAATTTACATTCTTAGCAGCAGTGCATATAGGTTCACTTTTCTCCATGTCCTTGCCAGGATTTATTTCTTGTCATTCTGATAGTAGCCATTCTATTCTGACTGTTTGGTAGTATCCTATTGTGGTTTTGGTTGATGATTACTGATGTTGTGTACCTTTTCATGTGTCTGTTAGCCATCTGAGAGTGTCTTCTTTGGAAAAGTGTCTATTTAGATCTGAGCATTTTAAAATTAGATTGCATTTTTTCCTTTTTCGCCCCCCCATTCAGTTTCAAGAGTTCTTTATATATTTGATATTAACCCCTAGCAAATATTTCCCCCCAGTCAGTAGGTTGCCTTTTCATTGTGTGGATGGTTTCCTTTGTTGTGCAGCTTTTTATTTTGATGAAGTCCCACTTATTTTTTTGTTGTTGTTATTTTATTTTGCCTTTGCTTTTTCTGTCAAACCCCCAAAAATAATCACTGAGATCAATATTAAAGAGATCACTGCCTATGTTTTCTTGTAGAACTTTTATGGTTTCGGGTCTTTTTTTTTTATAAATTTATTTTTTTATTGGTGCTCAATTTGCCAACATATAGAATAACACCCAGTGCTCATCCCATCAAGTGCCTCCCTCAGTGCCCATCACCCAGTCACCCCCACCGCCGCCCACCTCCCCTTCCACCACCCCTAGTTCATTTCCCAGAGTTAGGAGTCTCTCATGTTCTGTCTCCCTTTCTGATACTTCCCACTCATTTTTTCTCCTTTCCCCTTTATTCCCTTTCACTATTTTTTATATTTCCCAAATGAACGAGACCATAAAATGTTTGTCCTTCTCCGATTGACTTATTTCACTCAGCATAATACCCTTCGTTCCATCCACATCGAAGCAAATGGTCAGTATTCGTCGTTTCTAATGGCTGAGGAATATTCCATTGTATACATGGATAAAGAAGATGTGGTTTATGTATACAATGGTTTTGGGTCTTATGTTGAATTCTCTAACCCATTTTGAGTTAATGTTTGTAAATGTTGTAAGATAGTGGCCCACTTTCATTCTTTTGCATGTGGCTGTCCAGTTTTCCAAATGCCATTTATTGAAGAATCTATATTCTAGGCTCCTTTGTCATAAGTTAATTGGCCATATTTGTGTGGCTTTATTTCTAGCCTCTCTGTTCCATTAACATGTGTCTGTTTTTATGCCAATACCATAGTGTTTTTTTTTTTTTAATACCGTACTGTTTTGACTACTGGAATTTTGTAATACAGTTTGAAATCAGGGAGCACGGTGCCTCCAGCTTATTCTTCTTTGTCAAAATTGCTTTGGCTATTCAAGGTCTTGTGTGGTTGCATACAAATTTTTGGATCCTCTGTTCTATTTTTTTTTTCTGGGCAATGTATTTTATCTATTTTCATTTGCATATAATTTACTAAAATGTTATATTAGTTTCAATTGTACAAAATAGTGATTCGACAAGTTTATTTATTATGCTATGTTCACTACAATGTAACTACCATTTGTTTTAATACATCTTCATTACAACATCATTGACTATGTTCCTTCTGCTGTGTCTTTTTATTCCCATGACTTATTTCATAACTGGAAGCCAATTTCTTCCATCCCCTTATTCTGTGAAAACTACCATTGGAATCTCAATAGAGATTGCACTGAATCTGTAGATTACTTTGGGTAGTATAGGCATTTTAACAATATTAATTCTTCTAATCCATGAACACAGAATATCTTTCCATTTGTTTGTTATCTTCAGTTTCTTTCAGCAATGTCTTGTAATTTTAAGTGTACGGGTTTTTCACCTCCTTGGTTAAGTTTATTCCTTGGTATTTATTCTTTTTGATGTGATTGTACATGGGATTATTTTCTTAATTTCTTTCTGATAGTTTGTTTCTTGGTGTATAGAAATGCAACACATTTTTATATATTATCTTAGATAAAAAAGCTTTCTGCTTCCCACCATCGGGTATGTGGGTTTGTCATATAGAGCCTTTATTATGTAGAGATATGTTCTCTCTGTACCCACTCTGTTGAGAATTTTTATCATGAATGGATGTGGAATTTTGTCAAATGCTTTTTCTGCATCTATTGAGATGATTATATGATTTTTATCCTTCATTTTGTTAATGTGGCAAATCACAGATTGATTTGTGAATGTGGAACCATTCTTGCATCCTTGGAATAAATCCCACTTGATCATGGCATATGATCCTTTTAATGTACTGTTGAATTCACTTTGTAAATATTTTGTTGAGGATTTTTGTATCTATGTTCGTTAGGGATGTTGTTGCAATTTTCCTGTGGCATCCTTGTCACAAGGAGGTTTTAGCATCGAGGAAATACTGGTTTTGTAAAATAAGCCTGGAAGTGTTCCCTCCTCTTCTGTTTTTGAGAAGAGTTTGAGAAGGATTGGTAGTAATTTTCCTTTAAATGTGTGATAGAATTCACCAGTGAAGCCATCTGGTCCTGGAGTTTGTTTGTTGGGGACTTTTTGGTTACTGATTCAATCTCCTTACTAATAACCAGTTTGTTAAGATTTTATTTTCTTCATGATTCAGATTTGTTAGGTTGCATATTTCTAGAAATTTACCAATTTCTTCTAAGTTGTACAATTATTGGTGTATAATTTTTCATAGTAGTCTCATGATCCTTTGTATTTCTGTAGTATCAGTTGTAAAAACTCCTCTCTCATTTCTGATTTTGAGTCCTTTCTTTGCTTGTGAGTCTAGCTAAAGGTTTGTCAATTCCGTTTATCTCTTAAAAAACAACTCTTAGTTTCATTGATTTTTTCTATAATCCTTTTAGTTTCTAAACATTTCTCTATATGATACATGTCTCACTCAAACATATGAGCATCTATGTCAGTACATATTGATATAACTCATTTAAAAAATCCACATAAGACTCATAACTTATTCAACCATTCCTCTGTAGATATATAGTTATAAGCCAACTTTTCCTATTTGTATTAAAGGTTTTTTAAAAAAGATTTTATTTATATATTTGACAGAGCGAGCACAAGCAGGTAGGTGGGGAGCAGCAGGCGGCAGGGGGCAGGGGGAGAAGCAGACTCCCTGCTGAGCAGAGAGCCTGATGAAGGCTCCATCCCAGAACTCTGGGATCATGACCTGAGCCAAAGGCAGATACTTAACATACTGAGCCACCCAGGAGCCCCTGTATTAAAGTTTCAATAAACATTGCGTGTGTGTGTGTGTGTGTGTGTGTGTTACCAACTGATTAGTGCCAGTAAAAGGAAAAGCTGTTGCCTTATAGATTTTCTTAAATAGAGTCATCTTACCAAATCTCCTTGTTAGTTCTATTATTGTTTGAGTCTTTAGCACTCTTTGGGTATGGAAATAAGATAAAACATAGTTCTTTCTATTTTGTAAGCTTATATCATTTATTTCAATTTTATGACATTTTCAAATAAAAGATTTGAGAACCTCTTCTGCTATTTCTATCCCCTACTTTATTTTTAAAACGCTCAACCCTCAAAACTTAACAGTTCCATTCAAATATCCCTATAGTTAAATAGTAATTTCAGTCATTGTTGCTAAGTAGTTAAAGATAATTTCTTTCTCAAAACCCCTGGTTTTTCTCTTTTGCTCTTTATTAAACTAATTTCAGCTAGCTACATGAAAATTTTCTATTGCTGAAATTTTATTCTTCCATGAAATTGTTTCTTTCATGTTTCTATAGTTCTACAAATTGTTCATCATTAGTTTAACTTGTTATAAAGTAATAGGCATGATTTTGAAATAGGATGCTATTTAGCAAATTTTCTCAGGATTATTTTGTGACTCTTTCACTTGTTTTTGAATTTAGCTTCCAAATGTGCTTTTGGAGAGATTATTTTTAGAAAACAATAAAATAGTATTCGAAGAGTTCTGAAGTATCAAGACAGAGCAGAATAAACTCAACTCCCTGAATGGTAGAAAAACTGGGATGTTCTAACAAACACAGATACTATATATATTATACTTTATTAATGTAACCGTTCTTCAGAGAATTAGAGTACATAAAATACTCTTTTCAGTATGAGTGATTCCTGAGTTATTACATTTCTGTCTCCAAATATACAGAGAGGCTTTGTTAGATTTTTTTTTTTATTGTATCATGGCCAGAGAGTTTGGTCTTTATAATAATTTGTTGAGACACACTTTATGGACATAGATTTTGTACGTGATCCATCCATATACAGTTGAAAAGAAAGAATACTCTAGTTTTGGTATGGCTGGTTAATTATATTCTCCAAATCTCCTCTATCCTTATGAATTTTTTTCTTAATGTGTTATTAACTGATATATGTTAAAAATCTAACACTGGATGGAAGATTTATCAAGTCCTTGTAATCCTGTCAATTTTATAATGTTATGCATAAAAGAACATTTAGATTAAAAATGTATTTTCCTAGTAGCTTTAGTCTCCTCAATATGTAAAGACTCTCTATAGTAATGCTTTTTGCCTTGAAGACTGTTTTGTCGGATATTAAAACAGTTACCCCAGCTTTCTTTTAATTAGTATTAGTCTAGTGTGTGTAATTGTTTCCACTTTTTAAACCACTCCAATGTGGGATTTTTTTTTTAATTTTATTTATTTATGATAGTCACACAGAGAGAGAGAGAGGCAGAGACACAAGCAGAGGGAGAAGCAGGCTCCATGCACCGGGAGCCCGACGTGGGATTTGATCCCGCGTCTCCAGGATCGCGCCCTGGGCCAAAGACAGGCGCTAAACCGCTGCGCCACCCAGGGATCCCCCAATGTGGGATTTTTAAAAAAGATTTTATAGAAATAAAGAAAGAAAAAGAAAAAAAAATAAAAAAGATTTTATTTATTTATTCATGAGAGACACACAGAGAGAGGCAGAGACAGGCAGAGGGAGAAGCAGGCTCCCCATGGGAAACCTGATGTGGGACTTCTTCCCAGGACCCTGGGATCATGCCCTGAGCCGAAGGAAGACACTCAACCACTGAACCACCCAGGTGTCCCCCAATGTGGGATTTGAACTCACCACCATGAGGATGCCTAACTGATTGAGCCACTCAGGTGCCCCTAATTATTTCCACTCTTTAAATCATTCTTTGTTTCCATAAATTAAGAGTGTCTCTTATAAACAGCATATAGCAAGATGTTGTTGGGCTATCTAGTTTGGCAATCTTTGTCTTTTTAATGGATAAAATCAATTTATATTGAATGCGTTCATCAATATACTTGGATTCACTTCTCCCAACTTATTTTCAACTTTTTATTTTTCTGCTTTTTCTGGTTCTTTATCCACCCTTCCACAGGTATGATTTCTTTTGGATGAAGGTTTCTATTCTCTCTCATTTCATTTTTTCCCCCAATTACTAGTAGGGAGGCTATACACTCTGTTTTATTATTTTAGTGGCTAGCCTAAAAAATTTGCCATGTGTATTTAACGGAATAGAAACAATACAGGCTTTCTGAGTCTGACTTACTGCACTTAGCCTGTATACTAAATAATACAGGACTTAAGAGGATACTTTGACTTGAATCACACTCTTCCTGACTTAAGTGTTATAGTTGTCTGGGATTCTATCTTAATTTCTTAAATCAATAATTTAGACATTATTGTGATTGTTTTATATTTGTTTAATTATTGCTTCAATCTACCGATCATGGTGATCTTTTTAATTATAAGTTTTTATTTTATTTTATTAAAAAATTTGAGTATAGTTCATACAATGTTACATTGTTTCAGGTATACAAGATAGTGACTCAGCATCTCTGTGCATTAGGCTATGCTCCCCACAAGTGTAGTTACCATGTGTCACCATATAGTGCTATTACAGTATCACTGACTCTATTTCCTATACTGTACATTTTATTCCCATGATTTATTCATTCCATAACTGGAAGCCTGTATCTCCCATTCTCCTTTGTTCATTTTGCCTATCCTCTGCCCCTTCCTTCTGGCAACCATGAATTTGTCCTCTGTATTTACAGGTATGATTCTGCTTTTTGTTTATTCATTGGTTATGTTTTTCACATTCCACATAAGTGAAATCATATGATATTTGGCTTTCTCAGTCTGACTTATGGCACCTAGCCTAATACCCTCTAGGCCTATCCATGCTGTCACAAATGGCAAGATCTCATTCTTTTTCATGGCTAATATTCCATTGTATATACATATATATACACACTCACTTCTTTATCCATTCATCTGTCGATGGACATTTGAGTTGTTTCCATATCTTGGTTATTATAAATAATGCTGCAATAAACATTGAGGTGTGTAGATCTTCAAATTAGCGTTTTTGTTTCCTTTGGAAAAATATGTATTTAATTTGCATTTCCTGAAGATTACTGATGTTGGGCATCTTATCATGTGTCTGTTGTCTATCTACATGTCATCTTTAGAAAAATGTTCTATTCAGGTCCTCTGACTGTTTTTAACTGAGTTATCTGATTTTTTTTGGTTGAGTTGTATAAGTTCTTTATATATTTTAGATTTTAACACCCTATCCAATATATTGTTTTTAAATATCTTCTCCCATTCAGTAGGTTGCCTTTTTTTGTTTTGTTTTGTTTTGTTTTTGAGGGGGGTGTTTTTTTTTTTCACTGTACAAACTCTTTATTTTGATGTAATACCCTTAGTTTATTTTTGTTTCCCTTATCTTAGGAGGCATATCTAGAAAAATATTGCTATGGCCAACGTCAAAGAAATTACTGCTTATGTTCTCTTTTAAGATTTTTATGGTTTCAGGTCTTACATTTAGGCCTTTAATCCATTTTGAGTTTATTTTTGTGTATGGTGTAAGAAAGTGGTCCAGTTTCATTCTTGTGCATGTTGCTGTCAAATTTCCCCAACACCATTTGTTGATGAGACCATCTTTCCCCATTGTATATTCTTGCCTCCTTTGTCATATATTAATTGACTAGACTGGCATGGTTTTATTAGTTTTATTCAACCTACCATGTGACCTTTGCTCATCATTTTCTGCTGCATTTCAAATCTTTCTTTTGGGTTCAGTTTTCTTGTTCCTGGAATACATCCTTTAGAGATATCTTTTAGTGAGGGTCTGTTAGAAGTAAACTCTCTCAATTTATGTTTGCTTAAAATGACTTCATTTTCTCATTTAAAAATTTTTCTTAATTTGAATTCAATTTAATTAACATATAATGTATAATCAGTTTCAGAGGTAGAATTTAGTAGTTCATCAGTTGTATATAACACCCAGCACTCTACATCAAGTGCCCTCCTTAATGCTCATCACCAAGCTACCCTATCCCCTCACCCACCTCCCCTCCAGCAACCCTCAGTTTGTTTCCTGAGTCTCATTTTTTTGAAAACAGCTTTTTTCCCTGGGTAACATATAAGATGACAATTTTTTTCTAAATTTTGAAGATTTCATTTCAATATATTTTGGCTATTGCTCCTGAGGGAAATAGCTTTCACGCTGTTGTTCCTTTACAGGTAATCTACCTTTTCTCTCTGCTTTCAGTCATTTCTTTGTCTTCAGCGTTCTTAAGTTTTATTATAACGTGTGTAGGTATAGATTTATTGTTATTTATCAAATTTGGGAGCCTGTGAACTTAATCTGAGAAGTTATATCTTTCATCAATTCTAGAAAATTCCCATTCATTATATCTTTAAATTTGCCTTGTCTCCATTTTCCTTATCTTTTCCTGCTAGATTTTCAGTTAGCTATATGTTAGATTTTCTTAGAAAAATCTTTTAGTTCGCTTTCTTATTTTAGGCACTCTTGTCTCTACATTGCCTTCTGGGTAATTTCTTCAGTGCCAACTTCCAGGTCACAAATTCTTTCTTTAGCTGTATCTGATCCATTGAGGTTTCTAATTATATATATATATATATATATATTTTTTTTTTTTCATTTCTAGAAGTTCTGTTTGGTTCTCTTTCACATTGACTTGTCCAATTTTGATAATTACTTTTTAAAAAAAGATTTATTTAAGACAGAGTGAATGAGTATGGGGGAGGGACAGAGGGAGAGAGAGTCTTAAGCGGACTCCATGCTGAGTGCAGAGCCCAACTTGAGGTTCAACCTCATGACTCTGGGATTATGACCTGAGCTGACACTTAGCTGACTGCACCACCCAGGTGCCCCTTAATAGCTTGTAAAAAATAATCCTTTCATTAGCCTTTTTAAGTTTTTTATTTTGACATATTTAAACATATTTCATAACTGATCAGTTGCTAATATATAGCATTTGTGGGATGAATTTACAGTCTATTATTCTGTTGATCTTTGCTCAAAGTGGTTGCTTCTCATGTGTTTTGTGATTTCTGATTTTAAACTTTCTTTGAAACTTTGTCTCTGGGAGCTCTTTGTGGCCTAGGTTGAAAGTTCATTCCTCGAAAAGGACATATTTTGCTTTTGCCCTGGGAAGCACTAATAATCTGGAATAACTTTTTTTTTAAAGATTTATTTATTTTATTTATTTACGATAGAGAGAGAGAGAGGCAGAGACACAGGAGGGAGAAGTAGGCTCCATGCTGGGAGCCCGACGTGGGACTCGATCCTGGGACTCCAGGATTGTGCCCTGGGCCAAAGGCAGGCGCTAAACTGCTGAACCACCCAGGGATTCCCTGGAATAACTTTTAACTACATTTCAATCTTGGGGCTTTTTTCTTGAAAATATAGCAAACTTTTATTTTAATTTTATTTTTAATTGTAGGTGACATATTAGGTTCAGGTGAATAACAGTGATTCAACAATTATGTAGATTATGAAAAGCTCACCATGATAAGTGTACCTACCATCTATCACTGTATAAAGTTATTCCAATATTATGGACTATGTTTGCTATGCTGTACTATTCAACCTCATGACTTTAGTATTTTAAAATTGGAAGTTTGTGCCTCTTAATCCACTTCAACTATTTTTCCCATTCCCTATGTCCCCTCCTCTTTGACAACCATTAGTTCTCTGTGATTCTGTTTTTGTTTTGTTTTTAGATTCCAGATATAAGTGAAATTATATGGTATTTGTCTTTTTCTGACATATTTCAGTTAGCATAATACTCTCTAGGCCCATCTGTGTTGTCATAAATGGCAAGATCACATTCTTTTTAATAGCGAATACTCTATTGCATATATATATATAAATATATATATATATATATATATACATACACACACATACACACACACTACATTTTCTTTATCCATTTATCTATTGATAGATACTTAATAAGTTCTTTCTATAACTTGGCTATTGTAAGTAAAGTTGCAGTAAACATAGAGGTGCATATATCTTTTCAAATTAGTGTTTACATTTTCTTTAGGTAAATATCCAGTAGTGGAATTAGTAGATAATAGGGTATTTCTATTTTTAATTTTTGAGGATCTTCCATGTTTTTTATAGGAGCTGTACCAGATTGCATTCCCACCAACAGTGCAAAAGGGTTCCTCTTTCTCCACATCCTTGTCAACATTTGTCTCTTGTGTTTTTGATTTTAGCCATTCTGACAGGTGCGAGGCAACATCTCATTGTCATTTTGATTTGCATTTCCCTGATGATAAGTGATTATGAGCATGTTGTGTGTGTGTGTGTGTGTGTGTGTGTGTGTGTGTCTGTTGGCCATCTGTGTGTCTTCCTTGGAGAGATGTCTGTTCAAGTCTTCTGCCCATTTTTAAATTAGATTGTGTTTTCAGGTTGTTGAGTTCTTTATATATTTTATATATTTTGGATACTAACCCTTTATCAGATATGTCTTTGCAAATATGTTCTCCTATTCCATAGGTTGCCTTTTAATTTTATTGATTGTTTCCTTTTCTGTGCATATTTTAATTTTGATGTAGACTCAATAGTTTATTTTTGCCTTTGTTTCTCTTGCCTCACAAGACCTATCTAGAAAATAGTTGCTTTGACTGGTGTCAGAGAAATTACTGCCTGTGCTTTCTTCTAGGATTTTTATGGTTTCATGTCTTCTAACTAGGTTTCTAATCCATTTTGAGTTTATTTTTGTGTATGGTGTAAGAAGTTTGTCCAGTTTCATTCTTTTGCATGTAGCTGTCCAGTTTTCTGAATAGTTTGTTGAACAGACTGTCTTTTTCTCACTGGATAGTCTTACCTGTTTTGTTGAAATTTAACTGACCATATTTGTAAGTTTATTTCTGAGTATTCTATTCTGTTCCATTGCTCTATGTGTCTATTTTTGTGCCAGTACCATACTGTTTGGATTACTATAGCTTTGTAAAATAACTTGAAGTCTGGAATTATGATGCCTCCAGTTTTGTTTTTCTTTTTCGGGACTGCTTCAGCTGTTCGGTGTCTTTTATGGTTCCACACAAATTTTAAGATTGTCCCAGTTCTGTGAAAAATTGGATATTTTCATAGAAAATATTGTGGATATTTTGATAGGACTGCATTAAATCTGTAGATTGCTTTGGGTAGTATAGATATTTTAACAGAATTTTTTCTTCTAATCCACGAGTGTGGAACGTCTTTCCGTTTCTTTGTGTTGTCTTTAATTTTTTTCATCAATATTCTATAGTTTTTAAAAAAACAGGCATCTCATCTCTTTGATTAAACTTATTCCTAGGTATTTTATTCTTTCTGGTGTAATTGTAAATGGGATTATTTTCTTAATTTCTCTTTCTGCTGCTTTTAGTGTATAGAAATGCAAGAGATTTCTGTACATTGATTTTGTATCCTGTGACTTTACTGAATTCATTTATAAGCTCCAGTAGTTTTGTGGTAGAGTCTTTAGGGTTGTTTCTATATAATATCATGTCATCTGTACATAGTGAACATTTTACTTCTTCCTTATCAATTTGGATGCATTTTATTTCTTTTTGTTGTCTGGTTGCTGTGGCTAGAATTCTAGCACTATGTTGTTTACACGTGATGAGAGTAAAATCCTTGTCATGTTCCTGACCTGAGGGGGAAAGCTCTCAGTTTTTCTTATTGAGTATAGTATTTGTTGTGGGTTTTTCATATAGGGCCTTATTATGTTGTTCCCTCTAGACCTACTTTGTTGAGAGTTTTTATCATGAATGGATGTTGTACTTTAGTCAAATGCTTTTTCTGTATCTATTGAAATGATCATATGATTTTTATCCTTTCTCTTCTTGATGCAGTGTATCACACTGATTGATTTGCAAATATTGAATTACCCTTGCATCCCAGGAATAAATCCCACTTGATTGCGATGATCTTTTTCATGTATTGTTGGATTAAGTTTGCTAGTATTTTGTTGTGCATTTTTAAATCTATTTTCATCAGAGATACTCGGCCTGCAGTTCTCTCTTCCTGTGGTGTCTTTATCTGGCTTTGGTATCAGGGTAATGCTGGCCTCCTAGAATGAATTTGGAAAATTTCTATCCTCTTTTATTTTGTGGAATAGGTTGAGAAGAATTGTTATTAACTCTTCTTTAAATGTGTTGTAGAATTTGCCTGTGAAGTTCTCCAGTTCTGGACTTCTGCTTGTTGGAAGTTTTTTGATTACCAATTCAATTTCATTACTAGTAATCAGTCTGTTCAAATGTTCTATTTCTTACTGATTCAGTTTTGATAGGTTGTCCAATTTGTTGGTATAACTTTTCACAATATTCTCCTATAGTCCTTTGTATCTCTATGGTGTCATTATTTCTCATGTTTTGTCTAGGATTTTGAGTTCTTTCTCAATCTCTTTGTTGATGAGTCTGGCTAGAGGTTTATCAATTTTGTTGATCTTTAAAACAAAAAAACTAGCTCCTGGTTTCATTCATCTGTTCTATTAGGGCTTTTTTGTTTTGTTTGTTTTAGTTTCTGTATTACTTATCTCTGCTTTAATCTTCTGTATTTCCTTTTTTTTCCTGCAGGTTTTGGGTTTTGTTTTTTTCTTTTTATTCTAGCTCCTTTAGAGGTAAGGTTAGGTTATATATTTGAGATTTTTCATGCTTTTGAGGTAGGCCTATACTGATATAAATTGCCCTCTTAGAATTGCTCGTGTTGCATCCAAAAGATTTTGTACCATTCTTTTAATTTTATTTTTCTATGTGTTTATTTCTTCTTGATTTCCTGGTTGAACCATTCATTGTTTAGTAGCATGTTGTTTAACCTCCAAGTATTTGTGTTCATTTAATCTTGGATTTGTTAAGACTTGTTTTGTGGCCTAATATAGAATGTATATTCTGTTTTAGGATGGAATGTTCTAAATATATTGGTTAAATCCATCTGGTCCAGGGTGTCATTCAAAGCCACTGTTTCCTTGTTGATTTAGTGTTTGGATGATCTATCCATTAATGTAAGTGGGGTGTTAAAGTCCCCCCCTCTATTGTATAACTGTTGATTGTTTCCTTTATGTTCATTATTAACTGTTTTATGTATTTGGGTGCTCCAATGTTGAGTGCATAAATTTGCATAAATACTTACATTTCTTTTATCTTCTTGTTGGGTTATCCTCTTTATTATTATATAGTGTCTTTCTTTGTCTCTTATATTATGGTTTATTTTGTCTGATATACGTATGGGACCCTGGCTTTCTTTTGACATCTATTTGCATGATAAATATTTCTTCAACTCCTCATTTTCAATCTGCAGATGTCTTTGGTTCTGAAATGAGTCTCTTGTAGGCAGCACATAGGTGGGTTTCATTTTTTAAAAAAGATTTTAAAAAATTTATTTATTCATGAGAGGCAGAGAGAGAGAGAGAGAGAGAGAGAGGCAGAGACACAGGCAGAGGGAGAAGCAGGCTCCATGCAGGGAGCCTGATATGGATTCGATTCCATATCTCCAGGATCACACCCCGGGCTGAAGGTGGTGCTAAACCGCTGAGCCACTGGGCTGCCCGGGTTTCATTTTTTAATTCACTCTATACAATTTATACATATATATACTGATATATATATATATTTAAAAACTTATTTATTTATTTATTCATTCATTCATTCATTCATGAAAGACCTACACAGAGAGAGGTAGAGACACAGGCAGAGGTAGAAGCAGGCTCTCTGCAAGGAGCCCAATGTGGGACTCAATCCCAGATCCCAGAAGGCAGACACTCAACTGCTGAGCCACCCAGGTGTCCCACTTTATGTCTTTTGATTAGAACATTCAGTCCATTTACATTCGAAGTAATTACTGATAGATATGTTTTTATTGCCATTTTATTATTTATTTTGTGGTGGTTTTCCTAGTTTTTCTTTGATCCTTGTCTTGCCCTCTTTTATGGTTTGTTGGCTTTCTTTGGTGACATAGTTGGATCCCTTTTTCTTTATTCTTTGCATATCTGTTACTGGTTTTAATTTGTGGTTACCATTAGGGTTGCATATAACATCTTCTGCATATAGCAGTCTACATTAAGTTGATGGTCACTTAAGTTTGAACCCATTCTTTACTCCTTTCCTTGCCCCCACATTTTACATATCTAGTGTCATAGTTTACATCCTTTTGTGAACCTTCTGACTTATTTTTACAGATACACTTATTTTTACTGCTTTTGGGCTTCCTACTTTTCTTACTCTTACCTATAGTCCTTTTGTTCCACTCAGAGTCCCCTTTAACATTTCTTATAGGGCTGGTTTAGTGGACATGAACTCCTTTAGCTTTTGTTTGTTGGGGAAACTCTATCTCTTCTTCTATTCTGAATGGTACCCTTGCTGGATAGAGTATTCTTAGTATTCTTGCAAATTTTTCCCTTTCAGCACTTTGAATATATCATGCCACTCCCTTCTGGTCTACAAAGTTTCTGCTAAAATTCTGCTGGTAGCCTTATGTGGTTTCCTTTGTATGTAACAGGCTTTCTTCTTGCTCCTTCAAAAAAATTTTTATCACTACTTTTTGGCATTTTAATCACTATGTGTCTTGGTGTGGACCTCCTTGGGTTGATTTTGTTGGGGGACCTCTGTGTCTCTTGGATCTGGATATGTTTCCTTCCCCACATTAGGGAAGTTTTCAGCTATTCTTCAAATAAAGTTTTGGCCCTCTTTTCTCTTTTCTTCTTCTGAGATCCTATGTGAGTTTTATTATACTTGATGGAGTTATTGAGTTCCCTAAATCTAAATCTATTCTCATTTTGCATAAATATTTCTCTCACGAGCTCAACTTGATTAGTTTCTATTATACTGTCTTCCAGGTCATTATTTTGTTTCTCTGCTTCCTCTAGCCTCCTATTTATTCCACCAAGTATATTTTAAATTTCATGTATTGCGTTCTTCATCTCTGGTTGGGTTTTCTTTTTTTTTCTCTTTATTAATGGTCTCACTGATACTGTACACTCTTTTCTCAAGTCCTGTGAGTATCTTGATCATTACCTTAAATTCTCTATCAGACATATTGCTTCTATCTATTCTGCTTAGGTCTCCTACTATGATTTTGTCCTACTTTTTCCCTTGGGACATATTCCTCTGTCTCTTCATTTTGTCTCTCTGTTTCTCTGTGTTAGGAAAGTTAGCTAAATCTCCTGTTCTTGAAGGTAATGGCCTGTCCTATCATGCCCTGAAGTGCAATGTCCTTTGTTTCCCAGGACTTGGTGCTTCAGGAAGTGTCTCCTATGTGTGTTGTGTATGCCTTACTGTTGTGTCCTCCATTTTTTCCCTCAGTCTAGTCATCTACAGAGGCTCTTTTTGCCTGTTGTGGGGAGTTTTTGGTCTTCAGCCAGGTGTGGTGCATTTAATAAGATATGAACTGGTCTGCTTTTGAAATAAGACCTGCCACCACTGGTACAGAGGCCCTGCAAAACGTGGGTCAGGAGAGGTAGCATTGGCAGAGTCTGCATCAGTTTTCTTGGGAGGGGACCTGCAGCACAGTACTGAGGCAAGTGTGCCTGGGAAGGGTGGATCCACTGAAGTGTGTGTGTTTGGGGGGCACGGCTTGGTGTAAGCACATTAGATAGTGAGTGTAGATGCTATGCTGGTTCCTGTAGGTAGCTGTGTGTTTATGCTGAAGGGCAGGGGAGGTAAATGGTGGCTACTAGCTCCTTTGTTCCTGGAGGGATCTCCTTGTGATATCTGTCTTCCTGGGCCATGCTCTGAAATGAGTAAATAATTCTCCTTCCTGTGTGCCCTAGGCATTTTTCAAATTGCTGTATTTCCATGGGCTATTCATCTTGCTGTCTCTTTAAGGGCTGGGACTCTGCTTCCTAATGGCCTCCAGACTCTCCTGGAACAGAGCTTACTGATTTTTAAAATTCTAGGCTTTAAGTCCACTAGTAGTAACAACTCATGAGATACGGCCCCCTTTGCCTTCAATGCCAAATATGGGGATTTGTCTTCCTATATGGGCTCTCTGGTGTGATAGTCTGTTTCTTCACACTCCTAGCTTCCTCCCAACTGCAGATGGCCACATTACGTTTCACTCCCAAACTATGTCTCTGCTTGTCCTATTTTCTTTGATGTGGGCTTTTATCTACCTTTAGTGGAGTTTCTTCTGCTAGTATTTGGGTCATCTTGGGTCCTCCTACACCATCACCACCTTCCCAGCCTCCCACTGTCTATGTTTTCTCTGAGGAGTTTTATGGTTTCAGGTCTCACATTTAGGGCTTTAATCTACCGTGAGTTTATTTTTGTGTATGATGTTAGAAAGCAGTCCAGTTTCATTCTTTTTCATGTAGTTGTCCAGTTTTCCCAGCACCATTTATTGAAAAGACTGCTTTTCCCCATCATATATTTCTTGCCTCCTTTGTCATAGATTAATTTACATAAGTGTGGGTTTATTTCTGGCTCCCTATTCTGTTGCATTGATCTATGTGTCCATTTTTGTGCCAATACCATTAGTTTTGATTTCTACAGCTTTTAAGTATCTCTTGAAATCTGGAATTATGATACCTCCAGCTTTGTTCTTTCTAAAGACTACTTTGGCAATTTGGGGTCTTTTGTGGTTCCACACAAATTTTGGGATTTTCTCTTTCATTTTTGTGAAAAAATATTGTTGGTATTTCAATAGGGATTGCATTAAATATGTAGATTGCCATGGGTAATATGAACATGTTAACAATATTAATTTTTCCAATCTGTGATTGTGAAATATCTTTCCATTTGTGCCATCTTCAGTTTCTTTTATCAGTGTCTTATCATTTTCAGAGTACAGGTGTTTCACCTCCTTGGTTAAGTTTATTCCCAGGTATTTTATTCTCCTAGGTGCAAGTGAAAATGGGATCATTTTCTTACTTCTCTTTCTGCTACTTTGTTATCTGTTATTAGTGTATACACACTGTTATTAGTGTATACACACTCAACAGATTTCTGTGTATTGGTTTTGTATCCTGAAACTTTACTGAATTCATTTATTCTAGTAGTGAAGTCTTTAGGATTTTCTATGCACAATATCATGTCATTTGCAAATAGTGACATCTCTACTTCTTCCTTACCAACTTGGATGCCTTTTCTTCTCTGAGTGCTAAATGTCTAAAACTTCTGCTTCTATAGTGGTAAGAGTGGATATCCTTGTTTTGTTTCTTATTTTAGAGTTAAAGTTTTCAGTTTTTCACCATTGAGTATGATGTTAGCTAAAGTTTTTCACACATGAACTTTATTATGTTATGTTCCCTTTAAATCAATTTGTTGAGTTTTTTTTTTTTTTTAATGAATGGATGTTGAATTTTGTCAGGTGCTTTTTCTGCTCCTATTGAGACGATTATATGGTTTTTAATTCTTCAGTTTAATGTGTATTACATTGATTGATTTACAGGTATTGACCCATCTTTGCATCCCTGGAATAACCCCATGTAGTTGTCATGATTGTCTTTTAATGTATTGTTGAATGTGGTTTGTTAATGTTCTGATGAGGTTGTTTGCACCTATGTTCATCAGGGATATTGGATTGAAGTTTTCTTTTTTTTTTTTTGTGATGTCTTTGTTTGGTGTTGGTACCAGGGTGATGCTTTCCTTCCTCTCCTTTTTGGAATAATTTGAGGACAACAGGTATTAATTCTTCTTTAAATGTTTGGTAGAATACACCTGTGAATTGTTCTGGTCCTGGCCTTTGTTGGGAATGTTGATTACCGGTTCAATTTCAGTACTAGAATTGGTCTGTTCAGATTTTCTGTCTCTTCCTCATTCAGTTTTAGAAGATTGTATTTTTCTAGGAATTTATCCATTTCTCCTAGGTTGTCCAATTTGTTGGCATATAATTTTTCATGGTATTTTATATTCCTTTGTATTTCTGTGGTGTTGTTACTTGTATCATTTTTTATTAACTTGGGTCCCCTTTTTTTCTTGATGTGTCTGGATAATGTTTTATCTATTTTATCTTCTCAAAAAACCAGCTCTCGGTTTAATTGCTCTTTTCTATTTTTTTAGTCTATTTCATTTACTTCTCCTCTGATCTTTATTTCTTTCTACTAACGTTAGGCTTTGTTCTTTTTCTTTAGGTGTAAGGTTAAGTTGTTTCAGATTTTTCTTGTTTCTTGAGGTAGGCCTGTTTATTGTTATATTTCCCTCCTAGAACTTCTTCCACTGTGTTCCCAAAGATTTTGGATTGTTCTTTTTCCATTTTCATTTTTCTTCATGTATTTTTTGATCTCATTGACCCATTGGTTGTTTAGTAGCATACTGTTTAGCTTCCATGTGTTCGTGTTTTTTCCATTTTTTTCCTTGTGATTGATTTCTAGTTGCACACTGTTGAGGTCAGAAGAGATGCCATATATGGCAGCTTCAACCTTTTTAAATTTATTGACACTTGTTGCCTAACATGTGATCTATCCTGGAGAATGTTCCATGTGCAGTTGAAAAGACTGCGTATTTTGCTATTTTTGGATCAAATGGTTTGTATGTAACTGTTAAGTCCATCTGGTCTAATATGTCATTCAAAGATACTGTTTCCTTTTTTTTTTTTTAAGATTTATTTATTTATTTATTTATTTATTTATTTATTTATTTATTTATTTTTTAGTTAGTTAGTTAGAGTAAGGAGAGGAAGAGGAAAGAATTCCAAGCAGATTCTGTGCTGAGGACAGAGACTGACTTGGGGCTCAATCTTATGACCCTGAGATCATGACTGGAGCCAAAAGTAAGACTTGGCTACTTAACTGATGAGCTCCCAGATGTCCCGATACTGTTACTTTATTGATTTCCTGCCTGAGTTATCTACTCATTGATCTAAGTGGAATGTTAAAGTCTCCTACTATTATTATATCACTGTCAAGTTTGCCCTTTATTTCTGTTAATATTTGCTTTATGTATTAGGTGCTCCAAAATTGGGTGCATGGATATTTAAAGTTGTTATATCCTCTTGTTGGACTGATCCCTTTATCATTATATAATGCCCTTGTTTGTTTCTTAATAAAATCTGTTTTTAAGTCTATTTTATCTGATATTTAAATTGCTACTCTGGCTTCCCTCACCCCCTGCCACCTTTTTTCATTTGCATAAAATAGTTTTTTCCATCCTTTCACTTTTATTCCTTATGTCTCTTTAGGTCTAAAGTGAGTATCTTGTAGGCAGCATATAGATTGGTATTGTTTTGTTTTTAAGATTTTATTTATTTATTTGACAGAGACACAAATAGGCAGAGGGAGATGGAGAAGCAGGCTCCCAGCTGAGCAGGGAGCCTGATGGGGGGCTGAATCCTAGGACCCTGGGATTATGACCTGAGTCGGAGGCAGATACTTAAGTGACTAAGCCACCTATGCACCCCAGGTCTTTCTTTTTTAAAATCCATCCTGCCATCCTATGTCTTTCATTGAAGCCTTTAGACCATTTATATCCAAAGTAATTGTTGAAAGTATGCACTAATTGCTAGTTTGCTAATTGTTTTCTGGTGGTTTATATAGTTTTTATCTGTTCCTTTCTTCTTTTGCTCTCTTTCCTTGTTTTTGATAACTTTATGTAGTGTTGTGCTTTGCTTTCTATTTTTTCTGTATCTATGATAGGCTTTGAGTTACAATGAAGTTCATATATAACAATCTAAGTATACAACAATCTGTGTTAAGTTGATGGTCACTTAAGTTCAAACACATTCAAAAAGAACTGCTTTTATACATTCTCCTCTACATTTTATGTGTATGTTGTCACATTTACATCTTATTCATAATTTTTTTCTAATTATGGCCTTTTCTTTTCCACACAAACAAGTCCCTTTAGCTTTTGTTTGTCAGGAAATCATATTATCTGTCCTTTAATTCTGTATGATAATCTTGGCAGGTAGAGTATTCTTGGTTGTAGGTGTTTTCTTTTCATCACTTTGAATACAGCATGCCACTCTTGGCCTGCATAGGTTCTGCTGAAAAACCAGCTGATAGCCTAATGGGGTTTCCCTTTGTATGTAACAGTTTCCTTTTCTGTTGCTGCATTTATTCACTTTTAAAAAATACTTTATTTTTTTAAAGTAATCTTTACACCCAATGTGGGGCTTGAATTTACAATCCTGAGGTCAAGAGTCACATACTCCACCAACTGAGCCAGCCAGGTACCCTTCTCTTGTTGCTTTAAAAATTCTCTTTAATTATTATGTGTTGTGGTGTTGGTATAGACCTCCTTGGATTCATCTTCTTTGGGGTTTTATGTGCTTCCTGAACTTAAATGTCTTTCCTTACCCAGGTTAGGAATGTTTTCATTTATTTCTTAAAATAAGTTTTCTGTCCCTTTCTCCCTCTCTTTTCCTTCTGGGACCCCTATAATACAAATTGTATTGTGCTTGATGTTGACTAAGACCTCCCCTTTACGTACCCTCATTTAAAATTTTTCTCTTTTTCCTCCTTCTTTCCTCCCTCTCTCCCTCCCTCTCGTTTTTCCTTTCTGCTAAGCTTGGGAGCTTTATTCATGACAATGTCTGTTAGATTGCTGTCATTCTTCTGCATCTACTAATCTGTTCATTCCCTCTAATGTATTTTTCATTTCAGTTATTCTTCAACTGATTTTTAAAACATATTTTCTATTTCCTTGTTGAAGTGCTGAGTTCTTTCACTTTTCTCTATAGAGAAAGTCCCAGAAGCTTTCTCGCCATTTGGCAGGGCTCTAGGGCAGGTTCCTTTATATTCTAGTTGCCCTTTTAAATGCAGCTTTTTTTTTTTTCTATGCCCCAGGGCCGAGAAATCTGTTCCTGGTCACTTAGTACTGTCCCTCCCCAATGCAATTCACAGCATCTGCCATGTCTCTGTCTCTCTTGCTGTTTTCTATGTGGTCTATCTTTTGTTGTGCAGCTGTTCAGTCAGCCCTAAGTTCTTCAGTAGGAATTGCCCTATAAATAGGTACAGAATTGGTGTGCCTGTGGAATAGTTGAGGATCTTCCTAAGCTGACATCTTGGACCAGAATCTACCATCTCTGTTTTAAAGTCTATTTTGCCGATGTAAGTATTGCTTTTTTTGTTTCACTACTATTTGCATGGAATATCTTTTTCCATTCTTTTGTTTTATGTGCTCTTCGCTCTGAATTGAGTCTCTTGTAGGAAGCATATTAATGAATCTTTTTAAAGATTTTATTTATTTATTTGAGAAAAAGAGAGAAAAGAGAGATAGGGTGGGAGTGGGGAGGAGAGGGAGAAGAGGGTTTCCCACTAAGCAGGGAGCCTGATGTGGAGCTTGATCCCCTTCAAGCCAAAGGCAGGTACTTAACTGAGCCACCCAAGTGCCCAGATGGGTCTCATTTTTAAATCCGTTCCTCCACCTTATGTCTTGGACTGAAGCAGTTAGACCATTTACATTTGAAGTAGTTATTGATAGGTATGTGCTTCTTGCCATTTTGTTAATTGTCTTCTGGTTATTTTTGTAGGTTCTCTGTTCCTTTCTTGTTCTCTTGTCATTGATGATTTTATTTAGTGTTATATTTGGATTCCTTTCTCCTTATCTTTTATACAAGAGAGGTTCTGGGTTTTTGGTTACCATGAGGTTCATGTATATCACCCTAAGTATATAGCAGTCTATATTAAGGTGGTGGTCATTTAAGTTTCAATAGTTTCTAAAAGAACTTCATTTTTACTTCTTCCCCTCCATGTTTGATGTATATGATGTCATATTTTACATCTTTTGAGTCCCTTGACTATTTTTTTAAAAGGTATAATTGATTTTATAATTCTTGTGTTTTAATCATCATACCAGCTTTAAAGTGATTGCTCTCTTTAGTGTATGTTTGCTTTTAGCAGTCAAATTTTTTCTTTTCATATGTTTTTGAAATTTCTAATTATGGCCTTTTCTATTTAAGGAAGTCCTTTTAATATTTACTGTAAGGTCAGCTTACTGGTGATGAATTCCTATCACATCTGGAAAATTCTTTATCTCTCCTATTCTGAATGATAACCTTGCTGAATAGAGTATTCTTGGTTGTAGATTTTATTTTTTCATCAATTTGAATATAACATGCCACTTTCTTTGGGCCTGCAAAGTTTCTGCTGGAAAATTAGCTGATAGCCTATGGGTTTTCCCTTGTGTGTAACTGTTCACTTTTCTATTGCTGCTTTTAAGAATCTCTCTTTATCTTTTTGTCATTTTGATTACTATGTGTTTTGTTGTTGACCTCCTTGGGTGCATAATTTTTGGTGTTCTCTGTGTTTCCTGGACCTGGATATGTTTTTTGTCCCCAGTTAGGGAAGTTTCCAGCTATTATTTCTTGAAGTTAAGTTTTGCCTCGTATCTCTCTCTTCTCCTTTTGGAACCCCTATTAGGCAAATGTTATTATTCTTGATGATGAAGCATTCTCTTAACATATCCTCATTCTCTACAATTCTTTTTTTCCTTTTATTGTTTATCTTGAGGGCTTTCTACTACTCTGTCTTCCAGATCACTGCTCCATTTTTCTGCATCCTCTACTGTATTGTTGATTCCTTCTATAGTGTTTTTCTTTTCAGTTATTATTCAGCTCTGCTTAGTTATTTTTCATATTTTCTCTCTCTTTTAAGTTCCCCATGATTTAACCCACTCATTTCTCAAGTCCAGTGAGTAAAGTTTAGGACCATTACTTTAAACTCTTCATCAGGTAAATTGCTTATCTCCATTTTGTTTAGCTGTTTTTCTGGAATTTTTTGTCTTTTTCTTTTGTTTGGATCATATTCCTTTTACTCTGATTCTCTGTGTTTCTTACAATGTATTAGGTAGGTTAGGTATGCCTCCTGGTCTTGAAAATAGCAGTCTTCTGTAGAATGCATCCTGTGGTGTCTAGTAGCACAATCCTTCTAGTCACCAGAAACAGGTGCTCCACGAGTGTCCTCCATGTGTGCTACATATGCCCTCCTATTGTGGTTTGGATGCAACTGCTGCAGGCACACTGATGAGCAACAATTGCCCCTGGCATGGCTGGCTGCAACTATAGTGCAACTATAGTGGGTGTGATGGTGGGTGGGACAAGCTCCCCCCTCCCAGGGGAAGGAGTCACTCTAGAGAGACACTGATATGATCTGGGGCTGCCCCATGGGTGTGGTAGGAGCTGCAAGGTTACAAGGTAGATGGAGAGTGCCAGAACTGGTTTCTACAAATGCCCAGCTAGCTAGGCTGAAGGGGAATAAGAAAAATGAGGCCTGCCAGCACCTCTATTTTCAGAGAAAGCTCTTGCAGATACCTACCTCACTTTGGCACATGTCCTAAAGTTATTAATAATTCTCCTTGATGTATATCCCAGGCACTTTTCAAACTTCTATTTCTGTGCTGGGTCTCAGGTCAAGTGATACAGTGTGTTGGCCATTTACGAGCAGAGGCTTAGCTTCCTACACCTGCCTCCAACCCACCCCCTGCCCTGAGAATTAAACCCCGATGATTTTCAAACCAGACATTATGGGGACTTCATGGTATAGGTCCCCAGGGCCAGAGGTGATAGATTTGAGGCTTGGTTTCCTTACTCCTTGGGGAGGACATCCAGTAATAGCCCTCCTGTATGTGGGTCATCACTGTTTCAAGGGTTTGGGTCCCTCCCGTGTCTCCTCCCCTCCTATCCTTCTCAATGTGGCCTTCTCTTGAAGCCTTTAGTTATGGAGATCTGCTCTGCAAGTCTCAGGTCATTTCAGAGTGAACTGTATTACATATTAGTTGTTTCTTCAATGTGTCTGTGGGACGATGTAGGCTCAGGATTCTTCTACTCTGCCATTTTCCTCTCTCCTTCCCATCTTGGGACTTTTTAAAAATAATTAATTAATTTATTTATGAGAGAGAGAGAGAACAGCAGAGGGAGAAGCAGGCCCCATGCCAGAAGCCCAATGCAGGACTCGATCCCAGGACTCCCAGATCACACCCTGGGCCAAAGGCAGGTGTTAAACTGCTGAGCCACCCAGGGATCCCTCCATCTTGGGGCTTTTAAAGCCACATAAGTAGTGTGAATCCTACTCTTAAATCTGTGTGGGTACAGACATTTGATAAAGAATTATCAAGGGCAGACTTTGTTGTTGTTTCATGTATATCCAAGGCTGAGACATTTATCCTTACTGACTCTCTATAGGACGAGACTTTCTAGTATGCCCACTGGAACTGTTGCCCTTCAGAGATGCTTGGCATTATTCAGGAGTCTCTGATCCAACTTCATCCAGGCTTTTTCTCTTGACCCTGCATGTGTGACCTATTAAGCCTTAGGCTACAGGTCACTAGGAATTAATACTTATTTTACTAGATTTACACTTCCTTCATTCTGGCATCAGAAGAACTTCCTTCCCTTCTATATCAGTTTAAAAATATTTTTAAAGTCACCCAGATTTTTAAAACATGCCAAGAGGATTTGTTTGAACACCTAGTTAGCCAATGTTGAACACTAAAATCTATTTTCTTTTCTTATTACATTAAGTAGTATATCCGAAACATAATGGTAGTGAGAGCCGTCATCTCTGACTTGTCCCTAATACCATGTCTTTGATATTTCACTATTTAATATATTCATTGTTTTCACCATCATATCTAGGTAGTTCCCTTTTCTTATGGCTTTACTTGGGATAGCTGTTGAAATGTGTCAAGGATTATTTGACATCTGATAGTTACTTCACATCTGTTACCGAAATTTATATATAAAACCCTTGTATTTTTTTTAAATAAGGTTGATAATATATAAACATGGAAAAAATTCAAGCTTTGAAAATTATTAAGTCCCTTCTTCCCATTGTAGTTCCAGACTCCCTGGCTCCATTCTATAGAATTAATTGTGACTATTACCCTAAGATGTTCTCTACAAACTCAAGCATTAGAGGTGTCCCTCAACTCACACACACAGTGACATACCATATGTACAGCTCTGCACTTCCACTTCATAAGAAATTTGAGAGAGCTTCTCTATTACTTATAAACAAAAAAATAAGAAGATCCTTTTTATCCTGGCCTCAAGCTGGGTATCCTGCCTCACCCAGCTTGAGGCCAGAAAAATGCCTCCTCCAGTTTAAGAATAGCAGTACGCATTACCTGCAAGTGTTCTAGAATCAATGACTGTTAGAGCAGGAAGACCTTAGAGCGTGCTGTCCAAAAGAACTTACAGAGATATTCATTTCTGCACTCTCTGAATGTAATCACTAGACACACACAAGTGGCTATCAAGCATTTGAAGTGTAGCTGGTGTGACTAAGTACATACATTTTTACTTTTGATCACTTTTAATAGCTACACGTGGCTAGTGGTACTGTACTAGCTCAGCTGTGAGGTTGTAGAGGCCATCATCCTGGTTTTACAGAAGAGTGACCTGAGCTGCAGAGAAATGTTGTAGTGGTAGAGCCAAGGTTGGAACTTGTCTCCTGTCCTTCTCTTCATTCCTCTCTCAGTTTTAGCACAGTTTCTACTTCAGCCTACTTACTGTTGGGTGTGGGGAAGTGACTGTCAAAACCAATATGATCAAACCCTTCAAGATGTTTCTCTCCCTGGGATTCATGGGGCCATCCCCATTCAACATCCACCAGTTTCCTTTAGTTGCTTATTCCTTGTATCGCTAGGTTTTCTGGGAGCTTTTCCCCATCTATACAGCCCCCCCCCCCCCCCCTCTAGTTTGACATCATCATTACAAGGAGATGCTGTGCTGGTACTTCCTCTACTGCTTCTAGATCATCTTCAAAAGCCCCATTTCTGATCATGTCACTTGGCTCACAGGCCATCAGCAGTTACTACTGCCTACCTACCCAATGTAGTCTAAACTTCTTTGTTCAAGGTTCTCTATAATGCAGGCTCTTCTTCTTTCTCTAAATAAAAATTTTCATTTTAGAATGGTTTTTAGACTTATAGAAAAGCTAAAAACTATAGTTTAGACAGTTCCTTCATATTCTGAATCCAGTTTCACCCACTGTTAACAACTACTAAATTGACATTGGTACATGAATATTAACTCCATACTTTGGGTTTCACTAGTTTTCCCCTAATGTCCTTTTTCTGTTCACACCTACTCATCACTGTCACCTTTAGCATCCTCTATTCTGTTATAGGTTTTCAGACTTTCCTTGCTCTTCATGACCTTGACAGTTTTGAGGAGCACTGAGTTCTTCCTATATTTTTCTCAGTGTTAGACTGAGGTTATGGGTTGTGGAGGAAGACCACAGAAGTGAAGTGCTCTTTTCATTGTATCGTATCAAGGGTACATGCTATCAATGTGATTTATCATTGGTGATGTTAACTTTGATCACCTGGTCAAAGCAGGGTCTGTACCTTGTTTCTCTACTGCAAAGCTACTTGCCTTCCCCAGCTCCATACCATAATCACTGGAAGCCAGTCACTAAAATGCAAACCACCCAAACTTTTACTTCTTTGAGGGGGTTGTAAATACGTGAATAATTTAGAATTATTCAGTGCGAAAGAGTTGTCCCTTTTCTCTCATTTATTTAGCTATTTATATCAACATGAACTTAGGGATATTGATTTTACACTTTGGACTATAACCCAATATTACTGTCATTCATTTATGTGCTCAAATTCTTCCACCATTAGCCAATGGGGCTGCTTTAGGTTGATCTCGAATACCTTCCCCACAGATACATATGCTTTCTCAGCCCCTCTTTTTGGCACTGCAAAATGCTCCAATCCGAGAGTTTGCCAATTCTCCAAATACCCTGGTTTCTATTATTGGAGACTGGCGTAAGAAATCAAGGTCTGGGTGCTGGGTCTCATCTGTGTTAGCCACACGTCCTGCACAACTAATCTTGATGATCACCTACCCATGCCCTCATTGTCTGCACAACATTCTGCCTCCATGGAAATCAAGGGTGTACCAGCAGCATTTTGTGCTAAAATGTTCTTTTCCCTCTACACCTGGTTGAAATTCTCCTTCCACAAGGCTACATTCAAAATGCCCCCTCTTTCAAGGTACCTTTCCTAAACTACTTGATATCCCACAGCCCTTTGTGCCCCTAGGCCATGAGTTACAGGGAGGCCCTGTGTTACAATGTATGTTACCCTGCAACATGTTTACTTTTATATCCCTAAACGCAGCAGTTAGCATGTAGCAAATGAAATGGTTGTTGCTTAATGAATATTAATTGACAAGAGTAAGGTCAGTGTAAGACGTACTCTCTAGGGTCTATCAGGGACAAAGACAAACACACACCCTAAAATTCAAAAAAAACAAAAACAAAAACAACAAACCCTCCTCCAGAACCTTTATGCCCAGGGGACTTTTCTCTGTCACATGCTTGAACAAAATACCCTGTTTCGGGCATATGCAATTGTGAAAACCAGGGGGAAGAGCCTTATGACTTTCATCCCTCTAAACAGGGGAGCACATGTTTAAAGATAAGAATCAGTTAAATAAAACATACCCTAAGGAAACTCACAGAGCTATCCCAAGTCAGGAAAGGTTATGTTCCCATGAAATGATTATCTAGCGTAGGCATTTTTCTAGAATCCTTCCTCTCCTGCCTCTCTCAGTCCTGTCTATTGCCTAGGTGTTGGGGATGCAAATACAGCAAGCTTTTGTCCTGAGGTGTGGAAAGGGCTGGAGCTGTTGATGTGAGAGATGTGAGAGGGTGGGGGTAGCATCAGAAAGAGGCAGGCCCGGATGGCCAGCATCTGCGTCTTCCCTGGTAGCAACACCAAAGGTACAGAGAAACAGCCACGCTCATGAGGAGCAGCCCCTAAGGCAGAACACGTACCCTCTTATCTTCTGGATGATGTGGATGGCCCTTCCCAGAGCTCCCTGGCTCACCTGAATGGTGCCCAGCACACTGTTAGTTTCTATCTCCGGCCCTATCTCCGTATGTCTCCTATTGGTTCTGCTTCTCTGGAACGCTGACTAATATACAAAGTATAAAATAGGGTTGATAATCTCAATCATATATTTAAATTTAAGGGAAAGCAAGATATTTGCATGATCTTAAGTGATCTCCCTTGCCCCTAAATACATGGATTACTAAGAGAAAAATAGTGACTTCACAGTGAAGAAATCTGATAGGCCCCACCTTAACCAAGTGATCAGGGTTAACTCACCAGTAATAAGACCCGCTAACATCATGTACTCCCTGCTAAGATACACTGAGGACCCGTCACTTCTGTGGCCTTCATCTAATCATCAGAAAACATCAGACAAACCCAAGTTGGGAGCCATTCTACAAAATAATCAGTCCTTTTTCAAAAGTGTCAAGGTCATGAAAGACGAGAAAGACAGACTGTCACAGGTTGGAGGGGACCTGACAACGGAATGCAACATGGGATCCTGCATTAGATTCAAGAGCTGAGAAGGGACGTGAATGTAAAAAACTGGCGAAATCCAAATAAATTCTGTAACTTAGTTAAGTATTGCACTAAGGTTGATTTCTTAGTTTTGGTCCTTGTACTGTGGTCGGGTAAGACGTTAGCATTAGAGGGAACTGGGCTGGGGGGTCAGGAACTCTGTACTCTCTCTGAACCTCTAAGTCCAAAATTAGTTCAAAATGAAAGTTAAAATCCCATTCACAAATGGCCTATTTAATATTAAGATAAATAGTAAACTCTAAAGAGGATCTGGAAGCTCTTAGAGGTCTACCAAAGGCAGGAAGCGGCACACCACAGAGAGAAGGATTTTTGGATCCAGAGAAGCTAAGGTGGCAGCAGTGGGGCTGGAAGATGGTGGAGAAAGCTCCAGCAACCTAGCACGTAGGAAGCCAGTTCATTCATTCATTCTTTCTTTTTTTTCCCTTTCTTTCATGCAAAATGGTGGTTTTATCAAAGCACAGGGACAGGACCTGTGGGCAGAAAGAGCTGCTGCCCTGGGCCTATGAGGCGTGGTTGATTAGATACGTGCACAGTTGGGGGAGGTAAGCAAAAACAGAGATTTCAAAAGGATTTTCATATGCTAAGGAGGACCTGTAAGATACTGGAGGTCTTGTCACTGTCAAGTTAAAGATTGCTTTTCCCTCTAGCAAGGCATTAGCATCAAGACAATTGGAAACTTCCTGAAAAAATATGGAGCGCTTCATGAATTTGCGTGTCATCCTTGCACAGGGGCCATGCTAATCTTCTCCGTAAAGTTCCAATTTTAGTATGTGTGCTGCTGAAGGAAGCTCGAGCCAGTACTTTCTAAGTGCTTTACACATACTACCTGGTTGAGAAATGGGATGTTTGACACATTACATATGGAAATATGGTGGTCATAATTTGGGACAGACTATGAGGGATGAAAGAGAAGGAGCAAGAGAGGATGACTCCCAGGTTTCTAATCGGAGCAACAGCAGTGTGGTTGTGACACCATGCATGGCTATGGAAAGCAGGATGGCTTTTGGTGAGGAGGGGGACGATAAGCAGCTCAGTTTGGGTTGGTTCCAAGGTGCCTGTGTGACACCCAGGTGGGCATGCCTAGAAAGCAGATCACCTTACAGGGGCACCTGGATGGCTCAGGCGGTTAAGTGTCTGCCTTCAGCTCAGGTCATGATCTCAGGGTCCTGGGATTGAGCCCCACATTGGGCTCCCTGCTTCTCCCACCTCCCTGCCACTCCCCCTGCTTGTGCTCTCTGTCAAATAGATATTAAAAAGAAAAGATGTTATACCTTCAGAGAATGATTATCAGAGAGGTGATGGCTGAAATGGAGAAGGAGGTGAAACACCCAGGAAGAGGATGTGAGAAAATAAGAAGGGGCCACCATTATACAGAGAAGAAAGGCAGATGAAATTAGGGAAGCGGGGTGTGTCGGAGGCAGAAGGGAACCAGGCATGAGATCCCAGGAACCTCCTGCCCTGGGGAAGGGGGGCCAGATGTTCAGTAGTGTCAGATGCCACAGCATAGGACGTCACCAGAATAGACATGATGACCTCAGAAGGGAAAGCCGGTGGAGGTGTGGGGTGGTATCCAGCTTGTACCTCAGCGGGGAATGATAAATGGTGGGGAAGCAGATACAGGGCCAAATATTCTTTTGAGAAACTTTGCTGGGAAAGAGGAAGATAGCAAAACAGCCAGGGGGGAGTCGAGGTTAGAGGGTCCCCAAACTATCTCCAGACTGACTCTTCCCAGGAGCTCCTGAGGCATATTTTTACCAGCAAACTGGTTCTCTCCAGCTGGCTAGCCTGCCTATATAGCTTTTAATATGTGTGCCCAGCCATCGACCTACAAAGGGTCTAGACTTAGTTTGACAAAAAGCATCATCACCTTTTCAACAGGAAGTCTGGGATCTGAAATAATCGAATGTGACTGCTCTGTGCCTGACTCGGGGCCACAAGGACGCGATGTTGGGCGGTTCTGGAACCATTCACAGCAGCAAGATTACCTCATGACCATGTTCCATCACTCCATGGCCACGTTCCACCCTTGCCTTGAAAGCCCCACACAGAGCATCTCGAGACACTTTCAGATCCCAACCAGAAATCTGTGGGGGGAGTTAAAAGCCACAGTCGCAGAAGGAGATGCTCAGTTGAGGCTCATGGCTTTTCCACACGGACACGTGCCAAAGCCTTTTCCTCTCTGTGTTCAATTGCGTTTACAAGCCTTTAAATATTAAACACCCACTAATATTGATGTTTGGGTACCAAATCAGTTTAGCTTCCTGGAAATTACTAGAATTTATATCATTCATTCATTTAATACACATTGATTAAGTGCCAGGCAATATGTGCAGGCAAACTGGAGAAGCCTGGATAAATGAGTATGAGGTGGTGTTCCTGCCCTCGAGAAGCCCACAGACCTTTACCTAATAACACCACAAGGGTATTCACAAAAATAATAAAGTCAGGGCGCCTGGGTGGCTCAGTGGTTGAGCATCTGCCTTTGGCTCAGAGCGTGATCCTGGGGTCCTGGGTTCGAGTCCTGCATCAGGCTCCCCACAAGGAGCCTACTTCTCCCTCTGCCTGTGTCTCTGCATCTCTCACTCTGTCTCTCATGAATGAATGAATAAAATCTTAAAAAAAAAATAAAGCTAGAACTAATGAAAATGATGAAAGATATTGATGGGACACTCACTGTGTGTCAGGCACGATACTCAGCACCTTACATTACAAAAACCACACGTGTGAAGGTGTCTGGATCTGAGGCTGAGAAGACAGCCGGTAGTGGCTGCAGATATGTCTGAATGTGGTGCCATGGGGCCTGCCTGGGTCCCCCTAGTAGGGGAGGGCAAGAACTGGCAAGACTAGACTTGAGTCTGGAGGAGACTCCTCTGCTGGTGCCGTGCAAGTGGGCTGGGGCCAGTGAGAGGGGAGGCACAGAGGCAAGGTCGGAAGCTGTTTCAGTAGTGCCGACAAGGGAAGGTGGCAGGGAGACAATGGGTGCAAGAAGAAATGCACCCTGGAGGGCTCCCACCTCTCTGGAGGTGGCAAGAAAGAGGGAGAAGGGGTTCTATTAACTCAGAGGTCAAGGAGTATCTTGGGAAAAGTAGATGAGCTTTGTGTGAGGTGCACACAGCTGAGTGGACAGCTAGGAATGAAAGTCTAGAATCTGGAGCAGAGGTTTGGGACAAGAGAGAAAATGGGGAGCAGTTGAGGAAAGTCCAAACTAATTCAGGCTGAATTTGGCCTTTCAACACTGAGATCACCCCTGAATTCACCTTTTTTTCCCTGGAGGCCTTATATTTTTCATGGGAACACTTGGAATGGACACACACCTTCCCAGACATAACACACCTAGACACGCAGAGGCCGAACATCACAGAGGCACAGGCTCCCACATACTTGCACCTGACCTAGAGAGGGTACACAGAGGAACCCATACACACAGGTCCACGGATCACAGAAGTACACATCCATGCACACAAACACACACTCATATACACACACACACGCCCACAGGTGACAGAGGTATACAAACATATACTTACCCCCCCCCCCCACACACACACACGTAAATATACCTACAGAGGCCACAAGTACACAACTTTCTGGAGAGGGTAAGGTATGTTTTCCAGTATCCACTGGAATCTTTTCATCTCCCCAGCTGATGGCCTTCGACTGCTAGGAGCAACAGCCCCATGTGGTTGTTGAACTCCCTCTGCCATTCATTCACGTAAAACAGATTCCAGAAGGACACCTCAATGCCCCACTGGTCTGTATCCCACACTCTACACATCTACAGTCCACTGCACGTGAGCTGCTGTAAACTGAGAACAAGCCCCTAAGTAGGAGTCGGTGAGCCATCCACCTGCAGATCAAAGATCTCCACCGCAACACTCAACCCCCTTCTCACCAAAGAGCTTCTGCAGGACTTGTCCGTCATATAAATCTTCAGCCAGGTCTTTGACAATGATTCTTTCTCCAACAAGCACGTCATTAATCCAGTCAATTAATACCTACCGGGGAGAGAGACCGAATAAGAGAAAAGTCATGCGTATTTTCTTATAGATTAGCTTTCTTATCCTGGACAGTTAAAATCTAAATGAGCTTCCGATTTGGAAAGCAGAACTGGCCCCTGTGATTCAGTATGTGGTCACAACACGGTGTGAGCCCTGGGGACCCTGTTCTTTTTCTGGTGCAAGAGCTTCCAGTGCTGGTGACACCTGTTAACAGCGTCCCTGTTAATATCTTGTGGCCCCTTACCATCCCTTACCCCAATGGCAAGCTACATTCATGTGGTGTTTGGGGTAAGGGATGTACCAGGCAACGGTATGGAGTTCTATAAACTGGGGTTAGTTACCCACTAACTGATTTGTGTAGCTCTGTCATCTAGGAGCCTCTGTGCATGTACCTCCACAATCTATGAATCTAAGGCAGGCCAGTTTCTGCTCTGAGCCTCTGATTGCCCACCTCCAAAATGGAGGAGGAAGATACTTCCAGTTCAGATAGCAGAAAAGAATTACGTATGGCAAGGGCCAAATGATTGGTGGAGGTACATCTTACGAATGAATAAAGCTCTCCCCCATTATGACACTCGGCCAGGTGGTTACTGTCACCCCCATGCTCAGGAGGGGAGATCACACACAGAAGTGAACATATTTGCCAAGGTCACATCGTGGATCATGGACAGACACAGGAACCGAACTCTCCATCCCCCTCTAAGGGACTGATCTCCTGGCCCCGAGCTACCTCTCTGTGGGGCCAGTGTGGTCTCCTCTCTCGTGTCTCTCTTAGTGGCTGCCATTACCTGAGCACCCTCTGCACCAAGCACCGAGCGAAGCCATTCCATGGGGCATCTCGTAGAGTTAATCTGCACAATACCTCTGAGAGGGACGGATCATTCGCTTCATTTTTTCAGATAAGGAAACTGTAGCTGGTCCAAGTCCATTGCTCTCTTGTTTTAAAATTTTTCAGCTCATTTGCTTATTATATTATTTATATACAGTAAAGTTAACTGATATTAACTGATATTAAAGATATGGTTTGGTGAGTTTTAGTCATTTATGTAACCACCACAACCAAGATACAGAGCAATTCTCTCAGCATAAGAAGGTTCCTCTGGGATCTTTGGGCTCTGTCCCCTCTCCTGAGGACAGACCTCAGGCAACTACCCACAATTTTGGATAAATGGAGTCACACGGAATATCACCTTTTGCACTGCAGTATAAACAGATTCCCTTTATAACAGGGGCAGTAGCTGGGCTGGGTTCCCACACCTGGGTGGAGCCTGGGGCCTTCACAGTACATTGTTCTACATTGTTCTACTGTCCATAGGATCTTCCCTCCCTACCTTTACTCTCCCTCCCTCCCTCCAGCCAGTCATTCCCATCTATCCCCACCCATCCAGCATTTAGGAATAGCTGCTCCATGTCACATTCTGTGCTGGATCCTGGGGGTACAATGATGAAAAAAGAGTCTCTTGAGCACCTCACCATTTAGTGAAGGAGATAGAAGGGTTTGAGTAGTGGTGACCAGTCATCAGACTCTAATAGGGACAGCTAGAGAGGCAGCTAGAGCATGAGACCCCAAATACCACCACCCTCAGGAGCATGGGCCTCAACCTTCAGTTGGTAGGAATCTATACACAGGGTTTGAGTAGGAAAATGATGGATCCGGTTCACATTTTGAACGAACCACTCTGGCATCCGGTGCCTTTCTGTCTTGTTTTGAGGGCAGCTTGGAGAAGCTGAAGAAGAAAAACAGGATGAGGAATCCAAAGGGGGATGGCATGGACATTTTGTAGGGGATGAGTACCCGCCAGCCCCTGTGGCAGGCACAACGTACACTACTTCATTTAATCTCATCTACTTCTGCTTGAATTCCATCTCCTCTCCTCAGCTGTGACCAAACACAAACCACTGGCTTTTGTAAGACTCATTTGCCTCATCGGTAAGTGGGGAGGATCCGAAGACCCACATGCAGGATGCCTTCGAGGGTCCCTGAGAAAAGCAGTGGGAAGACTGTATGAACTCTAAGATCCTGGCACGTGTGAGCTCATCTGTGCTAACTTCTCCGGCGCTTGTGACCAACACCATTTGTGGGGCAGCGCCCATGTCCCATCTTTGCTAAATTTGAGATGTCCACCTGCGGGACCATGACTGCCCGGGACTCCCAGTTCACTCGGCAGTGGCTTCGGTGCAGGCCGCCCAGAGCAGGGGCTCTACAGATGCTGGTTGAGCCTGGGGCAGGCTAATTTCTTCTTACCTTCATCAGTTCTTGCAGTTTGGGGTCACTGCGGGAGTTTGGGTCCACCATCGTCCGCACTTCATTCTCCTCTTTAAAAGAAAAAGGCAGTCAGTGGGGGTGGCTCCGCTGGAAGGCATGAGGCTAACCCAGAGAACAAGAGACCCAGTTACCCAGCATGGTGTCCTCCGGGTCCAGCTCGAAGGGGATCGGGCTGAGGGGCAGGTTGATGGCGTTCATGCCTTCCTCCTGAAGCTCTGATACTGCAGGGAGAACAGAGGCAGGGTCACACTGCGCCCATGGATGACAAGCGTGTTGGAGATTGTCATTCCTGAAACCACTGAGGTTACGTGTAACAGCTGTTACTCAGCCTGCAGGAGATTCCCTGCCTCTCCCTGTGAAGAGGACCGAGCAGGCCCCTTCATGGCCCCTCTTCCAACTATCACCTCACTCTCTTTTCTGGGGGACACAGAGGGGCCGCTGCTTGTTCCCAGACATGAGCTCAGGATAAACACAAGTGAGGTGGGCACTGCCCTCTCAGATCCCTGCCTGCCCCTCCCCTTCCAGGGCTTGCTGTCCGGTGCATGTTGGGTGCCCAGTAACCACTGGGGTGAGCAAGGTCACCAAAGCCAAGGCTACATTTCCATTGTAAGCCATTGCCATCCTTGGAGCAACCCTCCTCCGCCTTCTCTCCTTGTTTGGCTTCCCTGAGTATTTTTCTGATGAGGATAATCTCTTCTCACTCCACCCCACCCCAGCCTGCTGTTCTCAAGAATGCCTCAGTCCAGCCTCTTTCTGGGCTCCGGTCCTGTCCTTCAGCCCTAATGAGTTGGGGGCCTCCCCTCGTAGGTCCACTTCCTCAACTGAACGTCAAGAGCTCCACTGGCTGGCCAGCGAGTCCTTTCACTGTTTTCAAATCCTAGAAATCTACAATTCCACTTTCCTCAAAGAAAAAACAAAAAGAGGTCAATGGCCACTAAAGACTTCCAGCCCGCTCCCCTCTATGTGCCCCCTCCTGCCCCCCGGAAATGAAGCCTTATTGAAAAACAAATCCCTACCACAAAACCACTGTGTGATGGGCACTTGCTGGGCACTGACCTTGGATCACCTCCCTCTAAAATCAGTGACTGAAATCTCCTCACCTCCATTCACTTCCAGTTTGGATAATTACTTTTCACCAATTAAGCACAGAAAGACCATTTTTTCTGAAGGCACTGGTCACCAAGGGCTCTCAAAGAGCTAATATGGCAGCAGCCATCAACCTTAATAGAAGCAATGTCCCATCTTTCCAATTTTATTTATTTATTTTTTTATGGACTCTGGCCTCCTCGACTGCCAGCATATACTTGCAAGAACTCTTGAGCCCAAGGCAGCCACTTACAAAGAGTCCTTTCATATTAGCAAACTCACTGATGTTTGCAGTTGGACTGGGAACGAGATTGCCTAACAAAGAGAGTGAAACACACTCTACCCTAAAGAGACACAACTTGCATTATGAAGCTGGTATTTAGTCCCGTCGCTGTGGGCTCTTGACATTCACATGGGATATCAGCCAGTCACGGTCTTGAATCTGCAAATTCACAGACACCCACCACTCTCTGCCATTCTCCCCATGAAGCACGGCTGAAAAAATAAAAGCCACACCTTCAAGGCTGAAATGATTCTAATCAGCAGAGGGTTGCATTTGCTTTCTAGTGGAAAACAATGGACTCCTGTGGTTGCATTAGACTCCTACAATTTCTTCCACGATTCCTCTTCAGACTAGCAGTCTGCTTTCTTTTCCAGGCTGTTTCTCCCAAAGCGGCAAGATTTCCACCCCAGAACAAGCACTGCTGTGCAAGCACTGGGCAGTGGAGGTATGTCACTCTTAAATGGGGGTGCGGGGCTGGGTGTACTGGTTGGTAAAGATGCCAGCTCCTGCCCAGAACCTTCTCTACTGACAGTCCACCTCCGGTCTGCATTATCAGTACAGTAGGCTCCAGACGCATGAGGCTATGCACATTTAAATGAATTAAAAATTTGGTTTCTCGGTTGTACCAACCACACTGCAAGTGTTCACTGACCCACAGGTGGCTTGTGGCTACCATGCCGGACACCACAGATGTAATGCTGTCCATCATTACCAGAAGTTCAATTGGATGGTGTTGTCCTGGTTGAGTGCATATACCCAAAGGCTGATGATGTCCACATTTAAATCTCTAGACTCGGCCTGACCCCGAGCTCCAGGCTTACCTGATGTCTCCTTGTTTGTCCATTAATAGAGACCTCAAATGTATACATCCGAAACATAAGGATTGTCAACACCCTCACCCCCACCATAACATCACTAAAACAAGACCGTCATTCCCCGGTTCTTCTCTTCTTCAGGAAATGGCACCACCATTTATATAATGGTTTAAGCCAAAATCCAAAAAAACCACCCTTAACTTCTCCTTCTTCCTCATGTTTTGCATCTAATACATTGGCAAGTTTTGCGGGCTCCACCTCTAAACCAGGATCCAATGCCAACCACTTCTCACCGTCTTCACCACCACATCCTGGGTCAGGCCACCATTATCTTTCACCTGGACAACCAGAATCACCTTCCAACCGGTCTACCGCTTTCCGATGCATCTTCCCCACCCCTGTCTCCTTCCCACTGTAGAGTCAGGATGATCTAGAAGGATGTAAATAGCATCATACATTCTTCTGCTTTAGGCTCTCCTTGGCTTCCCATTACAATCAGAATAAAGCTTCAACTCCTTACTCACACCTACAAGGCCTTCTGATTAGCCCCCTGCTCCCTCCCATGTTATATTTTCTTCAGAACACTCATCACAATCTGAAATAACAATTTTTAAAAAGATTTTATTTATTTATTCACAAGAGACACAGAGAGAGGCAGAGACACAGGCAGAGGGAGGAGAAGCAGGCTCCAAGCAGAACCCGATGCGGGACTTGATTCCGGAACTCCAAGATCACGTCCTGAGCCGAAGGCAGGTGCTCAACTGCTGAGCCACCCAGGCATCCCTGAAATAACTATTAATCATATGTCTGTTGTCTATTCCCCCCTGCCAGAAAATAAACTGTGGGAAGACTGGCACTTTTTCTATTTTGTTCACTATTAGATCCCCAAAGAGGAGCCAGAGTGCCTACATTCAAAGCTGTGATCTACTAGCTCTGTGACCTCAGTCAAGTTCATTAACTTCTTATACCTCAGTTTTCCCAACTGCAAAATGGGAGTGATAATATTACCTTACCTCCTAGGGTTGGTGAGGTTAAATGAGTTAATATATATTAAGCACTTAGAAGAGTGCCAGGTACTTGGTAAGAATTGTGTAAATATATTATGTGGGGCACCTGAGTGGCTCAGTCAGTTGACTTTCTGAATCGAAATTTGGGCTCAGGGCACGATCTCAGTTATGAGATCATGCCCTCAGTTATGCTCCCTGTGTCAGCAGGGAGTCTGCCTCTCTCTCTCTCTCTCTCTCTCCCCTCCTCTTCCTCCTCTTCTGCCTCTCCCCACTGCTCACATGCACTAAAACAAATATCTCTTTAAAAAATTAAAAAACTATTTGTTGAGTAAATGAATAACCCAAACCGTTAAGACCACCGTTCAACTATACAGGTTATGAATTGAGCCAGAGTCTGCCAAAGCAGTGCAGAGGATGTAAAGAAAGATTCCAGCTTGTTCTTGGAGGGGGGGGGGGGGGGATAAATTTTGGCCTGACCCTGTGTGCACATGTGTGTGCTTATACTTTGTAAGCAGAGAAAAGCCGCATCTGTTCCAAGACTGTTGTGCATGCGGCCAGAGCCAATTTGCGACTATGGAGATATTTACACCTCTAAAATGTGACTTGAAATGTAATATTTGCAGCAAGGCCTCCTAAAGGTGGGTCTGAACAGGATCTTTTTTATGTGTACATCATTGTTAAAATGTTTTCAGATGAAAAACCCCCAGTCAGAAACACTCCCCTCTACCCTGCCTCTTTAATTCACTCACAGAGACATAACAAACCCTAGAAGAAAGGCTGAGATATGTTTGCAATTGGAAATGTGTGTGTTTTTTTTTTTTTTTCAGGAAATGATTTGGTACAGGAACATCATTCCCATCCCATTAACTGCTGACTCTGAGCCAACTGTTTGTAAAAGTGAATATGCAAACTGCCCAGTTTGGGCCTGGCCCCCGCCCCATGGGGCCGCATTAGTGGCCACTTTCCCAAAACAGCCCGCCTGCTTTGGAGGCTTCATTTCTATTAAACCCAAGCAGGACCCAGCAGAAGCCCCACGCCAATCCCTGTGCTCTGAAAGAGAAAAGAGCTGCAATTGAATTTTCTCGGCACAGAATAGGAATATGATGTTTATCCCTTGAACCTCCACTAACAATCTAAAACTAGGTCTGAATGTGCAGCCCTTGGTGTCTCGCAGTGCCATTAGTCATAACTTAATAAACAGATTAAATGCCCAGCTGAAGGTCGAGCTCAGGAAAGCAGGGTGATTGCCTCAACTCCTGCCTGAAGTGCTTGCCATCAGAAAGGGGGCTTTGGCTTTTCCGGGAAATGCAGGCTGACTCTGGGTCCAGCTGCGCCACAGAGAAAGTACAAGGATGGGCTTTGGAGTTGAAAAGAGCTGGATTTGAATCCAACTTCTATTTTTATCAGCGGTGGGACCTTAAGGAAGCAATTTAACCTCCCTGAAACTCGGTCTAAAACAGTTCTCTACAAAACAATGTTGTAGCTGACACTACAGGCTTCCTAACTAATATTTATTTTACTCTTTTTTCCTGCTCAAAGACCCTTCAGTTTGTTTCAGTGTACACTTCTCCCTCCTAAGTTTGAGGGGAGATCCTGATTGGTTTAAGCTAATCATGATCATCTTAATTCCCTTGGTAGTGACTGAATCAAGCACTGCCCTGTGATACAATGAGCAGTGAGAGAAAATTTCTAGAAGCCTCTAATAGTTTTCCTTCATTTTAAAGGAAGGCCCAAAGAAGAAAAGGTATCTTTTTCCTTCTCGTCATTATTATGTCGGGATGCTATGCCTGGGTTTGCTGCAGCCATTTTGTGGTCATGAGGTGAGCTAGCCCAAATCCAAAGAAGAAACTAATATGCTAAGATTGGTAGAGAAAAAAAACAGGGGTTCTTGTTGATACTGTTGAGCCACCATCCCTGGAACCACTCCAGCTTTATGTGTCCTGTTATAAGAGATATAATCAGCTCCCTTATTTTTTTTTTAAGATTTTATTTATTCATGAAAGACATAGAGAGAGGCAGAGACACAGGCAGGTGGAGAAGCAGACTCCATGCAGGGAGCCTCACGTGGGACTCGATCCCGGGACTCCAGGATCATGCCCTGGGCCAAAGGCAGGCGCTAAACTGCTGAGCCACCCAGGGATCCCTCCCTTATTGTTTAAGCTAGTTGAGTTGGCATATTCTGGGGCTTGGAGCTCAAACACCCTAATTAATACACAGGACACCAGGATTATAAAGTTGATAGATGAATAGCATAGGTCTACAACGAATGATAATTTTCTTTTCCTTTTTTCCATGAGAAACAAAATAGCTGCAGGCATCTCTTATACTTCAGAATACATACAGGGATCCAAGGAATACCACAGGGACAACAAGAATGGAGAGAAGGACAGACAGAAGTTTCGCAAATTACAAAAGGGTCCATTTATGCAAAGCCAGTAATTTCATTCATTCAACTAGTAAACATCACTAGGCACCTCTTCTGAAGCCGACCTCATGCCAGCATTGGGAATATAGGCCTGGGAAATAGACAGGGATCTGCCTCACTCTGCTCACAGATGGTGGGAGGGGCAGACATATAAACACAACATTCAGGATGCTGCACAGAGGGAGAACCATGTGAGCTCCTACAGGGCTGTGGGACCTCAGGCAGAACAGAGGTAGCTCTGGATGCAAGACTGGGGAGGATTTGAGATGGACTTTGAAAACTATAGATTTTTCTCTGACACAAGTGTAAAAAAAAATACCATCAAGGTGAGTAAAAACAGGGTAGGTGTTGAGAGTGATGATTATGCCTGAGCACTGGGAATGTAGGTGGGAAGGGAGGGCTACGGATGGAGGAGCAAATAGGTAGGTGTGGTCCAGAGGGTCAGGGGTCATGAATTCATCTGTTCCCCAGCACTCCCTGGACCATGCTCCCTGTGTCTACAAGACAAAACCACCACCAAACCAAACTAGACATACCAAGGGAAGGCAAGAGAATAGCTAGGACGTTCTTTTCCCCTTCAGTGCAAGTGGGCACCAGTGAGATATTTGGACTGCTCTAGATCCATATCAAGACTCTGATGATTAATCTCTGGTCCTTCTGAAAGCTACTAAAACTCCCCTAATTCCTAAATGGATCAAGGGCCCCCACAGACGTTCTGGGCAGCAAGAGACAACTCACTTGACAATGATCTGGTCAGTAAACCCCTACAGTTTTTGTCTATGTGAAGAATCAACCTAAAAGAACATCAATCAAAAAATTACACCTAACATCATACTTAATGGTGTGGATCTGAATGCTTTCCTCCTAAGACTGGGAATAAGGCAGAGATGTCTCCTCTCACCATGACTATTCAAAACCATACTAAAAATCCTAGTTAGTGCCATAACACAAGAAAAGGAAATAGGGGCACCTGGGTGCCTCAGTGAGTGAGCATCTGCCTTTGGCTCAGGTCATGATCCCAGGGTCCTGGGATTGAGTCCCACATCAGGCTCCCTGCAGGGAGCCTGCTTCTCCCTCTGCCTATGTCTCTGTCTCTCTGTGTGTCTCATGAATAAATAAAATCTTTTAAAAAAAAGAAATAAAAGGTATAGAAATTGGGAACAAAGAAATAAAACTGTCTTTGCAGATGACATGGTTATCTGTGTAGAAAATGCCAACTAATTGACCAAAATAGAACAAAAAACTCCAAACTCCTAGAACTAGTAAGCAATTTATAGCATGGTTAGAGATACAAGGTAGAAAAATATACATGCCCTTTGCCTTCCTATATGCCAGCAATGAATGATTGGAATTTGAAATTAAAAACCCAATATTATTTATAGTAACACCCCAAAATGCAATTCTTAGATACAAATCTAACAAAATACATACAGAATGGATATGCAGAAAATGATAAGACTCGATGTAAAAAATCAAAGAAGATTTAGGTAAATGAAGTATTCATGAATTATAAAACTTGATTTTGTTGAGGTGTCAATTCTTCCCAATTTCCTCCATAGATGAAATACAATCCCACTCAAAATCACAGCATGCTATTTTGTGGTTATACAATAGCCTGATTCTCAAGCTTACAAAAAAGACAAAAGACCCACAGTACCCAGCACAATACTGAAGAAAACTGACAAAGTTGGAGGACTGACCCTACCAAACCTTAAGACTTACTATAAAACTACAGTAATTAATACAGTTTGACATTGGCAAAAGAGTATACTGGAACAGAATTGAGAACCCAGAAACAGATCCACACACACAAATGTTCAACTCATCTTTGACAAGGGAACAAAGGTGATTCAATGCAGAATGGATAGTCTTATCAACGTACGGTATGAGAACAACTGGGCATCCACATGTAAAAAGTGAATCTAGGTATAAGCCACACATTTTCTGCAAAATTTAACTCAAAATGATCATAGGCCTAAGAATAAGACACAATACTAAAAAATTTCTAGAAAAAATAGAAGAGAAAAACCCATGTGACGCAGAGTTTGGCAGTGACTTTTAACATACAACACAAAAGGACAATCCATGAAAGAAAAATGGATAGGCCAGATTTCATTAAAATTTTGACTCTGCAAAAGGTATTAAGTGAATAAAAAAACAAGCCATAGACTGAGAGAAAATATTTGCAAAACATAGATTGGATAAAAGATTTATACGCAAAACATCAAAAAAACTTTAAAAATGCACTAAGAAAACAAATCAAAATGGGAAGCTCTAAACAGACGTCACCAAAGAAGATGTAGAAATGGCAAAAAAGAACATGAAGAAAGGTTCAACATCATTTGTCATTATGGAATGACAAAACAATGAGATACCACCACATTTATTAGCATGATTAAAATCCCCCAAACTTGATAATACCAAATGCTGGCAAAGATGTGAAGCCACATCCAAGAACTCTCATTCATTGCTGGTGGGAATGCCAAATAATACAGCCATCTTGGAAGACCACATGATAGTTTCTTACAAAGCTATAGTTTTATCATATAATCCAGCAACTGGTATTCCTCGTATTTACTTGATTTGAAAACATATACTCACACAAAACCCTGCATGTGAATGTTTATAGCGGTTTTATTCATAATTGCCAAAAACTTGAAGCAACCAAGGCATACTTCAATAGGCAAATAGATCAACTGTGATATATCCACATGGTGAAATATTATTCAGTGATTTTTAAAAATGAGCAATAAAGCCATGAAGAGACATGAAGAACTTGAAATATATGATTCCTAAGAGACTACTCTGAAAAGGCAACACAATGTGTGATTCCAATGATATGACATTCAGTAAAGGTAGTGAAAAGATCAGTGGTTGCCAGGAGTTTGGGGGCAGGTCTGAATAGGCAAAGTAATGAAAATTTTTAAGAAGGTGAAACTATGATACTATAATGATAGATAAGTGATTTATGCATTTGTCAAGCCCACAGAACTTTTATAGCATGGGGAGCAAACCTCAAGGTAAGCAAATTAAAAAAATCATTTAGGAGGTTGGGGGCTCCAAGCATGGGACGCAGACTGTGATAATAGAACCCAACAGTATTACAAACATATGAGACCATCTCACTGAAAGGGGTTAGCGGGACGGTGCTGACCTAAGTATTATTGGAAATGAGTGGTGTCTCTGAAATCAAAGTTAGAAGGAACTGCACATTAGCATGTAGTCTAGTTGATAAAGTTATTTCTCATGGGGGTGGAGGTCAACAATTCTGATACTACCACACATGCACACTGGTATCGAACAATTAAGGAAACGGATGGTAGATGGTAGGAGCCAAGTTTCTCACCATTGGAGTGGGAGGGGGAGACAAGCAGGGAAAAAGGTGAAGATGATCTACATGGTAATGGATTAGAGGTGGAGATATCAGTAAACCCTCTTGATTAGCTTAATATAGAAACAGATGGTTATATATGGAAATATTGCGAGGCAGGAGTACAGATGAGCCTGAACCGCACAGTTTGAACTGCATGACTCCACTTTTATGCATTTTGTTTTTGAGTTGACAGCAAAAGCCACAAGGCATTTATTTACAAGGGCTCACCCCAGTCCTTACCAAATCAAAGGCAGCTGGTAAAGAGGCTGCACCTGCTGCTCTCTGAATAGCTGGAGAGGCTCCCCAAGGCTGTCAGAAGCCCCTACGTGCCCTAGATCTGGGCAGGGCTGTAGCTCACCCATATGCCAGCACCCAGGGCTGGCAGGTAGGAGGCTGGGCTGAAGAGGAGGAACGTGCTCAGAGGGCAGGAATGGCACTGTGCTTGGATCCCCATGCCCATTGCATCCCTGCACTGAATCATTCAGGCTTCAGGGCTGTACTGGGTTGGCCACAGACCTCAGACACTCTTGGGCTGGGGAGGGACCCCTCTTCTGTGGCAGTGCCCCAGCCCCTTGGCCTCCTGAGGGCTGGTGTACACAGAGGTAGCCACAGCTGCCAATGGTCACAAGCCCGGTATACCTCCAGGCAGATGGAGTGGCTGTACTGTGCCTCTAGGCTGCTGTCACACCCCACAGGTGTGCCTAGTGACTGCCACTGCTGAGCTGAGGCCACTAGACTATAAAACATTGCCATCTCGGAGCCAGGCCCACTATCATCTCCTTGTCCCTGTCCCAGCCCAGCCTGGTGCATCTATATATGGATTTTTTTCCAATAAATATACCTAGAGTACTGTAAATGTATTTTCCTTATGATATTCTTAATAACATTTTCAATTCTCAATCTTACTTTAAGAATATAGTATATAATACATATAAATATGTTAATTGACTATTTATGTTATTCTTATGGCTTCCAGTCAACAGTAGGCTATTAGTAGTTAAGTTCTGGGGGGGAGTCAAAAGTTATATACAGATGTTTTTGACTGTGAGGGGGTCAGTGCCCTTAACCCCCTACACTGTTCAAGGGTCAACTACACATACTTGGGTTAGTTTCTTACTCTATTAGCTGAGAAGTCATAAAGGTAATGGCCCTCAAGTAGCAATGAACATATATACCTAGCATCTTGGTTTCTAGTATGATTCTCCAATAAAAGGAACCAGAGCTTTTTTGGAAAGATGGTGAATTCTAGGCCTGGAAAGGGAATCTGCAAAATGAGTCTGGAACCAGAAAGGAAAGAAGCTAGAACACAATCTGAGCAACAAAATAAATAAATATTGGGTTATAACCAAAAGCACAAAACCAATATCCATGAGTCCATACTGATATCAACGACTGAATTAGTAAATGACGAAGAGGAGAGAAATCTCCTTTGTAGAATTCCACATAATTTACATAGATTCTGTGACCTCAGGCAAGGGGAGCATAATCCTTTGCCTCTTAAATGTGGGCCTTCCTTCCAAAGAGTACAATATGGGAAGGAGGGAAAGAGCAACTTTCTACAGTGTAGAAACTTGACAAACACTAGCTAAGCCAGGTGATCAAGGTCAACCTCATAGTCATAACTCATGGCATTTGAGGTGAAGTGGTGAAAATGGCATTTACCTCAGTGTTCTTCCTTTCCAAACCCAGGAGCCCAGACTAATCAGGAGAAAAGCATTAGACAGATTTCAGTAGATGGGCATCCTAAAATATGCTTGATCAGTACTCCTCAAAACTGCAAGGTCATCAAAAACAAGTTTAAGAAACAGTCACAGCCAAGAGAAACCTAAGGAGGTACGATGACTAAATGTAATGTGGTGTCCTAGATGGGGTCCTGGATCAGCAAAGGACGTTAGATAAAAACTAAGGAAATCTGAATAAATTCTATGCTTTAGTTAATAAGAAGATATATCAATACTAGTTCATGAATTTTATTTTTATTTATTTTTATTATTTTTATTTTTTTTAGTTCATGAATTTTAAATGTACCTCCTAATATGATGTTAATAAGGGGGGAAACTGCATGTCAGTTATAGGGGAATTCTTTGTACTACCTTTGTAATTTTTCTGTAAATCTAAAATCCCTGCAAAAATAATCTATAAAAAAAATCAACCCGAATTTGCTATTTTTCCAACCAAATATAGTGATTCCTGGGGGAGGATATCCATGATTTTATGGGACACACAAGTTTCCTTTATCACCATGGAGACAGTGGTAATTTACCCAATAGTAGTCGAGCCCTACAGAATCATTTGTACAGGAGGCAAAGCGCAAAGACCACTTCAAAGCCCTACAAGTGCGAAATGTGCTCATTCCCAAGTGGGAACCGAAGTTTCCAGGAGGAAAGCACACAGTTTATGTGTTTGTTTCCAGGGCTGAGATGAGAAGACCAAGCTTCCTCATAACTTAAGGATGCCTGGCAAGGTCATTTCTGCTTTCCCACTAGGACAATCATCACTGAAAGTCCACTGGCCTCATTAATGATTTTAATGATTGTCTCTGCAATTGCTCTGGAAATTATGTTTCTCCATGGTCCCTGATGGGGGTTTTTACACCACGGGCTTTTGTATTAGTTTTCCATTGCTGTGGTAACAAATAACAGATAATCGGTGGCTTGAAACAACACAGACTTATCCTTACAGTTCTTTGGGTTGTAAGTCCTACATGGGTCTCTCTTGGCTAAAATCAAGGTGTTGGGAGGGCTGTGCTTGCTCCTTTCTGAAGACTCTAGGGGATAATCTATTTTCTTGCCTTCTTGAGCTTCCCGAGGCTACTTGCATCCTTTGGCTTGTGGCCCCCTTTCTCCATTTTCAAAGCCAGCAGTGGGGTTGGGGGCCATGTCCTTCTCATGCTGCATTACTGAGCTGCTGCTTCTGCTGATTCTCCTACTTTTAAGTACCCTGTGATTACATCAGGCTTATCTGGACAGTCTGGGACAATCTCCCTATATTGGGTTGATTAGCAACCAAAATTTCACCTTTGCCATGTAAGGTAACATATTCACAGATTCGGCTACAGTCATCTTTAAGGGGACCATTACTCTGCCTGCAACAACATTCTTGGTTAAGGGGCAGGTTCTGTTCTTAATACTCACCCTTGGGTACAACATATGGGTTCACTTTTCCTCCATGTGAGATTGCCAAAAGAAAATGCAAAATTCCAAACCTTTCCATCCCAGCCCTTAAACTAGAGGAGTTTTATTACTTTTAACTAAAAGGATACTTGTTTCAGCAGCTATAATATAAAGCATCAGGGAAACATGGGAGCCAGCCCATGGTGGCCTCAGCAGACTGTCAGGGTCTCAACACACTCCCCTCTACTTGACAAGTGATTTAGTCACCAGGGTCTGAAATCCGGCCCTTGGAGCATAGCCAGAAAAAGGAACTTAGAGGCTGGTGTTGTGATGGGGGCTGACAGGGAGATCTACAGTCTTTACGAGTCTTATAGTTTCCACCAGAGTCTTTGTTTTGGTCAGTTTTATAGTCTCTGCAGAATTGGAAGGCTGCCAAGCAAATGGCCCCTGGACATTTATTCATTGTTCAGCCAAGCACGTGATTCAGCTGCCCTCCAATTACTAGTAAACAAGGAGGGAGATGGATGCACCATTGGCTGGCTTTGGGCAGTCAAAGCAATCTGAACCGAAACATTGGTGAAGGCCTCAAGTAAGTCATGGGAATTTAAACACCACACAGGCACAGAGGGTCCAGGGGAACAATATGTCATTGTTGTTTGTCTTTTGCCATGCTATGTCCTGTTATTGCTTTATATTGAGAACCAGAACCATTTCCTTGGTCTTAAAGGAGACCTACTCCTACTCAAGCAGAAGATGGTATGGATGTGGCAGCCTGAGAGTTGATAAAGAATAACTCTAAGCAGTTGTGCATGTGTCTACTCCTGTGTGCATCCATATACCTAAGCACTTACAACAACCTTGGGGGAGACCACAGAACTTGATCTGGAATATGGCCTAATCATATGGGGTACAACGAGCAACCCGGGACAACCAGGATGGAATTGGCACTCCTGTCTCTTTCATTCCTAAACTTATATGGGCATCTCTGGTTGCCAGGGGTTGAGCCAGAAGCTATGAATACAAAGATAAACAATGATTTCTCTTCTAAGGTCAGTGGGTTCCTGAAGGACAGTTACCTTTGGGGGTACTTAGAGCCCAGCACAGGGCCAGGCAAACAAGAAGCATTCAATCAATGCTGGGAGGATGCTTTAGCTGGGGTCCAGAGGGGAAAGACACACACACAAACTGCAATGCAATATGATTAAGGCCCCCTGCTGTGGTTCTGAATCAAGTCCTGAGGGCAGAGTGCCCTTCCAGAGTGGAGGGAGCACCAGAGGAGTGTGTGGGGAGAGGCAGGGGAGGGCAAGAGAGGCCCAGGATGCACTTTGGCCTCTGCGCCTCACTTGCTTCCATCTTTGTGTGCCACCTGAGTAAAGTTTCCTGTCCTCATTTCATTCTCTGTGGCTCTTAGACCTTCATGTCAGTATCTTTCTTATTTTTGAATCCTGAACAGCCAGTGGTTTATTTTTGCAGTGTCCCAATGCTGCTTAAAAAGTACCACATCGACTACTGGTTCACTTGAATTCCCAAGTGGTGGCCTCCGTGGAAATAAGCTCTGGGTGTGGCCAGCAAGTGAACATGGCATAATTGTGTCCTGACTGGCTCAGTTCTCTAGTGGACTAATCCTGGATTTGTCTGCAGGTTTATCCTGAAGGAGCATAGCATGGGAACTCTCTCTCAAATGAACAATGTTGATGATCATAAGAGAACGCACACAGTTGCACTGGACTTCCTTTGTACTATGTGTGGAAGTGTGGCACTTTTTTTTTTTGATGCATATTAACGCATTTAATCTTCCCAACAATCCAATGAGTAAGTATGATTATTATCCCCATTATCCAGATGAGGAAAATGAGACCCAGAGAAGTAATATAACCTGACCAAGACCACAGAGCTAGAAAGTGAGACTCAGTGGGTCCTGGGCCAGCTGGCTATAGCGTTCACATCTAGTGTAGCGTTCACACTACACTATAGGTTGTCTCAATTTTAAGTAATGGCTTTTTTTTTTTTTTAAATGAAAACATCTAGAATATGGTAACTTCTGCATTCCCACGTAGAGCTAGGAAAAAGTTTCATGGTGGATCATCTTGCATATGTTAAGGTCCTACAGTTTGGTCACTCTATGGAGGCTCAGCCTCTCTGAGAACAGATTAAAAACGGGGTGATATTTGAGCAGGATTTTTGTTCTGTTTTAAATAATGGGTTGATTTATTTCTAGCTATAAAAGAGAAACAGGCTCATTTAAGTGAACTTTGCAAATATAAAACAACAAAGAGAGAAAATAGTCCTACTGCTTGGAGATAAACTCTGTTAACACGTTATATATTTTTACCAGTTTTTCTCTGTTTTACACACACACACACACACACACACACACACACACACAGTGCACATCACTCTATAGCCTTTTATCATAGCATATAATCTCATTACCTTTCCTTATGCCATCAGAAATATCACTTTAAACAGGGTTCTCAATTTCTATCGAAGGTACACAACGAACATTACTTAACCATTCCGTAACTGTTGGACACTTAGGTGCTTTCCAGTTGTGGGGGGAGGCAGCTGAGTCGGGAAGGTTGAGTCATCCCTCAGCTATGACGGATGAGTGGGTCTCTGTCGGCGGGCTGAGCGACTGCAGAATGGGGTGCCCTTGGGGAACTAGATGCGAGGCCAAGTGAGTCAAGCCACAAGCTATTCTCCATCGTTCATGGGTAAGGAAGCTAAAGTCCAGAGTTTAAGAGACTTGCCTGACAAGTTTCCTAGAAACTGATTTGAACATTTAGTCACCCCCTTTCCCCAATGTCTTAGTTGGGAGTCTCTTGAAAGCAGCAGGGAACCCCAGATAAAGGGGGTGAGGGGCAAAGAGTGATACAGAGACCCAGGAGTGAGGGGTGCCCATGCTGCTGAGCTGCTCACCCATGGGCAACTGAGCCCTGGCCCCCAGGCAGGCTTTTGGAGGGACCCGGAGGCTGTCTCCAGGAGACCTCCCTGTAGGTGAAGCTCCCTACAGGGTGCTAGCTTTCTACACCTCCAGGCTATGCTGGGTGCTGGCCGAGGGCCTTCAGAAGCCACAGCCCTCAGACAGAAAAGTGGAGGTGCCAGAGAGTGGTGGGCTCTGCTGCTTGTGCCAAACAGTCTGTCACAGCCGGGCTGAAACAAAAGGGGGCCGAGGGTTGAGATGTGCCTCACAAGGTCTCCAGCTGTGCTCACCCAGGGAACAGGGGGCCAGGGTTCCCTCCCTTCCCCTCAGGAGAGAAATCCTCAGAGATGGCAGGGAGGGAGTTGAGAGACTATATTTTTAGGAACAAATCTGGGAGGAGAACACACCCTTCTTCTCCAAGGAAGAAGCAAACAAGAACGACGAGGCTGCAGAATCCTGTTCTTCGTATTAGGATCCTAAGCCAGTGCCATTCACCAAAAATGTTTCCAGAGTCCCGACTCCACTGTGGCCAGGCCAAGATTCAGAGATGAGCGGGATGTGAGTCCTGCCCCTGCCCTCACTCAGGTATACTCTGCTAGGTGAGCAGGCTGCTTCCATCAGGGCGGGACTCCATGCTGGGGACACTTCTGGGAGGCAGAGATGTAACCTGTGCTCATCTCCTGCCCCAGGCCAGGCCAGGCCAGGCCAGGCCAGGCCCTGTACATGGTTCGTCCTCTACAACCCTCTGGAGAAGAGATGCCTCCTTCCTGGGGACAAAGCCGCAGTTTTGAAGTCATTCTTCATCACAACCTTAGGATCTTTCATCATCACACCCTTAGGGTGCCAGGGAAGTCTATGATGCCCTCATCTGATGGAAGGGAGACTCAGTAAAACTGCTCATTCCCTTCCCTCCATCCCCAAACACTGATTGAGCACCTCATGTATACCACACACTATTCTAGGAAATAATGAACCCTTGCCTCAGAGGCTATGATCATGTGTACCCAGAGTCTCTGTGGGCCAAGAGCCAACAGAGGCATGGCTCCAGGTGACAGGGGAGTGCCAGGAGGGATCAGAGAGGGCTTCATGACGACGGTGGTGCCAGACCCTTTTGTGGACAGATCTCCATTCTTCTTTCCATATCACTTACCACCATTTATAATCACACTTCCGTGTGCATATCTGTAGAACACCTGTCTCTTCCATTCTCCTGAGTGCTTCGAGAGGACTGAGGCCTTGCCCACCACCATGCTGCCAGCACCCGCTACACAATTAGTGCTTAATGCGTGTTTACTGAATGAATGACCAGTGCGGCAATGCTGGCCCCTGAGAAGTCTGCCCTTCCAAAAGAGTCGCAGAGCCAAATAAACCTCTTTAGAATCTTCTACTTCAGAGCCAGACATTCATACTGGGTAGGTCCGGGCTTGAAGAAGAGAAGGTAAGGAGAGGGACACGCAAGGGAGGGAGCAGAGAGGGCATGTGTGTGTCAGTTCCGAGTGTGGGGGTCCGAGACATTCAGTGCAAGGTATTTTTGCTTTACATTGACTCCTCTTCAGCATCAATGGCTAAGTCCCTGCCCAAGCTGGAAATCCGAGACCATCACCCCAGAAGTGGCAAAATGCTGCTTGGTTGTTGTGTATCACAAGGACCATTGTGACTTCCTGGTTTTTTAGTGGTGTTCCCCCCCCCTCCCCCGCCCAGCTCCCCACCGCAAACCAACAATCCATGCTGACAGCAAATCTGTACAGAAAACCTATTAAAAGAAATTGTTGTAAATCAGAGTTGCTTTAACTGTCTGGGATTCTGCTAATCCACGCCAGACACTTCCACGGTAGCTTCCTTTTGTGCAACCCTCCCATATGATTCAATTCTACTGATAATTATTGAGACTTGACTATGTGCAAGGGAATGTATTAGGAGCCTCCTTCCAGTGCATCTTCCGGGCCCATGGCACAATTTAACTTGTGGACAAAATAAAGATGCAGGACTGAAGTATAGAGTGAAAGAGGCCATAAGAAATTGTCAAGACCATTTAAGAGAAGATAACATTATACCCATGTGACCAAGAGTGAGATAGCAGGTACCACCCACTCTTTCATCTGTTGAAATATGCATTCACCAGCATTGCCAGCAACTCTTCCTGGGCCAGGCACTGTGCCGGGCCCTAAGCTCAAAGGGATGAATAAAATCCAGCCCCAGAGTATAGCATCGCACTCCATGGGTACCACAGGAGTATGACTTAACTTATCTGGAAGTACAAATTAGGAAGGGCTTCTCAAAGGAGATGTTTTATTTTCTTCTTCAGGGGGTAGAGTAGGTGAAGAGGGTGGAAGGCATATCAAAGAGCTGGAAACAGGAGAACAAGCACGTTTTCAGGAAGATTGTTGGAGAGTAATATGTCTGTGGGGTATTAGAGAGGTAAGCCAAGGGCCAGAACATACAAAATGAGATTGAATACTGAAGGCAATGGGGTACCACCCAAGGGTAAGAAAAGCAGAGTTTTGCAAGTTTGTAGGCTGGCTGTAGAAAGTTCCCAAGTGGGTCTATCTAAGCACAAGTCTTCCCAGGATGTACTGCCCTCAGGCAGTCTAAGCTGGCCTGGGCTCTGGAGAAAGATAGACCTTGGTTCAGCTCCAGCTCTCTTATTTGACTTTCCTTCCCCTCTAAAATAGAAACCATAACACTTAGCTCACAGGTTTGTGATGAAGCTTTGATGCCCAGCATTGCAGGACACGCCTTTGTGCACGTTCAGTGCCTCCTTAACCTCTTCCCAGTGTGTGCTGGCAACGTGTATAAGCACAGGAGGGGACAGCTCAGGGATGAGCTGGGAAAATAGGAATGACTTTGGCAGGAGCTCAGAAACAAAGTTGGAGGAGATTTTAAGAAATTACGATCTATCCCCTCATCCTGGGTTTCAAACAGTTGAAGAAGAGACAGCACAGTGAAGGAGGGAATACAAAGAGGCCCATGAGTGCTTTCCAGTGCAGAAAGATGCTTTGGAGCAAGTGGCATAGTGAAGGTGCCCCAGCACGCTGGAGAAGAAACATCTCAGTGGTGTCATGGAGCCTGGGAGGTGGACACTTAGGAAAGGGGAGGGCTCTCTGGTCATGGCAGTAGGGGTGACAGCCATGACGGCCCTCATGGGCAGCAATGCTGCTGATAGCAGTGACTGTGGGTTGGATGAATCTCAGAGGTGGAAAAAAATAGTGCTCAATACCCATAGCATCTGCATTATGGCCTATAAATAATAGTACCATTTCCCCCTAGAGGAATCAGGGCTCCCTGGAGAGATGGTTGATTCTAGATATGAGGCAGAAAATACGCAAGATGAGTCTGGAGTGTCTTATTGCCAGAAGCCAATAAGCTATGAATTTCCACTAGGTAGGATCCTATCAAAGAGGCCTCTGTTGGCTAAAAGCAGAAAAAATGAAGCTCCAATAAGAATAACAAGGGCAATAGATCAAAATGCACCAAATATATTTAAATCCGTGAGTTAATAATAATAATACTAGAAAAAACAAAACTCAACATGACACCTCTCCAATCACCTCTGGAGGAAGTTAGGGAACCCACTCATTTTGAAAACTGGTAAATAACGGGGGGGGGGGGGGAATCTAAAATTAAATCATGATAGAATAAACTAGAATTTATTAGAACGAGTGAATTAGAGTGTAACCATTTGGAAACCCCTAAGGAATTAATGTATCTGGACAATAATGGCCAATAGCTCCCCACAAATTAGACACAACCAGATGTAATGTCTCCCCTTCCCCTGACCCCCAGAGAGACAGACCATTATCAGTCCTAGTTCTACCCACCAACATTCAGGAAATGCAGTGGTTAGAGGAACATGTTAACTGCCACCATGAAGATGCAACTGGCAAGATCCAGTCTGTGGGCAACTCCATAGGTTTCTTCAACACCAAGGAATAAAAGACATAAGACAGTATCACCCAATCACAATGCATGGGACTCATTTCACTTGATTCCAACAAACTGTAAGTATAATTAAAAAAACAATCAAGAAGATGGGACCGGATGGCTGAGGATGCTAAGGAATTATTAAATTCTCATCTACATGTAATATAATTGTGTTTTTAAAAAGAATCTTCATCTTTAAGAGCTACAAATGAGATATGTGTACTGAAATGATCTCTCTGGGATTTACTGCAAAGGAGTCTTCAGTGGTTGAGCGTCTGCCTTTGGCTCAGGGTGTGATCCTGGAGTCCTGGGATAGAGTCCTGCATCAGGCTCCCCGCGGGGAGCCTGCTTCTCTCTCTGCCTGTGTCTCTGCCTCTCCCTCTCTCTGTGTTTCTCATGAATAAATAAATAAAATCTTTAAAAACAAAACAAAACACAAAGGAATCTTCTGGTGGGTGCTGAGGGTCAGATGGGAGGTAAACACGAAACAAGGTTGACCATGGACTAATCATTGTTTGAGCAGGTAATGGGTTCTCTGGGGTGTGCTACACTATTCCTTCTCCTTTTGGGCATGTATCTTAAGTTCTTGTTTTTGTTTTTGTCATCGTACTTAAGAACTAGATTCTGGGTGTGGAGAGCAGAAGGAAATCACAGGCTTTTTTTTTTTTTGGTAAAATAAAGAGGCAGATAAGGGCTAACAACTGAGGTCAGTCTAGAAAAAATGCAACTAATGTGATAAGCAGAGATTAATATTCTTAATATATAATAACTTTTAAAAATTATTTATTTATTCATGAGAGACACAGACAGAGAGAGAGAGGGAGAAGCAGGCTCCTCGCAGGGAACCCAATGTTGGACTTGACCCCTGATTCCAGGATCACCACCTGAGTCGAAGGCAGATGTTCAACCACTGAGCCACCCAGGCGTCCCTATAAAGACTTCATTATAAAAATCTATAATAACAATCTATCAAAGCCCCCAAGGAAAGTTCAATTACATTAAGTGGCGATTTACATGGAGAAAAAAAAAAAATCTAGTAAATATTGGGGAAAATAATCACCCCCCTGGGTTTGCGTGGAGAAATGAGGAAACAACAGAACACCTGTCAGGGGCCTCCCAGGACCTCCTTCACAGCTTCCTTCCCTCTGTGTCTATTCCCCCCACAACCTCAACCAATGAAAAGGCCAACATCAACTCTTCTTAGGACCCCAGGGGTCAGCTGTAACCTCCAGATCCCTCAAGACCTCCTTTCCCGGCAGAGCTATTTTCTCTGGCTGTGACCGTCAACACAACTGCTTCCCAGCAGGTACAAATGAGTGACTTTGGGGTGGATACATCCATCAGTTGGAGGTGGGCTGCCAATCTGTGATGAAAGAAGCCCAGCGAGGAGCCACATCTCCCCTAGCAGTCTTCGGGGGAACCGAGAAGGCTCACTCACCATGACCATCCCTCGGGTCCCCATGTGGCCAAAAGGTGCTCATCATCACTCTTTTGACTTCTTTATTAATTGTGGTCTTCTCAGAACCTGGATTGAGGAGCCAAACTGATAGAACCCTTAACCTGTCAAAATCCATGAAGAGGCATTTCAGCCCAGCCATAAACCCAAACGTGTGAATGATCAAACCACGTTAAATCTGGGTGGAAACAGAGTGGAAAGTCTTGCCAAGAACTTGCATGCACATCAATCAAACCCATTTCAGTCCCCATCTTAATAGATTTATCCCAAACTATTTGGGGAATTGGAAAGGCCCATTAGGCATTATCGATTATGAGCTCGTCAAGTAAGATCTTTGTCCTATTCATATTACTGTCACTAATGAGAATTACAACACCCTCTCCACTCCAGCTATGGGGTAGAGCTGGCTCTTAGGTCTTAGGAGCATTTAGCAATCTAATTGCTCGAAGAGGCCAATTTCTCCACTTAGATTTAACCTTATGCAGGAGCAGAGGACAGCAAGCAGTGAAATCAGGCACAGCTTTTTTCTCGTAAGTCTTTGATTCCTTTGTTTGTTCATCTCTTTGTCCATCGCCACCTCGTCCCCTCACCCCTAAACATTTCTCTCACACGCACACGCACCCTCCTACCCCATCCTTCCAGAGTTATCTCTAACCACAGAGCGAGGCTAATACGAGGCAGGGAGATACAAACAGCCTTCAGAGACAAAAGGAGGGGGCCCCTATCATCTCAGAAGCCCCAACAGCAGAGAGGAGCCAGGAGCTGACCAGGGCACCCCCAACAAAGAATCACCCCCACGGCCACATGTGCAACTTTGTCCAGGCTCTGACATACCTTTAGGGCAGAGCGCCCCACAGCCCATGGTCCAGGATTTCAGCCACAAGCATGGTACCTTCTGCCCAGAGCTGACCACTCCCTGCGGAGGCCCACGCTCCTCTCGTCAGGCCAATTTTCAGAGGTCTGGAGAGTCTGCGGAGCTATAGGATCTTTTCAACTGTTTCCTGAGGACAATGCTGCCTGCTTGATACAACTCTCGGCTCAGTGCATCAGTTGAAAACAAGTGGCTGCCTATATAATTTAATATCATGCCACATGAGACTCATAGACTTGCTGCAAAGCGAACAGGATCCTGCCTCTCGCCTCTTGGCAACTGGAAATCCAGAGGGCCTGCTTGTTTCTGCGCAGCCTGGGTATACGCCTCGAGCTACCTGTCAGAGCTGGGCTCATGCGGAGGTCGGGCTCTGTATTTTCCAGGGGTCACCTGCCACGGGCTGCGAAGGAGTCTCATCTGGGGTTAGCTGGAGTTTCTTAATTCAGTTACAGACTCGAGGTCATAAGGATCTCCTCTCCTTAGGCAGAGGCAGGTTGTAGGTACAGATAGGTGACCCCAGGCCACCCTGGACAACACAGAGTGGCTAAACTGTGCCCTCAGCCTTCTCTCAGCTATGTTGTGGAGGACCTGTCCTTTCAGGAGGAAACCTAATCTTGTAGTGAGATAATGAAGGTGTGAGGGTATCTGCATATTTCTTCTAGGCATGAACTTACCATCTTAGGCAAGTGTTGTGAACAAGAAGAAAATTCTCACTTCTTTGAGTATCTGACGCTGTGGCCCTTTGAGTCTGTTGGCTGGCTGGTCTAATGCAAAGCCCTGTGGGGGAGGTAGGCCCTGGTGCTGAGCACCTGTCTCACTTGCAGATGAAGCAGGGAGGGGCCCCATCACTGGCACTGGGCTAAATGGGTTCCTCATACGCCAGGACCAGTTCATCTGTGCCCTGGTGGAGTTCTGCAGTGACACAGGACCTGTTCCCAAGATGCTGGATCATGGGGGAGAGGCAGGGAGGACCTCAGCAGGGATGCCCACACCACTATGGATGGTCCTCCAGGACCCTTGCCCTAGGGGAAGGGAGAGACTCAGCAAGGAGCCAATGAGGGCCTTATTGAGCATCCATCCTAGGGAAAACCTCTGGGGTGGAAGGAGGCACCGCAGCCAATCAAGCAGAGGATTTTTAACTTCCTGTTCCATCTGACCCTGAAGACCAAGGTATGGATGGTGCTGGGAGACAGTGCTGCAGCTATGCTCAAGGATGCTCAAAGCTCAGGAGAGCCAGATGCCTCAGAAACGCTGCATGTGCGTTTTCTAAGGCAGGTGTTTTGTGTTCCTACGTGAAGGCAGTGGGGCTAGGCTGGAAGAACTGGCCCAGACCCTCCTTTGTGGTTCCTGCTAGCAAGTTGACAGCTCTAGATGGCAGAGGAAGTGTTATTCGGGGGTCATGGGGAACAGGAGGCTATCTGGGGTACTATTCCCTTTTGGAAAAGAGTAATACTCTAAAGGTCCTACAGACCACCTAAAAGCTCTGGAAGGAGAAATCCTGGGACGTAATTACCACGTTATCCATAATCATTTGAAAACTGGGCCTTGGGGCACCTGGGTGGCTCAGCGTTGAGCGTCTCCCTTCGGCTCAGGGCATGATCCCAGGGTCCTGGAATTAAGTCCCCCATCAGGCTCCCCGCAGGGAGCCTGCTTCTCCCTCTCCTGTGTCTCTGCCTCTCTTGGTGTCTCTCATGAATAAATAAATATAATCTTAAGAAAAAAAAAAAAAAGAAAACTGGGCCTTTTGCAACCATCAGCTTTATGAATTATCCTTTAAGCAGCACCATATTCTTCAAAGTGCCCAAACCTAAAAGGCACAAAGTATGCAAATTTAGCTAACATATTTTGATTCATAAGGATCATGTGGCTGGCATTCAGTTGACCTCGCACATTATTATCTCATTTAGTCAATGGGATGCAGAATTTATAAAAGTAAATTTATGTCATACCTGCTGCCTAACACATCAGAGTATGTAAAAGAGAAGTCTAGAAATAGCACTGCAGGACTGGACTAAAAGGTTTTGATTCACAGCAAAGGAAATTTAATTAAAGCATGTAATGTCAATTACTGTCATTCATAATCACGTTATACCTCCCAAGAAATAATACAGATATAAAAGTCTAGAGTTACCTGCCTGTTTGATGTAAATAGGATAAAATTATCTAAGTTCTGAAAATATCCAGATATCAGAAGAGAAAAAAAAAAAAAAGTATTTCTACCTAGCGTCATGTGTCATCAAATTTCATTAGGTAGGGACATGAGTACCCAGCCACAAGAGAGCCCATCTCTCCTCTGAGAGCAAAGTCATAAAAATTTTCAAAGGTGCCTGGAAATCTGGGGTTTAATATGATCATGATTATTTTAGCTGCTGTAAACAGATGCTCCTGCTTGTTTTGACAAGGCCAGGAGAGGCCAGAGTGGTGGTTGCTTTGGATCTGTCCCCACCACTTTTAGGACTCAACATGGTGATGAGGACCAGACCCTTTCATAGGATTAGCTTTGAATTCCAGTGGAGGGCAGGAGTCACAGGAGAGCACCAAGGTGGAGGGTATCCATGGGCATCCAACACCCTGCCATTTTATTACCTTCTCCTTCAATCACTGTGGCAGATCTGGAGCTAAAGAGTAGGGTTACTTCAAGGAGCAAAAAAGCAATAGGGTCTCTGCATTCTTAAGATCACAGTGCAGTGGGAGAGATGGATACTAATTTTAAAGATGTACAAATACATAATTCTAAGGCAAGCTCCACTGAGTCCTAGTTTCTGCATATCTGAAGTAGGTATTATAGGATCTCTATCCCAGGGGATTGTGGCAAAGATGAAATGGACCAATACCTGTGAGGCCCCTGGCTGAATACATTTTTTTTTAAAGATTTTTATTTGTTTATTCACGAAAGACACACAGATACACACACACACAGAGGCAGAGACACAGGCAGAGGGAGAAGCAGGCTCCATGTTAGGAGCCTGATGTGAGACTCGATCCCGGGACTCCAGGATCATGCCCTGAGCTGAAGGCAGGCGCTAAACTGCTGAGCCACACAGGTGTCCCCCTGAATACATATTAATACAAATTCCATTTGCTACTACTATGACTATTCTCACTGCTGAGCGACCTCACCAGTTATCTAGCGGTGTGACCTTGGGTCAGTTACCTAACTTCCTCATGTTTCAGGTCTCCCATCTGTAAAATGGAGTAATAGTAATGCCTAACAAAAAAGATTAAATAAGCTAATACACAGAAAATGTTTGGAACGATGCCTGACACACAGAGTTTGATAAATGTTCGCTGCTAGTGGTGATGTCAGCTTATCATATGCTTACAATCTATCCCAGGATTTCTCAATAGAAGCACTACTGATGTTGTGGACTGGATAATTCTTTGTTTTTTGGAGGGGGTGGTCCTGTGCACGGGAGGGTGTTTAGTAGTATCCTTGATCTCTACCTGCTAAGTGTCAGGAGCATCCATTCCCCCCTCCAACCCAGTCATGACAACCACCAATGTCTCAAGACATGGCGTAATGTCATCTAGGTGGAAAAATCACCCCCTTTGAGAACTACTGGTCCAGCCGGGAGGTATAATGTGCCGGGAGGAAGGGAAGCAATAAAGGCTAGACTCTGTGGTCATGAGGGAAAAAGTAACAGGAGGTCAATGAAGGGGCCTGTCAATAGAAAGCCAGCGAAGGCAGCTTGGAGGAGGAGCCATCAACAGTGCTCCATGACTATTTTGAATCTATGTCCCTTTTGATAAACATAAAATCACTTCACTGAGATTTGAGGTTTCAAAACAAACATCAAACTAAATCCAAACTAAAGCAACCATAATATATCAAATACACTTTTCTATTATATACGCTTCTCTTCTTTCACTAAAATCCTGCTAGAAATTCTTGGCTAGGTGGTACCCTACACTGATTTAGATAAGCTGGGGAGGGAGGGAAGGGAAGGGGCCAGGGAAATGGAACCTTCAAGGTCACCCTTGAGGAAATTTGGAGCAATGTCCACTGACATCTGTGGAGGTGAGTCCAAATTTAAATCAAGTAGCAACAAGTGAATCTGCCTTCAAAGAGATATAATGTCTGGTTCACTCGGACTCCCAGCTGTTGCAGGACTCCCAGCTGTTGCATCGCATCTCATCCCCATGACTGAGACCCTCTGATTCTCATGTGTAACTCACTCCTGCCTCAGTTATCAGGATCCAACTTCATCTGGGGCTGTCTTGGCATCATTATCTGACCCCAATAGAGTGCATCATTCCGGTACTAACGGCAGTCCCAGTGCATTACCCAGATTCTTATTGTTGACCTTCTGCCTTGATCCCTGTTCCAGAATCTGCTTAGCACTCCATCCCATAGCCCTGCATAAGTACCCTCACCTAGGGTCAGATTGCTCGAGGCTGCCACCTGCTTTTCTGCACATCTGAGCATCTTCTCTTCAAGTTCCTCCTGCTGTATGCAGTCTCTCCAATGGGATAGCCCACTGTTTCATTGGACACATTGCTGCTGCTGTTTTGGGGTGGTGATCAGAGGCTGCTGTAGCCCATGGTGGCTGGACTGCATCTTCACTGTTAGCATGTGGACCAGCAATCTGAGTGCAACCCTATCACTGAGGAAAGAGTCAGATCCAGGTCCCATCCCTCCCTGCCTCTCCCCTTCTGTTGCTGGTAACTGGCTTTGCCCCAAAACAACCGACAGAATCATATTTTCTGTGTCTGGTTATCTGTGTTGTCTGGTAGATGAATCAGACGGCAGCTCTGCGCATGTGACTCAGTGATAATGTATACACATGATAAATGGAGCCCCTCCCATTTGCTAGACACCCTATTGGGTGAGGAAAGGAGAGGAAAGCTAATATTTACTGAAGGTTTATTCTGTACTATACATTCATTTATGTGCTTTACACAGAAGTACTTAGTTTTAACTCACAACTGACCTAAGAGGTAGACATTTGTTCATAACATGAGTTGTATGGGGAAGAGGCAGGCAGTAAGGCATCTGAACGGTGTCCTGCTGACTTCAAAACTCATGTCCATTCCCTGACAACCAGGAGCGGTCTTTGTGATAGGTAACTGGAACCCTACAGGGTTTCTATTTTTCTCTTTCTTTCACCTTTTATACATTTTCATAATATACATGGGATCTACATCCAGACCTAGCAACTGAACTCAGAGCACTCTTAACTATCCTCAGTCTCCTTCCTCAGATTTGTTTCTGCTACGAAAATTCAGGTGTCAAGCACTTGACTTGAGATCAGAGAGAAAATGAGCTGTGGAATCCCACACTCTCAAGGGGTCTGCATCTAAGCACTTACACTTTATGGGAGCCGCTGCCCCAATGACAAGGTTCCAGTGGGACCTGGATTTCCCAGAGGAAGTTCAATGTACCCCACCAGACAGGCACCTGGTCTGCAGGGCGTGGGATTCAGCAGTGTGCTCTGGCCTCTCTCTTCCTGCTGGGGACAAGAGGTCTGCCAAAGATGGAACAGTCCAACGCACTGGCCGCACGTTTGTAGGAGGTACACAAGGGGTATGGGATTTGCGAGTTTCACATTTGCACAATGAACCCTCTCCCTGTCCATCCTCCTTTTAACAGATAAACATTTAAGGCCTTAAAAATACCACAAAAAATAGACACTGGAAATTGTACTGGCTTTTCCCCCTCAGTGGGGGTAACTGGAATGATCTTTATGTGGGTGAACTTGATAAGATTTTATGCTTGAGTATGTACTGCTACATTTGAAGATCTGAGTAACACACAGGAGGAAGCTCCACCACCTGTTAGAACCAGGTGCCCGGACATTCACGGGTCACATTCAGAACACAACGAACAAGAGATAGAGACCAGAGGGTTCTGTAGACAAGGAATACAGCACCATACTGGAAGCAGGTACCCCTCCTGAATGGAGATCTAGCTAAAGAAGCAACCAGCATTCACCCCAAGACAATCTACAGAAGACCGGAGTCAGAGCCCTGTTCCGACTCTTCTCATTATTTTTGTAGAAAATCTGGCTACATTTAGACGGTCTAAACCCACAATAATGCAGCAATCTTCCAGACACCACAGAATACCCTTTTACTATAGGAAACCGAGGAACTATACAATTTAAACTTTTATCTGATCCTTATGATTAGACGAAGCTAGCTTTCACATGACCACAATCAGTACTGCCACAGAGTTTCTCTGTATTTTTTCACTTAACACTTCAAATATACATTTTAACATTTTAAAACATATCTTCCCTCCTCACAGGGTGAACATATTTGGTATTCTAATGGTAAAATATTAATTTTATTTATCCTACACTATTATATTTAATTATCATACAATTGTTGGTAACCTGGGATATTTCACTGTAGGTAAAACATATATATGTGTATGTGTGTGTGTGTGTGTATATATATATTTTATTTATCCTACACTATTATATTTAATTATCATACAATTGTTGGTAACCTGGGATATTTCACTGTAGGTAAAACATATGTGTGTGTGTGTGTGTGTATATATATATATATATATCACATAATTGTTGGTGATTTTGGTTGTTTTGGTCCAGCTTAAATACATATATATTTAATTTATAAATAGAGAGATTTAATTTATATAAAAATAAATATTTATTTAACTAAATAGTATCGTTTCCTTAGGACATAGCTTCAAAAGTGGGCTTATTGGGTCAGACTGGTTGATTGTTTTTGTGATCTATGTTACATATCATCACACTGTTCTCTAGGAGGAAAAAGAAAAGATAACTTATAATGCCTTCTGCAATGTATGTATCCACAGAGTCCTAGCCATGTTATATTTTATAGCTTTTGTTTATTTTTGATAACATGATAGGTGTGATGGTGTAACTCACAGTGTTTTAACCTGAATCTATTAAAATCCCTCCCTGGCATTTGTTTGCAGTGAATGTTTCGCTCATGTGAATTATCTACTCATATCCTTTGACCATCTGTCCAATGAAGTCTTGATTGTGCCCTTTAAGACTTATATAAAACTCCAAAGTGTCTGATATTAAGTTTTTAGCTGTGATGTTTATTGCAACTATTTCCTCAATCTGTTGCTTCACTTTTCATCTTTTAGTTTTGTTGATTCTCTTTGTGCAAGAAAAAGGGGGTGTTTTCTTTTTTAAATGTAATTGAACCCATCAAACTTGTCACTGATAATTTCTTCAATTGCTTCAATAGTCAGAAAATTGTCTTTTCTCAACAATTGGGATAAGTATACCATTAAAAAAATTTAGCTCTTTAAGCCATCTGGCATTTGTTGTGGTATAAGGATACAGTGACCATATTTTCTGAATCAAAAATTGGAGCATGTGATCTGACAAGTGCCAGTATTCTTATGGGCAAAAATGGGACAGAATATTTGAAACTGAGACCGTCCTGGAAAATTGAGGACATATGGCCCTGTATGTATGGAGCAAGCTGTCACTTTAAAGGTACAGTGCCAAGCCCTCTTTTCTTAGCTCCTGTCGACTCTCAGCAACAGAGATTTTTAGCCTGAGGCTCCACCTCACCTGAGTCCTGAGCCCAGCCTTACTATACATGGCAGGATGTCAGTAGGGTCAGTCCCTCCAGAGAAAAGGATCTAGAATTAGTTATGTTTCAAACACCTACTGTTGTCCCTCCAGCTCCATCTCTTCGTTTCCTACCCTGCTTCCTATCCAGGAATGGCTGCATTAATGGGCATGCTTGCCTTCTGCCTTCAGCTGAAGTTAGAGCAATGGGAAGTGCCCCCAAGGAGACCAGGAGGGAGAACGGAACTGGGGGTATTCATTTCCTGATTCCCTTGCTGTGGAGTCACCATGACCCAAGGACATAGGCTCTGTCTGCGAGGTGGCCCAATTCTCCTGTCTCTGGATTTTGGTAACCACTCAGGCCTTGAGAAGCCTGACCCTTTCATGGAGGAAGGGATCTCTCAGTTCCACCCACTGACTCAGGATGGCTCCACCAGGGACAGACCACAGGCGCTACAACCCAGCTGCTCACACCACCTTGCAATCCTGAAGTTCTCCTGTCCTTGCTGTAGCCCATCTCAGCTGCTTTTCCTTCCCCCAAGTGAGGGCCTTAAGGTTCACCTACACTGGGAACAGCCAGTGACTCCTTTCTTCAGGAACAACCAGAATACCAGAGACTATATAATGCATTTAAGACACTCTGGATGGAGTGTCATTATACGTAAAGATGGGATCAGTCATCACAAGCACTGCCTGATAATTATTAGAGCTTCCTGTTCCTGGTCGCCCAGCCTTCAGTAGAGAGACTCATTTCACCTTGGCCCTTGAACTTGGGCTCATGGTACTGTCTGGAGTACCCTGCAATTCCTCCATTTTCTGCTGATCCACCTTTAACCACAGCACTGCCTGATGTTCTACTGCATGTTCCCATTGGCAACCTGGATTCCATTTCTGCCAAGCCCGTACCACTGGGGGCAACACTGATACGCCCACTCTCCACCACAAGCGGAGAGATGTCAGGGAGTAGGAAAGTCAAACCTGCCTCCCTGCAGGCTGCCCCACAGTGCTGGAAGTGACAAGTCCTACGTTCAGCTTGACAAGCACCCATAAAGCCAGGCTCAGGTCTGTCAAAACCAGGCTGAAAAGGATGATGATGCTAATGGGAAGGCAATCACAGACAGTAGACTTTAGGGCAGAAACCACGGGCAAATGGTGATCCACGTGTGTGAGAAGATTTGGTAAGGCTCTGAAGGAGAAGCAGGGCTCAAACTGAAACCTGAAGGCAGAGGAGAGGAAGTATGTCTGGAAGCAAGATCTTAGGTACAGAAATCAGTAGCAGTAGTGACTCCATTAAATCACTGTTGGCTGAGGGCCCAAGGGAGGGAAAGCCAAAGTTCTGCTACACCTGCTCCTTTACGACAGCCACTAGGCTGCCTCTGATTCCCTGGGGCCCAGAATAGGGTTGAGCAAGTGTGGCATCAATAAATGATATCTGAATAAAGAAAGGAACAAATGCACTTAACCCTGTTATGGCCCAAAGCCAAGGGTTCAACTATCTTTGAATCCTCCATCTGCAAGGGGTAAGGTGTCACCCAACAGAGGAAACAGTTTGTGATAGACACGTTTAAAGAAGTCAAGCCAAGGGACGCCTGGGTGGCTCAGTGGTTGAGTGTCGGCCCCGGTGTGATCCCGGGGTTCTGGGATTATATCGGGTTCCCTGCAGAGAGCCTGCTTCTCCCTCTGCCTGTGTCTCTGCCTCTCTCTCCATGTCTCTCATGGATAAATTAATAAAATCTAAAAAAAAAAAAAAAAGTCAACAAGCAACACAGACGACTTGGATACAACTGTCCATGGCGATGGAAATTGCCTTTATTTCATTGAAGGGCTAGGCAGCTCCAGGGCAGGCTCTTGTCTCCTCAGGTCCTAAGATTCAAGCTTGGCATCTCATTTCTTGGGGAGCACACTGGTTCTTCCCACCTCCCTTTTTAAAGCAGTTTCAAGCTCCTAGGTGTTACACTTACTGGTTTTGAAAACACAATGTTTCCCCCTGGATTTCTTATACCTTGGGCTCCATGTGCCTTTTCTGCAGACACTGACCATCGACCAGCCTGGGTGAGAGTCTCAACATCTTCCTATTAACACCACTAATAACATAACTTACATTTGCTTAATGGTTTGCAAAGCTTGCACACACATTTTACCTAATTCCAAAACCCTGATAGCTAGGTATCATGATCGCCAATTGACACCGAGACTCAATTGTGCCGGGTCCCCCAGGGCAGCACCGGGCACGACCTGAGGTCTAGGACTTCTTATCTTCATTCACAGTCGCTGCCTCTTTATTTCTTCTCACTCACTCTAAAGAGTAGGATCAAGCAGAGCTGGTGCCCTCCTGTCTCTGTGTTATTGAGCCAGTCTGTGCATCAAATAAGGGGCACCACTAGCCTACAAGGGGTGAGGCTCCTTCCAGCTCTGAGGCTCTCTTGGATTCGATAATCTCACAACCCTTCAACCTGCTGGCAATTTTCCACAAAGTAAGCTTCCCCCTGCGATTCCTTCCAATTTACCACATGCTATGCTTGACACTCAGCTACCACTATCCCTTGTTTGAAGCTAGGCAGGGACCTGGAGAGCCGTTCCATATCACCGATTTCCTACAGTGTTCTGGAAAACTGTCACATCACACAAATGGAAGAGCTAACAGCAGCAGAGGAAAAAAATCACCAAAATGTAACCGTTTTGTTTCCTCCTGCCTCCCTAAGCAGATTGGGTGAGTGGCCTCTCTTTGAGTCACAAATGGCTTTAAAACTTGTTCTGATTTACATCTACAGGAAACAGAGTTTATGTCTTGCATTTTTCCTGAAAAATTTGTTTCATTCCCAAACCATAATTTCCTTCCTTCTATATGGAATTCCTTGATAATACCTCAGGACAAAAATATACATACATAATAGCTTTTCAGCTTCATGGTGTGGATTAACCAAAACCACTCATTCCAATAAGAGCCTGAAGGCTTTCAGCCAACTACCTTCAGAATGTATTCTATGAGATTTAGCCGGGCGGTCCTCTCCTCATCAGTTAAGTCATGGGAAAAGGCTTGGGATCACCAGTGATCTCACTTGGACAGTGAGCTGCAAGGAAAAGCATTTAAAAAAAAAAAAAAAAAGTTTTCTACCAGAGTTTGGAGGCAAGGAGCTATTTTCATTATTTTTGGCATCTGAAATATGGCAGATGGTCTAATCTTTCACATCTCTATATTCTGAACTCTATTCCAGAGGAAAAATAAAGAACTACAATTTTATCTGAGGTCAGGAAGACAAAGTTTATAACTGCAACCCCCCACCTCCACGCCCCCAAGCCTAGCCTTCTGTGGACTATGGCCATTACTCTTTCATTGCATATGACAGGACCCCCCACCACCGCTGCCTTTTATCCCCCTAATTAATTAAAGGAGATTTAAAAATAAATACTGTGGTAAGCAGAATGCTAAAATGATCCCTTAAGAGTCTCCATCCTAATGCTAGGACTGCAGTATGAGATGCTACGCTCTGATAACGTTAGGTTGCATGGCAAAAGGAATTTTGCAGATGTAATTAAGGTTACTGGTTAGCGGATTCTGAGTCAATCAATAGATTATCCAGGCAAGTCTAGAGCCTAACCTAATCACACAAACCCTTTAAAAGGACAGAGTTTTCTCCTGCTGCTAGCAGAAGAGGAAGTCAGAGAGCTGTGGGAGTGATTCGACGTGGAGGGGGCCACACGGCAAGCTGCTGAGAGTGGGCTCTTGGAGCTAAGAGCAGCTCCTGCCAAAAGCCAACAAGGAAACAGGGATCTCAATCCCACAACTGCAAAGAACTGAAGACTGCCAACAAGCTAGAAGGAGTCTGGAAGAGAATTCTTCCCTGGGGCCTCCAGATAAGAGGCTAGTCCCGCCAATACCTTAATTTCAGTCTTGTGAGACCCTGAGCAGAGAACCCAGCCCACCCGGACTTCTGACCTACAGGACTGTGAGATAATAAACGGGTGTGGCCTGAGGCCGCCAAATCTATGGTAATTTGTCCTGCAGGCAGAGAAAAGTAATACAAATTCTCAGACAATTTAGTGAGCAAAACAAATAAAAATATGGTTAGGATACAACAGGAAAGAAAGAAGCCCCCCAGCCGGCAAAACTTTCTCTTCCCCTTTCAGGGACACCTGGGCTCTCTCCCCTTAGCTTCTCTTTCTTTCTTACCTTTTTTTTTTTTTTAATTTTATTTATTTCTTTATTCTGGGGGAGAGAGAGAGAGCACACACACACACACACACACACGTTAGAGGGGAGAGGCAGAGAGAGAGGAAGGACAAACAGAATCTCAAGTAGACTCCTCACTGAGCAGGGAGCCTGATGTTGGGCTCGATCTCATGACACTGAGATCACGACCTGAGCCGAAATCAAGAGTCAGATGTTTAATCAATTGAGCCACCCAGGCGCCCCAGCTCAGTTTCTCTTTTGACCTTGACTGGCTTCCTGTGCTTACATGTGATGAACATGGCTTTCAGCCCCAAGCCCATCTGACCCCACATGGCCAGAACCTATCAGCAACCAAGAAAATCACTATGTTCTTCGTTCAGATTCCTGAGAGACAAGCTGGTCACTGGTCATTCATTCACTCAGCAAGTAATAACTGAGCACATACAATGTATGAAGAATCATTCTAGGTGCTGTAGGCATGCAACAATGAACAAGATAAACTGCTCACAGGGAGTTCACGTTCTAGTGAAGGGGAGAGACTATGAAAAAGCAAGCAAATACATATGTTAATGCCAGCAGTAATAGATTATTAAGGAAAAGAGAGCAGGGTAACAGAATAAAGGGAAACAGGAAGTGCTGTTTGTAAATAGGCGGGAAGGCCTGATGGGAAGGGGAGCACTTGATCAGAGATCAGAGTAAAGGAGGATATGAAAATACATGGCAGAAGGAACATTCAGGAAGGGGAAACAGAAGTGAAAAGGCTATGGGATGGAAATCGACTTGGCGTGTGTAAAGAGCAAGGGGACCTGTGGAGCTGGTGCAGAGGAAGAAGCAAGGAGAAATGACAGGAAATGAGGTGCAAGAGACAGCACAGGCCAACACAAGTAGGGTCTAGAGGCTATGATATGGACCTTGGAAAACCACTAGAATTGACTGTGATGTAGTGACGGAGATCCAAACAAGGCCTAAAGCGTGGCCTCCCAAGTCAGGCCCTTCAGCTGGGCCTCTGGGTGCTTCCATTCCCAAAGACGGTAAGTCAGGTAGACAATGACTTCATGCCCCGGGGATGGCTAAGACCAACACTGGCTAACCCAATCATGTTTCAACCACTTCCTAAAGGGAAGCCTGAGGACCAAACCAAGAGTGAAGTCCACAAGCAGTAATGGTAAATGCAGTGAAGAGCATCGGTACAAAAGGGTGTTCCCTACACAGACAGCCAGGCCCTCCGTCCTCTCTCCTACCACATGGTTCTGAGGAAGAATCAGCAGAACCACTGGCTAAGAAGTGGTCCCATTCCCCATTCATCCTTATGTCCCAGGAGATGAGAGTGTATTAGGACCCATTCCGTTCAGAAATCAGTAGTTACTGTTCACAATATCCCCAGGACCAGAACCAGTGTCGGGGGTCTCCTCTGCCCCTCATCCCCAAACCTGTCCACTCTCCATCCTGCAGTCTTACCCACACAGCCCCTCTCTTTCCTTGGCCATGAGGCCCTCCGGAAGACATGGGCCACCGCGGTTCCATAGTGCATACCTCAGCCGCATTCTTCCTCAATCTTCCTAGGAACTGGCTGAGCCAATCCCTAACTTCAAACTGCCACTTCTCTCCCTTTTCTTCCCACCTTGGTCCAAGTTTTCTTAGAATGGATCCAACAAACATTTATGGAGCACCAGCCTCAACACTGTGTAGAGCAGGGGGGATTTAAGCCGTGGGTTCAAAATCTGATCCTGACACTGACTAGCTGCCTTCATTTGGGCAAATAACTCAGTCTTATGAGCCTCTTCCACAAAATGAAGATCCCTACCTTGAATGGGTTTTCAGGGGTTAGCAATAATGTTAAGTAGAGTCTGTAGCATGAAGCTGGACACAGAGGAGGCCCTTAGTGGATAACTGTTGAATAAGTGATGACAGCAAGAGAAATAATGTCCACAAGGCAGTGGCAGGATGAGGGCTGATTAGTCTCTGGTTAGGCCTGGGGGTGAAGGGGAGGTTGGCAAGAGAAGGCTTCTTGGAGGGAAGGACACAGGAGTCGAGCTTTGAGAATGTATAAGCTCTTGCCTGGCAGAGAAGGGGAGAGCATATCCTTCCTCCACCTCACCTCCTCCTTTCCAGGGACGCTTTATCTTTCTCCTTTCTCTGGAAGAGTGTTTATCAAGCAATCTGAAGAAAAGGACTGGTTTCGTTTTTGTTTTTTGTTTTTTTTTTTTTTAATTTCCAAATCACTGCAGACTGATATTTTGCAATATATGATAAAATAAATTACCAGAAAATGTTGAAATAACAAAGCATACAAAAATACAAGCACTTTGATCACATGCTCAGATGCTGCAGCAATGTCAAATTGCCATAAAAGTTTCTTTGGTGGTGATGGTAGCACAACAGTGTGAACATGCTTAATGCCACTAAACTGTGCACTTAAAAATGGCAAAATGGGGAGCGCCTGGGTGGCCCAGCAGTTGAGCGCCTGCCTTTGGCCCAGGGCGTGATCCCGGGGTCCTGGGATCGAGTCCTGGATCAGGCTCCCCGCAGGGATCTTGCTTCTCCTTTGGCCTGTGTCTCTGCCTCTCTCTGTGTCTCTTGTGCATAAATGAAATCTTTTTAAAAAATGGCTAAAATGGTAAAATTTTTGTTATATTTTATCACACACAAAAGTTTTCATCCCAGTGGAAACTTTGGAGTTACTTTTAAGTCCTCTTTTTTTTTTTTTTTTTTTTTGCTTTCAATTGTGTGAAACTATGATTTATAAAAAGAAATATATATTTGGTCTTCATCCCCATTACTGGCACAGAGCTCCTAAAGCCCTTGGAATCTCCTAAGTGTTAAGAGCAAAGTTCTGATATCATAACACGCCCCTTTCAACCACACCTGAATTTATGTTAATGAAGTGACTTCTGGAAAGTCCCTAAGGATGGGGGCTGGTTGCCAGGGGAACCAACTTTGTGACTAGAGTTTGGCACTTAACCCCACCCCATAACTTCTGGGAGTTGGGTGGGTGTGGTGGTTGAATCAATCACCAGTGATTAATGATTTAATCAATTGTGTCTATGTAATAGAACCCTCCAAAAGGACAGGGTTTGGAGAGCTTCCCGTTGGTAAACACAGGGAGACACTGGGAGAGTGGTGTACCCAGAGACAGCATGGAAGCTCTGAACCCCATCCCCCACACCTTGCCCTATGCATCTCTTTCACCTGGCTCTTCCCAGGTCATCATCTTTATGATTTTTATTATTTTTTTAAGATTTTATTTATTTGAAAGAGAGAGCAAGCAAGAGCAAGCGAGCACAAGCAGGGGAGACGGAGAAGTAGGCTCCCCACTGAGCAGAGCGCAATGCAGGGCTCTATCCCAGGACCCTGAGATCATGACCTAAGCCAAAGGCAGACACTTAACCAACTGAGCCACCCGGGGGCCCACCCCGCCCTGGGTTATGTTCTTAATAAACCAGTAATCTAGTAAGTAAACTGTTTTTCTGATTTCTGTGAGCCACCCTAACAATTAGTTGAGCTTGAGGAAAGGATCGTGGGAGCCCTCAGTCTAAATATATTAGGTCAGTCAGAAATACAGGTAGCATCTAAAGTGGGGGTGGGAGGACAGTCTTATAGGACTGAGCTTTTAACCTGCAGGATCTGATGCTAACTCCAGGTAAACAATGTTGTAACAGAGCTAAATTGTAGGACAACTGGTCAGTATCCACCAAGAATTTGAAAATTTGTCACTAATATGTTAATCGTTTTTTTTTTTTTTTTAAATTTTAAAATAGTTTGCATTTCCATCTTTTCTTCCTGACCTGACCTAACCCTCCTGTATGTCTTCAAATCAGGTTCTGGTTCTTTCAACAGTCCATCCAAAGCCTCCCTGGCTCCATCTTCCCAAACAAAAATGTCTTCTATATAAGGAAGCTAAATGAATCCTCCTAAAACACCATTTCATCATGTTCTCACTCAAAAATATTCAGTGGCTCCCTGGGGCCTCTGGCATCAATTTTAATTCTCCCACCTAAGTTTAGCAGAAGCCTCTGACTGTATCACTCATTACTTGCTTTGTACTGACATGACATTTCTGTTCTAGGCCGTCAAAGATGCTCCCAGGCCACTTTTCCCATCTACTCTGACCCACGCTCATCATCTCTCCAACTCCAAAACTCCTGCCATCCAACATCAATGAAACCTGGACGAGAGATGGTTACTGAATGGGCTCTAGCTGCATGGTGTGTGATTTCAATCAGTCTGAGAGCAGGGACCACTTCTGCTCCTGCTCTCCATTGACTCTTGAACCTAGTGCCATAAAAGAGGGGATTAAGCTATTTTTGATGAGTTGCCAGTTTTGTCAGGTTTATGGTTAGCCTAAGAGAATATGCCTATATCAGCTCAATCATCCCACTGAATTCAGTCTAACAAATAATATCATCTTCTTAATATGTGCATTATCCCTAATCCTGGGAAGAGGAAGGTAATGTTATCTGTTCTGCCAATGGGAATACCGAAGTACACAGCCAGGAGAGAAGTCAATTGCCCAAGGTCACACAAGCGGTGGAGGAGGGCAGGATTTGAAGCATAAGTTTTAAATCCAAACTCCACCTGTTTCCACTACACGCCCCAACTTCTGAAATGGCAATTCTTCTCTAGTCTCCAAGATGACTTCTTCCCATTCGTCATCCCTGATGGCGGGTGAGAATGTAAACAACCCAACATGGTGGCCCAGACCCTCTGCTAAAGCCATGGGCTTGCCCACCCAGAGCCCACGGGCCCTGACACTCACTATTACCACCCACATGAACACTCTTCGTTCCTGGGACTCATGCCCATCATTTCAGAAGCAGACTGCTAAGCACTAGCCAATCAGCTGGAGCATTTCACTTCCCATCCACATTTAAAGAGAAGGATGTTTTTAGAAGTGGCCTCTGGTAGGGTCAACCCTCTCCATTTCTTCCCATATTACAGGATGAGGTTCTTGGCTAGGGCGAGAAGAGAGGGAACAGAGGATGGGAACTAAGGGAATAACACTTTTTGGGAAGCAGAAACAAAAGGGAGAGCCAGTAGGGAAAATGGAACAAGGGTTCAGCTCTTCTTCCTCAGCTCTGACAGGTGTCTCCCACGGTCCCCCAGGACCCCAACCCCTGAACCTTTGTTGAAGAGAGACCCTGTGAGATAAAGAAGGAAAACTGGTTGATTAGAGGGTCACAGGTAACCTTCGATGGAGCAGTTTCAATGGCAGAAGCCAGACTGCAGTTCGAGGCATTCGTGGAAACCAAAAAGCAGCACTACTGGGAAATTTTCCCAACATTTGGTGAAGCAGGGAAGAGAAGGAGCTGGCTGAGGAGAGGACCGGGGGTGGCACTGAGGGCTGGGGTAATGTTAGAAGCCGGGGGCTTGTCCCAAGTCATTTAGACAGATTAAGTGATTATCTCCAGCGGCTGCGAGCAGGCCCACGCAGCAGGCTCAGGATAAAGGCCGTGTGAATTGATTCAGGCTGGGGATTGCTCAGTTGGAGGAGAGGAAGGACAAGCGAGATGGGGTGGGGGAGGATGCTGGAGGATGTGGCCCACATCGCCCACAACCCACCAGGCTGGGGTGAGAGGGGCCTGAGGGTCTGGGGGCACAGAGGGTCAGGAGCTAGAGGTCCTTCCAGGAAGTGGAGCGAGGCCGAGGGGGTCAAGTGGAAGGTCACAGTCAGGGAAGGGAAGCTCAGAGGGCAAGCGCCGGTGACTCTGGACGGGAGCCTGGCAGCAAAGCCATGTGGGCGAGCGGACAGCACCGTCATGGGGCAGAGAAGACAGAGGAACCACATGGCCGGTGGACAGACCGGGGGCGACGACAGAGTTCCCCAGGGAGGACGGGAGGACCGGGGGACAACGCCAGGCGCCCACATCTTCAGAGCATGTGAAGCAGCCCCTGGGACGTTGTGACAGATGCAGGGAGTGGGCTCACCAGGCACCTCCACCTAAAAGGAGGTTTCCAAGGGGTCAAGGGGGACAGTGAATGGCAAGCGTGCGTGGAAAACCAGAGAAGCCTGGGAAGGAGACAGGCCGGGGTTTCCAGCGAACGTGTGTAAGGAATGGGTGGAGGGGCTAAGGGGGGTCTGACGTTGGGGCGTTCCTTGGCAGGAATGCCGGGATCCGGGGGTACAGCCTGGCAGGAGAAGGGGCCGCCGAGCAGGATGGGAATGAGAAGACAGAAACAGAGGAGTAGGCCCCATCCTGCGTCGGGCCCCGCATAAAGGGAACGCCAGCCACGAGAAGGCCCATCTTCCTGAGCCCCCCTGGCACCCGAGGGGCTCCCTCTGCCTCTAGACCTGCAGGCAGATGGCCTGTCACTTCAGGCAAAGGCAGCAAAGTGCCACAGAGAAGGACAAGGGGCAGAGGTCAACACCAGCCTGGCAAGGGTCACAGAACCGGGAAGGAGGAGAGCAGGGAGGCCAGCGAAAACAAAAGGACTTCGTTAAACCCAGTTTATTACTTGGGTTGGAGAATATTCCTCGGAGGGTTTAAGGAGGCATAAATGCCTCTATAATCCTAAAAAGCACGCCGCAAAGGAGGGCGCAGGCCTGTCTCAACAAGCTCCGTGTGTGCCGGCCCGTCCGTGGAGCTCACAAATCCATCCTGGGGAATGACGAGGGCCTCGTTCTAATTAATCTGGCGCAGCCCGCAGCTGAGATAGCGATCAAAGCAACGGGAATGCAGTTTCTCGGCGCTCCTCGGGCTGCAAAACACCCCTGACTTCTCCCCTGCAGGGATCGTGGGGCTGCACACCGCGAGCGCGAGCGCCGGGCTGCCCCCCTGCCTTTCCGAACAGGATGGAAAAACCGCTTCCGTGGTAGGCTACTTTCACTGGAGGGCACTCGGAAAATCCGAATTTGAGGGCAGCCTGCGCGCGAGTGTCAGGGCCAGCCGTGGCTTTAGGGGACCGGAGGAGAGGGAGCCCACGGTGCTCAGACCGCGCGTCGAGGTGTAAGAGCAGGCTCGGCTCGGGCCCGCCTCCCATTTCTCTCTGTATTTTTATCTGCGGGATCAGGAGCGTTGGAGAGAAAAGAGGAGGCCTGGTAACAACAGCTTCCCCGTCATTCTTGGTTACTTACATCTGTGGTCAATTTTCCACACTTTATTCCATAAAAGGTAAACGAGGCACGGTGCTTGCAACAGGATAATCTAAACAATATGAACCCTGTTACTGTTAAAGACCATCTGGTTGATCACGCTCAGCCCCAGACTTTTAACTCCTTGAGGTAAGAAAGATGCCAAACCCAGGGCGGCCAGGCCCTCCTCTGGTCTTTTCCTCCCTCCTCAAGTCAATTAAAACAAGGAGCTGTACGGTCTCTGCCAGCCTTAATATTCTAGGCTGGCTGCCGGTGAAACTCTGTGTGCTTTGTGAATGAGCAACTCGCAAAATGCTTCTACCAAATGCCTCTTCTCTTTCTCTTTAAAAGGAAACATTAAAAGCTTTAAAAAAAAAAAAAAAAAGCCCTACACACACAACCCAAACTGAAACACTCTCAAGTGCTGGGGTTGTTTCCTTCATTTCTGACTCTCCTACTTAAAGCCGAGGGATCATTTACATAATTTTAATTTTAAAAAGCAACTGACACCAGTGAAGACACACTAAACCCATGCTTTGCTTTTATTTGGGCTTACACATTTTCTGGCCATCTGTTATTCAAGAAAGTTGCAAACTCAAATAAGAGATGGGAAAAATTGGAAATCAGATGGTGTTTTTCATCCGTTGGGTGGGGAGCTAATGATAAGAGATTCCGGGAAAGTTTCAAATGGGTAAGGTCATCACAAAAATGAGACTTGGCCTCCCTCGGAAGGTGTAGCATTTCCACCTGCAGAAGGAATTCAGCATTTGACCTAGAGGTTCAAGGGCATTTCATTCTTCAAGTGGGTCATTAAGAACTCTAGCTTTCCCTAGCAACATCTAAGCGTATTAAAACCATCAAAACAATTTAATACACCTTTTAATATTTTAAAACCTGCCTTGCAGTATTCCAGCAGGGAAGCACCTTCCAGCGTCTCGGCCACAACAGAGCCCTCGTTTCTAACCACGATCTCCTTTGTGTGTAACCACAGATCAGACATAAGCAGTCGGTATTCTGGGTAAAGGTTTTCAGAGGTCAGGGTAGAAAACAAGCTTAAACACAATGGCTGTGCCAGGCTTCAACGATAATGTCTAAAATCAAGAGTGCTGGAACTACTACTAATTCCCTCTTCAAACAACATTCTGGAAAATCTTAATATGAACAGAAAAAGACAATATAAAAGCCCAAGGGATGGCCAGTTGGCAAAACAGACACAGGATAGAATGTGGCTCTATCCTAGGGTGTCAAGCCACTTTACATCCCACGGCCAGGAGGAAGCAGTTGTTTTTTGGTGTTTTCTTTTGTTGTTCTGTTGACCTAACAATCTGCAACATCCCTCCCTCCTCCCCCATCCACCTTGCAGGCTGGCTCCTCTGAATGCAGACTACTGAGCTGAAGGAGTTAATGGTCACCTGGACAGTCCTTGGGAGACAACGCTTCGTATCCCATGATCATAAATCTCTTTCAAGGCAAGTTGGAATCAGGACTCAATTCTACAACAGCTCCTAAAATTCAGCATTCATCTTCAATTAGATAAAATGACATTCACATCTATTTATACTCTCTTCATTTCCCAACACATTTATCTCATGAAACGACAACTGGAAAACACTCCTGTCTTAAACATGTACATCATTTTTAAAAAGAGTCACTGAAAGAGGTTGAATAATTAGTTCATAGGCCTCTTATTGGAATTCACTTCTAATACAAATTCTTAAACATCTGTGAGCAATGTTTTTAAAGCAACAGGCAAGAAAGAAAATGAGAAAAAAGAAACAAAACAAAACCCATGATTTAATTACCCGACTTCAGTGGTAATTCCACAACTCAAAGCAAAGTAGGAAACACTTCATGGCAATGCAAAAATGATTTTATTATGATTGGATATTGATTAAACTGCAGTTCCTTTGCAGAATCCTTTTTCTTCCATCTCTGTTATGATTTTTGGTCAAGAGGCAGGAGATCCCATGTAAACTAGTCCCCCTACCTCTGTGAGGGCCAAGGCCATAGCTGGAACAGGGAAACTTGGGAATTTTGGGAATTCCCAACAAACTACTGGGTTTGGATGAGCACTCAGGTTTGGAACCCACAGCAAAAGAGGAGAAAAAGTCTCCTTGGGCAAATGAGGCACTGTGACGGAGCTCTGATGGCACAGCAAAGAGGGTAACATGAGTCAGGGAAGTTGGTAGATGGTGAGGTGGGGCATGGGGTGGCACAAGGAGTCAGGATACAGGCATGATAGGGCCCAGTCGAGCAGAGTCAATGTTTGGAAGGTCTAACAGATAGATGGTAAGGCCCTGGTTTGGTGGGGCTGGGGGTATGTTGGTGCAAGTGAGAGCACGCAGGGTTTTAAAGGAACTGATATGTGGGGGAGAAGTGAGTGAAGCTACCTGCGAACCAGGCGTGGAGTGGCCATGCCGGGCACACACATCAGAGCAGGGGCCTTGGGTTATGACAGTGCTCTCTGGATTCCAAACTGCTGAGTTCTTCTCCATTAAAAACAAAATGGGTTCCCCAGCCACAAGGTAGGCCTTGGCCTTCTGGCTGGGATCTGGAGGTAGGGGCTGAGCACGCAGGGTGTTTTGTGGCTCAAACTCTGGGACTTGGAGGATGCAGGCAACGGGGACAGTCAAAATACTTAACAATGAGCAGAATCCGGGCTTGGTCCCATCAGATGTGGGAGCAGGTCTGGAGGCACCTGCTGTCTCTAGACTGGGGCGGGGGGCAGGGGGGAACAGTAGGGCCTGGGGAGGGGCCAGGTAGCCCGCAGGAGGTGAGGGGGCACTGGTTCCATTGGGAGATCAGCTATTTACCGACCAGTGCAAAAATAAACTGCCGTGAGTCAGCCTGGGGAGTGGGGCAGACAGGTTTTTCTCCCGCCTCCCACTTGGCAGCTTTTCCACATCTGTGTGAAAGGGATATTGCTTAAGAAAGGAAAATAGGGCCGAGGGTGGAGCCAGGGGGGAGCTTGTTTTCGTTAAATTTCTCAATAAAAGTTTGCTTTGCTGATAAAAGTTTGCGCTTGTGATAGCAGTTGTGTCTGTTCATGTGACGCAGTTGAGGGACGAGAAGGTCATGAACTTCTCCGACCCATCGTGCGGGTCCAGGTTTCTTTCAGGAGGCAGGAGGTCAGGAGGGAGCTTTTGAAGAATATGTTGGGAAAACTTGCCCAAGTGCTCTCTTTATAATTGTTCCCCTGTCACAGCCACAACAGATCCTTCCTGTTTTTCGTCTTTATAAAAAGATACAATGGAAATGAGTGTGAAAGGTGAAGTTGCAGGGAATACACCGCACATCATGAGGAGGGTGAGCAATGTGCCCCAGGTGTCAGACTCCCTGCAGCAGGCGTGGGGTCAACCCCTGGGTTGAGTTTTTCTGCTGGAGGCAGCATGGGCAACTGAGCCTTGTGTGTCTGGGAAGGGGTGGGGTGG